>NC_083240.1:16446366-16749396 GCF_032191835.1 Heteronotia binoei
CAACATACTTTATTAGTGGGTACATCACAAGAGGGAGAATGGTGGGCCGGGTCCCGATTATATACATGCCCTGGAACAACCCTCCGTGAGGCCAGGTCCAACCAAGGTCAGATCCCCGCCACAGATCTTGATTGGCGGTGTGTATTAGCGAGCTACATCCGGGGACCAATGGGGTTCCACTGGTCGCCTCTGTAGCGTGTGCTGTGCTGTACATAGGGATTAGAATGCAGGACATAACACCCCTCTACTCCGACTTCCAGCATTGCTTTCAGGATTGCTGAGATAATTTCAAAAATGTCTCTGGGTGGGTTATATTAATGCAAAGGGCTTATTACTTTGACTCAAACAGTGTATCGCGTGCAATAGCTTCCCGGGTAGGGTTGGCTACTGCCAGGGGATGGGAGATAGGGATGCCAGGTCTAGCTTGGGGTGGAGGTTTGGAGGTGAAGCCTGGGGAGGACAGGAGATTCAGTGGGGGACAATGTCATCAAGTCCACTCTCCAAACAGGGCCAGCCCGGCCACTAAGCAAACTAGGCAATTGTCTAGGGTGCCGGCCTTCTGGGGACGCTGAACTGGGTGCCCCCATTTGATTTGGTGATGTTATCAGGGCAGGGGGAGGGTGCCAGAAGTTAGCCTTGCCTAGGGCGCCAGACAGTCTAGGGCTGCCCCTGCCTCCGAAGCGTCCATTTTCTCCATGGGAACGTGTCTCTATAGACCGGAGATAAGCTATAATTCCAGGAAACCCCCACCTGGTCCCATCTGGAGGCTGGCATTCCTATCACCCTCCTGGACTTCTGACCTGATTCCGGTCTGTTTTATGGGAGCCTTTGGGCTGACTTCCTGCGACTGCACCCCTTCTAAAGTTTCATCGCAAATTCAACCCATTGTTTAGTTGAAAAGATATCCCTTTTCTGTAGCAATGCACAAAATGATGTATAATTGGGGTTTTTTTTTTCTCCCTAACAGTGACATGAACTTCTACAATACAAAAGTGGATGTCCATAAATAAAACAAGCCCTATTCAACAGGAGCCAAAGACATATTCCGTTTCTAAGGCTAGGGCACACTTGGATTTCCACTATAGTTCCCTAGATCCTGTGTATGTTTTTATGAATAAAAAACCATGTGGCGCTGGAATTCTGCAGCAACATGTAATGTGGTCCTTTCTTTTTTTAAAAAAGAGAGAGCAAAAGAACAAGAACAATGCATGCTGGGAAAAAGAATTATCTTATTCCGTTATGCTGAATATGAGGGCAGTATAGCTGAAGAAGACAATTCTTTCCCCACTTTGCTATGGCTCTTTTGGTTCATTTGGCCTTTGTGCAGCCATCTCTCTGCCTGTGGCCCTTTGTTTGTTTGGTCTTTTGCCTGGCGCTCTTCCCCTTTATTTTGCATTTAAAAAGAGCCCTTTAAGAAGAGAGGACGGTCCAGGTTGGCACTGGTTAACTCTCCCTCCTCTTCGGGCTACCAATCCACAGTTGGGAGTAAGGAAACCACCGGTTCCGTAAAGCCACAGACTGAAAACCAAAGAAAATGAGAATTCATAACTTTTAAAGAATGTAATGACTTTTAAATCATATAAGTAACATACATAGAAAATCAAGCCACATGTGATAGTAAATAAAGCCTCATATAAATATTGGAAATCAAGTCCCATATAACGATAAATAAAGCCTCATATAACAACACTCGAAGGAACTTGGCGAAGTGGGAACCAACAGCCTCCAGATAAAGTCTGTAAATGTCCAAAAGTAAATATGGAAATCCGATTCTTCCAAAGTCCTTTCCAGATGCAATTAAGCATGAAGATCCAAATGCAGCTATGCACTAGAGATACTTGGTGAACGGGATAGTGCTCCGTTCTCCCCATTTCACAATTGCTTCTTCTCTAGCCCCAGCATTTTGGAGGCCCTGCCCAAGCTTCAGGGTCAACAGAAAGCTGGGGGGGGGGGGCGGTAAAGAAACGTCTGCTGGGCATGCCATTATACCCTATGGAGACTGATCCCCCCCCCCCCAGTTTTTTGAGACAGAGGCATCAAATTTGCAGCATAGCATCCGATGCCTCTCCTCAAAAGACCCTCCAGGTTTCAAACAGATTGGACCAGGGGGTCTAATTTTATGAGCCCCAAAAGAAGGTGCCCCTATCCTTCATTATTTCCAATGGAGGGAAGACAGTTTAAAGGTGTGCAGTCCCTTTAAATGTGATGGCCAGAACTCCCTTTGGAGTTCAGTTATGCTTGTCACAGCCTTGCTCCAGGCTCCACCCCAATGTCTCCTGGCTCCACCCCCAAAGTCTCCTGGCTCCAACCCCGAAGTCCCCAGATACTTCTTGAATTGGACCTGGCAACCCTACATGGGGATCATTTTGGATTGGAACTAGCACAGGGCAGGGTTCCTCAACCTTGTGGAACCTTCAGCCACTTCTAGAATTCTGACACACAGGATTGTGGGAGCAAATGGCCACCACAGGACACAGAGCCATGCTTGTTAGGGAGAAAGGTTATCTACAGCTTCAATAGTAACTCTTCAATATTTCAGGCCTATGGTCTGTTGAAGTGGATGTCTTTAAGTCTGCACAGCCAATCAGATCTTTGGGGACCAATCAGAAACCCTGCTGGACAAAAAAAAAACCCTAACTGGCTCCACCCTCTTTCTAAAAACACTTGGCTGACACCAGAAAGGTGTCTGTTGGCACCCTGATGCTCACAAGTGCTGTACTGGGGACTCCCAATGAGATTATCACAAATTAGGGATCCAGTGTTAAGGGAACAGAGCAAGAAGTTACACTGAACAGCAGGCCATCAAACATGAACCAATAACAAACATCCTTAAACTGCCTAATTAAGTGCAAATATGTTTCAAATAATATCATAAGTGGTCTTTAAGTTATAATTCCCCACGAAGGCCACATTCCTTTTATAGAGCTCCAGGAGTCATAGAGTTGGATCCAGATCCAGTTTTCCATTGACAGAAGGTCCTTCCATTAGCAGAATGAAACTTTTTCTGCCTTCCTCCAACAGCTCAATGATGTCCCTGGCAGACGGTGAGCCACTTTTAGAAACTCACCGGGCTGCAGAGGGAGAGTAGAGGCAGAAAAATTCTGTCCACAGAACTTTTTAAATTATTCAAACAAGATAGTTTGGCCCTTTCTTCTCAGGCAGATCAGTTATGGACACCTCCTGTTTAAAGGACAGATTCCTGCTTAAAGGTTGGGTGTTTATTTTTCACCAACCATAAATTATTTTTTAGAATGAATTTTATGGTAGAGTTTCCATGTAGACGTGCAACTGGTTGACGCAAATCCCTTTATTATATCAGCGGAAAGAGGAACCAACATGGTTACCTTCCCCTTCCTTGAAGGACGTAAATATTGGCCCTTAGTAACCAGTGGGATGCATGCCCTGCCCTCTTGAGTGTGCACAATGGACAGCCATATAATACACTGACAGTGCATATTGACTGTAACAGGTCACTGCCGCCCAGCATTTTGGCGCACGAGCAGGCATAATTACACACTATAAAACCATATATAAAACAATACATAAGCTAAATGATCTGGA
The DNA here is from genome assembly GCF_032191835.1 of Heteronotia binoei. Classification (NCBI taxonomy): domain Eukaryota; kingdom Metazoa; phylum Chordata; class Lepidosauria; order Squamata; family Gekkonidae; genus Heteronotia; species Heteronotia binoei. Next base: position 16,449,928 of record NC_083240.1, read on the forward strand.
TAATTGTGAGTAATCCTACCAGTTTGTGGCATCAACTATGTGGGGAATTCTCTTTCCTAGTTTTGGTGGAGCCACGGTAAATAAAGACTCCCAGCATAACAAGGAACCTGGAGGACCAGCAATGTTCTGATGGACTGAAATTTTTGAGCAACATCCTGAGCATTTGAAACAAAATGTTTGCTTTTTCTCGAGCCCTCGAAATGGTTCTAAATTGTACCATGTGTGTTGCGGGCATGTTCTCCCACTGCTTTCCCGTGACGGTAAGCCTCCTCTGTCTGTGGTTTCCTCCACCTTATCGAACTGAAAAGCACATCCGACGTAAATCAACCCTGCTTGTTTGGCCTGCTTGACTCCCAGAGCTGAATGTGTTCACTGAGTGTTCAAAATGGGATTGCGAATGCTTTGTGTGTCCTCACACGGCCGATCGGGAACCGTCATTGAGTACAGTAAGTTCTGTCCATACAGTGTAGTGATGAGTGCTTCCAAAGGATTTCATGCTGCTTCTGGGACAAAAGAGGCGCTTACACTCGAAACCTAGCTCAAAATGTAAGCCGGCACACACAGAAGCTACCCAGGCTTAAGGCTTGCAACCAGTGTTCCCTCTAAGCTGAGTTAGCGTGAGCTAGCTCACAGATTCTTAGCCTCCAGCTCACACATTTTTGACTTAGTTCAGGAAGGACGACCCCAGAGAGCACACTGATTTATGCAGTAGCTCAGAACTTTAATACCAGTCGCTCACAAAGAATTTTTGCTCACAGGACTCTGCAGCTTAGAGGGAACGTTGGTTGCAATGGTTCCGATGCAAAGCCATGCCAAATATTGCTTGTTTAAGCAGATAGGGCCAAGATGACAGCATGTTAACAGCACCCTTGTGACTCGCTCCTGAATCCTTGCTTTCTTTGGGCTTTACCGAATTTTCTGGCAACATATAGAGACTGAACATAAGAAACCTTTTTTTGTTGTTGTTATGATTCATTTAGAACTATGAATAAACTGTCAATGGAAATTAAAAGAGTTGCCAACTGTAGGTTGGGAAACCCCCGGGGATTTGATGGCGAAGCCTGGAGAGCATGTCGCTTGGTGAGAAGTAGAAGTAGTAGTACTGGATACAGGGCTTTTTTTTTTGTTGAAAAAGCCCAGCAGGAACTCATTTGCATATTAGGCCACACCCCCTGATGCCAAGCCAGCCAAAACTGCATTCCTGCTCAAAAAAAAAAAGCTCTGAGTAGATTTGTGCCCCACCCTTCACTCAGAGTGACCTTATAATTGCCTTCTCCTCCCCACAACAGGCACCTTGTGAGGCAGGTGGAGCTGAGTGAGGTCTGAGAGAAACAGCGACTGGCCCAGGGTCACCCGACAGGCTTCATGGGGAGGAGTGGGGAATCAAACCCAGTTCTCCAGATTAGAGACTACTGCTCTTAACCACATCACCAAACTGGCTTTTAGCAAACGCTACACCAAGCTAGCCATGGCACTGCAGACACCATGTTGTGGGCCCCTGATCATCTATTGCCTTTGGGATGCCCTCCCCTATGAGGCTTGCCTGGCACCTACCTTGCTTTGCTTTAGGCACCAGGTCAAAGCATTCTTTTCCACCCAGATTTTCTGCTGCTTTTAAAGTTGTGTTACAGTCTGCTTCTGTCCCCAGGACAGTTATATCAACATTATTTTCAGACTGCTCTGTTTGTTTTACATGCTTTTATACCCTTTTTTGGTTTTGTTGGTTTGCCTTGCATTTATTGGCTTGTCCCTTATTGGTGTTCTTGCTTGCTTTGTCAGCTTGTTGTTGTTGGCATGGCTTGTGTCGACTGACTTGCTTTGTACTGCCTTGGTTGGTTTTGTTTTATGGATTTCATTGTGAGCCACCTCCAGCAACTTAACAGAGGCAGCACACAAATGTTCTCCATAAATAAATAAACTTAAAAAAAAACCTCTCCAAAAGAAGAAGAAGAAGATATTGGATTTATATCCCGTCCTCAACTCCGAAGAGTCTCAGAGCGGCTCACAATCTCCTTTACGTTCCTCCCCCACAATAGACAACCTGTGAGGTGGGTGGGGCTGGAGAGGGCTCTCACAGCAACTGCCCTTTCAAGGACAACTCCTGAGAGAGGTATGGCTGACCCTAGGCCTTGCTAGCAGGTGCAAGTGGAGGAGTGGGGAATCAAACCCGGTTCTCCCAGATAAGAGTCCGCACACAACCACTACACCAATCTGGCAATGCTGGAAACAACATTGCCAGCAGGGCAGAGAGCTACTTGCAAGCCCAGTAAGTAAGGCTGCCAACTCTGGGTTGGGAATTTCCTTGAGATTTGGGGGTGGAGTCTGGGCAGGGCAGGATTTGGAGAGGTTAGGGACCTCTGTGTGGTATAATGCCATAGAGTCAGCCTTCCTAAGCAGTCATTCCCCCCACCACCAGGGTAACTGGGCTCTGTGGCCTGGAGATCAGTTGGAATTCTGGGAAATCTCCAGGAGATTGGAGAAAAACAAGACCCACTCCGTGTGACAAATAATTCTCTATGTAATCCACAAAAATACAATTTCTAGTCTGAAATAACAATTCAATGGTACAGAAAGAAGAACGTCCAATGCATGACACAACTACTGTCCAAAAACCATGTAACATTCAATTTGTAGTCAAATGCTGATGGATTGAAATTGGCAGCGGTGTTCCAGAAAAATAAATAAAATAAAAACTTGGGAAGCCAGGAAATGAATTATGCCACTTCAACGCTACTGGACCTATGAATATGAAAGACGGTCCCCAGAAGAAGGATAGTTCATATCCGAAATGAAATTGGACTGGTTCTTTTATCGTTGGACTACAATTTGGATGTTGCATGGTTTTTGGACAGTAGCTGTGTCGTGCATTGGATGGTCTTCTTTCTGTACCATTGAATTGTTATTTCAGACTAGAAACTATTTTTGTGGATTACATATTTTTCACATGGAGTGAGTCTTGTTTTTCTCCAGCAACTACGCCTCCGTGGTCCTGATCTCCACTGACCCTACCTGGAGATTGGCAGGCCTACCAGTAAGAGTTTGGCAGCTGCTTTTCCTGGCCTAGCAAGGCCTAATTAACACCCATTCCTCTGACTTTCCTTCATTCAAAGTCAAACATAAGCAGTTTATTTTTGCCTCCCTCTTTGAGTGTCTAGTAAGGTTTCCCATCATCCAAAGATAGCTTTGTTATAAGGGCTGGATCTGACATAAATGGGACCTTGTCAGACTGGGCCAAGTGTGTCATAAAATGCACTGTCATAGTGGAGATATAAACACTATTAAAGGTTTTGAACAAAACTTAAAATACATTATGCTTAAAAGGTTAGCACTCTTGCAATGTTTTGTTTAGCAGTCTCTGATAACTGACACCTCTTGCTCAGAATTATTGCATCAAAATCTGTAGACAATGTCTGTGTTGTAGCAATCTTGAGTATGCTGTTCAGGTATGTATCTGTAAATTGCAAACCTACTTTAAATTCATTGACATTCATTACAGAAATCTCAATGGTCAGTGCTTTGAGCCTAAGACCCAGGGGGAAACATGAAATGGCGGGGCATTGCAAGCTTTTGTACATAAATTGCTTCATGTGCTGGTCAGCCAATGAAGAAAATAAAGGCTTTGCTCTATAGCTTCAGTGTGATTAAGCAAGCCTGGCAAAGCAAGCTGTGATGCAGAAGGAAGCAAGAGAGAGAGAAGGAAGCAGATGACAGTGAGTTGCTCACGGGCCTGATAAGAGCCTTCTGGGGGCCTGATATGGCCCTCAGGCTGCACTTTTGACACCCCTGCATTACAGAGATGTTATCTTCTGTCCTTCTGAACTAGAGCAGAGAGAATCTCTGGAGACAGACTACACATCAAGCATAACAATGTAATTATTGAAATAAGAACATAAGAAGAGCTCTGCTGGATCAACCCAGTAGTTCATCTAGTTCAGCATGTTTTCTCATATAGTGGTCAACCAGCTCCTCTGGGCAGCCAGCAACAAGACATAGAGGCTGAGGCCTTTCTGAGTATTCTATCTACCCCAGCAACCTGTCTCACACAACAACCAGCCAATTACTATGCCAACAACAGGGCATGGAGCCCAAGGCCATACCCAGAGGCTGCCCATGGGCCAAGGCCATACCCAGAGGCTGCTCCAGTCCATGGAGTTCCCCAATTCTTATTTAATTAGAGCTTGCTCAGCATCAGGAAGAATCAACCTTGCTCGTAAAACACCTGCTGCCCATCCCATCCCAGCTGGAATGTAGTAAGTGCCACTCATAAACTTGTGAAAACGTGTCATAAAATTATAAAGATGTTAACTTTCATGGGTGCCGGCCTTTTCTTTGAGATGTCACTCTGCATACTGGGGCGTCACTATGCAATCTGCCAAGAGGGCGATCACCGTCCCAGCCAGTACCGCAGCATCCTTGGTTACTCAGTAACTAGAAGGTGTCCTTTAAAAATCCAGCTTCATTGCTGTCTCTCTATAGCTGAACATCTCCACCATCTAAGCTCACCCTGAGTCTTAGATCATCATGAATGCGTTCCTGACGGTATCGCTTTGCTTGTGTGCCTTGGCAGTTGTCACAGATGGTGTTACAGTCAAGGTAAGAGTATTAACATTCTCCCAAGGGAGTCCCACTGTCCAGTGTCATCTCCTTGGGTCCTTCATATGTCCACCTGGAGGAGCAACTTGAGAATCTTGGGTGAGTTGAAGCGCATTCCCCAGAGGAACCCCGAAAGGTGGATTCAGATTGTCAAGTTGGATCCAGCCAATGTTTTAGCTCACTCTAACCCAGCTAGCTTCCTTGTTGCAGCCCCCATCTCATATGGATTTTCTCCATGCGGGTCCCATGGTCCTCAGCATAGCCTCTTTGGTGGTCGCCGATGGAAAAAACTGATTGGATGTATCCCTTTTTTGGTGACTAGGAGACCAGACAGAGGTTCATAAAATTATGCATGGTGCAAAGAAAGTGGGATAAACTTTTCTCTGACTTCTCTGGTAACACTCACAGTCAAGACCATCCAGTGACATTGATTGGCAGTAGATTCAGAACATTAGATTCCTATAACACATATTTGCAGGGCTTTTTTTTTCTTAGGGAGGGACGGTGGCTCAGTGGTAGAGCATCTGTTTGGGAAGCAGAAGGTCCCAGGTTCAATCCCTGGCATCTCCAAAAAAGGGTCCAGGCAAGTAGGCGTAAAAAAACTTAGCTTGAGACCCTGGAGAGCTGCTGCCAGTCTGAGAAGACAATACTGACTTTGATGGACCAAGGGTCTGATTCAGTATAAGGCAGCTTCATATGTTCATATGTTCTTCTGGGGGATTGTGATGGAACGGAGCTCCAGAACCTCTTTGTAGAAACAAAATTCTCAGAGAATGTTTAAAAGTTAACGAAAGGCACCTGTGTGTTTCTCCTTCATTTCCCTCTTGAGAGTTCTGGCACCTCTTTTCCCAGAGGGAAAAAAAAGCCCTGCATATTTGATGTATGAAACTCACTGCTCCTGGATGCAGCGATGGCCGCTGGCGTAGATGGTTTTAAAAGACAATCGGATGCAGTAGAGGTCCATCAATGAATATTATTCGTGATGGTTAAATGGAACTTCCATGCACAGATGCAATGTTGTCATTGAATATCAGTTACTAACCGAAGGGGGAGGTTTTGGATTCGGTGGTCTTCCAGGGGCATGTGGGTGACTGCTGTGGGAAACAGGGTGCTGAGCTGGATAGACCTTGGGTCTCCATTCTTTTTGGGAGTTTTTATGACCTCTTCCTAAGTGAATGTGCAACATGTCAGCTGTGGCAAGTGTGCACAGAAGAGCAGCCAAAAGGACTTCAAGGGTTGGAGAACCTTCCTGAAGAGGCTAAATTGTTTTGTACTGGAAAGTGCCATCCAGTCGTAGTTGATTTAAGAACATAAGAGAAGCCATGTTGGATCAGGCCAATGGCCCATCCAGTCCAACACTCTGTCTCACAGAAGAACATAAGAGAAGCCATGTTGGATCAGGCCAATGGCCCATCCAGTCCAACACTCTGTGTCACACAGTGGCCAAATATATATATATATATATATACACACACACTGTGGCTAATAGCCACTGGTGGACCTCTGCTCCATATTTTTCTAACCCCCTCTTGAAGGTGGCCATGCTTGTAGCTGCCACCACCTCCTGTGGCAGTGAATTCCACATGTTAATCACCCTTTGGATGAAGAAGTACTTCCTTCTATCCGTTTTAACCTGACTGCTCAGCAATTTCATTGAATGCCCACGAGTTCTTGTATTGTGAGAAAGGGAGAAAAGTACTTCTTCCTCTACTTTCTCTATCCCATGCATAATCTTGTAAACCTCTATCATGTCACCCCGCACTCGACGTTTCTCCAAGCTAAAGAGCCCCAAGCGTTTTAACCTTTCTTCAACTCTTTAATCATTCTAGTTGCCCTTTTCTGCACTTTTTCCAGTGCTATAATATCCTTTTTGAGGTGCGGTGACCAGAATTGTACACAGTATTCCAAATGAGACCGCACCATCGATTTTTACAGGGGCATTATGATACTGGCTGATTTGTTTTCAATTCCCTTCCTAATAATTCCCAGCATGGCGTTGGCCTTTTTAAATTGCAATCGCACATTCATGGAGTTTTCAGTGCAAGAGACATTCAGCGGTGGTTTGCCATGGCTTGCCTCTGTGTAGCAACTCGGGTTTTCCCAAGTGTTGGGGCTGATCCTCCCAGGGACAGAACTGCTTAGGGTTTTTTTAATGTAGAAAAAAAAGACAACTGGGAGGTGGGAAGGAGAATAGATGTTTATAACACTGTGCTTGGTGTGCAGAAAGCAGACAGGACTTTTGTTCTTAGTACCATAAAACAAATGGAGATGATAGATTAGATCTAACCAGGCAAAGAGGGAATCTTGTTTGGGCACTTCAAAAGTTCTTATGCTTGTGACCCTGGGACCCAAATTTTTGGATGGTAATAAGGAGGGAAAGTGGACAAGACTGTGCCAAATAGTCATCTGGATCCAACCCAATGCACATCAGAGTATCTAGAACATGGAGAGAGAGAGAGAGAGAGAGATTCATTTTCAACATTTTTTCTAAACTCTCAACTACAAGTTTATATGGTGACTTAGATGGCTTGTCTGCTTTAATATTTTCTAATGTTTCTGATCTAGATAGCCAGGCTAAACTGGTTAGGTCTCAGAAACTAAGCAGGGTCAGCCCTGGCTAGGGGTCATGTTTGTAGAAAAATAGGTGCTGGAGCTCATCCAGGGATCATTATGCAGCTGCACCTACTATTCAATGGACAAGGTAGATAGGTGGGGGGGAGGGGGCCGTCAGAAGGGTTCAGGAGCTGCACTCCTGTGAGCTCCTGCTGAATTCAAGGCCTGGCCCTGGCTAGTATTGGGATGGGAGACTTCCAAGGAATACCAGGGCTAGGACACAGAGGCTGGCAATAGCAAACCACCCTGAACGTCTCTTACCTTGGAAATTATACAGGGTTGCCACAAGTCAACTGTAACTTGATGGCACTTTCAGCGACCAATGTTGCTTTGCAAGATAACCTAACGTTAACAAAAGAGCATTAACATTACCCCCCTCCCCCAAAAAACACACACACACACACACAAAGTAACATAGGGTTGCCAAGTCCAATTCAAGAAATATCTGAGGACTTTGGGGATGGAGCTAGGATACTTTGGGCAGAGCTAGGAGCAAGGGTGTGACAAGCATACTTGAACTCCAAGGGAGTTCTGGCCATCACATTTAAAGGGACAGCACACCTTTTTAAATGCCTTCCTTTCATAGGAAATAATGAAGGATAGGAGCACCTTCTTTTGGGGCTCATAGAATTGGACCCCCTAGTCCAATCGTTTTGAAACTTGGGGGGTATTTTGGGGAGAGGCACTAGATGCTATACTGAAAATTTGGTACCACTTCCTCAAAACACAGCCCCTCCAGAGCCCCCGATACCTCCAGATCAATTCCCCATTATACCCTATGAGAATCAATCCCCCATTATACCCTATGAGACATTTCCCTCCCCCGCCCCGTTTCTGGCGACTCTGAAGTGAGGGATTGGCCTCTCTACTCACGAGTTGCTGCCAACTTCTTCAAAGTCACACAGAGCAACCATCCCAAGAGGAAGCCTTTCCAATTGGAGACTGAAGCCTCTGGAGGTGGAAAGTCACATAGTGGCTGTGGGGGTGGGACTTCCCCCCACCGGCCAGTTGACTGGGGGCAGGAAGGAGCCTGGGAAAGTGGGAGAACCCCCACTGGGACCTGGGGATTGGCAAGCCTAAAATCCTCATTATAAAAGAAGGATGGCAAAGATGGAACTGTGAAACAAACCTGAATTTTAAATGTGCAACAGCCAAGTCAACAAATTTTCAATTATCCACAAATGTCTGGGAAGAGAAGAATGTTTTCCTCTGGTGCCTAAAAAAGAACACAGTTGGCATCATCATGCAAATAGCAGCAGAGAGGGAATTCCAGGTAGGAGGAGCCACAGTAAAGAAGGCTCTGTCCCTGATAGCCATTCATCTCTCTTTGGAACATGTAGATATAAAATGTGTAAGAAATGTGAGGCTCACTTAAGGGTGATGAAGAGACCAGGCTTTTGAGTGTCTCAGAGATGTGTGTACAGGAAAGAACTGGTGGATTCTAGGAAGTCTATCTTATCAGAACACAAGCCCTATTTTATTACTTGGCAAACACAGCAGACTCCCAGAAGCAGATGGCAATCCGGATCCTGGATTCTTCTACTGAAGGGATACACTTAGAAAGGTTCATTTATGCATTTGTTTTCCAAGTTGCAGTCCCTGAAAAGTGACCTTTTCATCAGGCACAGCACTGTTCATGTTGGTGATCTAAAGTGATCTCTAATCACGCTCCAAAAGACTAACAATGGTGTTTGCATGTCTGATTTTTTATTATGTTCTATGTGTTCCTGTTCCATACAGCTGCTCCTTACCTTTACAACCTCACCTGTCCACCAGATCTGTCCACCTGTCCCTTTTCACTTCTTCCGCTTGTCCCAAAACATGATGCAAGGATATGAGAATAGCCATGCTGGATCAGGCCAATAGTCCCCCTAGTCCAGCCAGTTTTATACTGCGGCTAACCAGTTGCTCTTGAAAAGGTCAAAGACACCTTCTGTTGTTGCCCCTACCATCTGATATTCAGTACAGCTTCTGGATATGGAAGTTCCATTTGGCAATCACCGTTCATTGCTGCTGATGGAATTGCTGTCCGTAACTTGGTCCCAACTTCATTGATAGGCATTTAAGCTAGTGGCCATGTTGAGAGCCTGTGGCAGTGAGTTCCACAAGCAGATTCTGCATTGAGCAAAATACTGGGATAATATAGCAGAGTTTGCGCAGTGATAGTAGCATGATACTGAGTGCAGTAAATAAATCCCCTAAGAGGTATATTGCAAAAGCAGTAAACATACCTTTATTTAAGTAGATCCAGTTCACATTTTGGTCACACTCAAGAAGAGAGAAAGAAGCCTAATCGAAAGAGTACTTTCCCTATTGTCCAGCATCATGTGTGTGGGCGTATGAGGACACCGTCTCTACAGGAGAGACCCGCAGAGACATGTGTTTCCATGGAAGGCCATGTGAAGGACAAAGTATAAGAGAGAGGAGGGGTCAGAGGGCAGCTCCCAGGTTTAAACAAATAGAAGCATACAATTCAAGGAGATAACACCTCGACACCCTTAGTGATGTAGTTCCCCCTACTGTCCAGGCCTGCAGTGTCGTTCTCTCCAACACAAAGACCCACTTCTTATGACCTAAACCATCTCCTGTGCCTCTCTATCAAAGCTAGAATTTGAGAGTCAATCTTTTGTATGTGTTTTCCTGGACAGGTGGGAGACTTTCAATTCCCTTTGGAGACAGTGAAGAAGCTCAAGGATTTATCGAGTGCACCCTCTGCCCAAAGATCACGCAGCGGCATTAGCCTGTGTGACCATCCAAAGCTGCCCACGGAGTTCCTGACGATCTGTGCCAGCCCTAAATCACGACCACTGCTAGCAGATTTAGGTAGGTGCCACCTTTTCTTGCAGAGAGGGGCTGCCCCATTTCCGAGAAGGGGCTTCAAAGAAATGAATGGGAGATCTGTCATTTCTCCATCACAGATAACTCTTGTCCAGGGTTTTTTTTTTGTAGCAGGAACTCCTTTGCATATTAGGCCACATCCCCTGATGTAGCCAATCCTCCAAGAGCTTACAAGGCTCTTCTTACAGGACCCACTGTAAGCTCTTGGGGGATTGGCTACGTCAAGGGGTGTGGCCTAATATGCAAAGGAGTTCCTGCTGCAAAAAAAGCCCTGCTGTTGTCTCACAAAGGCCAAGCGTCAGTATAAATCTGATGGCTTGTGAATTATACGAGCATCAAAAATGTATGAGCTGAGGAAGAATACAGCATGCCGATGAACTGCCCTGACCTGGGTAGCTCAGGCTAGTCCGATCTTGTCAGATTTCAGATGCTAAGCAGGGTTGGCCCTGGTCAGTATTTGGAAGGGAGACCCCCCCCCAAGGAACACCAGGATCATGATGAAGAGGCAGGCAATGGCAAACCACCTCTGAACATCTCTTGCTTTGAAAACCCGCAAGGGCTTGCTATAAGTCCACAGGGACGTGACAGCAAAAAAAGCCAATGAACAGAAGGGAAGCCAGGGCTGTGATCACACATACTAAATAATGCACTTTCAATCCACTTTCAATGCACTTTCCAACTGGATTTTGCCAGTTCACACAGTAAAATCCAGTTGGAAAGTGCAATGAAAGTGGCTTGGAAGTGCATTATTTCGTGTGTGTGATCACAGCCCAGGAGGGGTTTTAGCCACAAGTGGGCACTAGGAAACCTATTGGTTGGTGCCACTATGCCCCACAGGTACCACCTTGGGAATCACCAAAGGGCAATTAACACATGGAATTCACTGCCACAGGAGGTGTTGGCAGCCACATGCATAGATGGCTTCAAGGGGGTATTGGACAAACACATGGAGCAGAAGTCCATCAGTGGCTATTAGCCACAAGGTATAGATGGAACTCTCTATCTGGGGCAAGTGATACCCTGTATTCTTGGTGCTGGGGGGGCGGGGGGGGCAACAGTGGGAGGGCTTCTGGTGGACCTCCTGATGGCACCTGGTTTTTTGGCCACTGTGTGACACAGAGTGTTGAACTGGATGGACCATTGGACTAATTCAACATGGCTTCTCTTATGTTCTGATGGGAATCAGTGATTCCTGTGTCAAGAGATTCCTTATAGATGGATCATGTAGAGATTAAATCTACTCAGAAGTCAATCCCATGTTACTCAATGGTGTTACTCTTGGGAGTGTGTCCTTTGGATAGCACTGATAGCGCATGAGGTGTAGAGTAAGCCCAGCCTACCTGCAAAGGAGCCGTTGACCCACTGCATTGTTCAAGTGATGTGACAACTTGTAAGGTTTTCTTTTGTCTCTCTTGGTTCCAGAACTCATTGCCAGAGACTCTGAAGTCTGTGAGATCTGTGCCAACATCGCTTGCTCCGGATGCTGATAGAGGACTCCTCCGACTGAGTCTCTGAAGAGATGCTGCCTGTTCATTCTTCCATCCCTGCTACCAGCACTGAACCTGAACCTATCAAGGATGCTTTGGTCCCTTGACTTCTGCTCTCTGCATTTGACTCTGGGCTTTTGTAGACATCAGCTTTCAAACAACAGCAGGTGTAGTTTAATTTCCGGCCCCCTGAACTGATGAGGAGGGTGGAGGGTAGAGAAAGCAGAAATCCGAGAGTGAAGCGCTGGCTGGGGATAGAAGGCGTGCCCTTGAAATGGATGGAGTGGCCAATATGGGAGATCTCCTCTGCTATCCCACTCTATCAAGTTTCCACCACTCCTCACCGTCATTAGCAGAGGGCCAAAAATAAGAATTCCACACCATCAGTGGCATGTAACTTTTCATACTTCTGTCATTTTGTTTTGCCTTCATGAAGCGAATCTTAAATAAACCCTGGTTTCTGCTTCACTCAACCATATCAGCCTGCACTTCAAATGTCAGCTTCTAATTATGGTCCACGTTTTACCTTATGGGCAACAAGGTGAAGAAGATATTGGATTTATATCTCGCCCTTCACTTGAATCTCAGAGTGGCTCACAATCTCCTTTACTTTCCTCCTCCACAACAGACACCCTGTGAGGTGGGTGGGGCTGAGAGAGCACTTACAGTAGCTGCCCTTTCAAGGACAGCTCTGCGAGAGCTATGGCTGACCCGAGGCCATTCCAGCAGCTGCAAGTGGGGGAATCAAACCCTGTTCTCCTAGATAAGAGTCTGCACACTTAACCACTACACCAAACTGGCTCAAGGTGGTTTCAATGACCAATAATAAACAGAGCAAGAAAGACGCAGGCTCAGTCCCTGATGTCTCCAGCGAAAGGTATCAGATAGTAGGTGATATGGTAGACCTCTGACTGAGACCCTGGAGAATCACTGCCAATCAGAGTAGTCAATACTGACCTTGATGGACCAATGGTCTGATTCAGCAGTAACTTCATGAGCTCAGTTATGACACTCGACTGAGCATGACCTGTTTAGACAAGTGTGTGTGGATTGAGGGCCTTCAAGTTGCTTCTGATTTACAGTGACTCTTAATTAATGTCCTCCAAAGCATCCTCTTATTAACAGCCTGGATCAGGTCTTGCAAACGGAGGGCTGCAGCGGCCTCGATTGGGTCAAACCAACTCATGTTGGGTCATCTTCTCTTCCTGCTGCCTTCACCTTTTCCTAGCACTGCTGTCTTTTCCAGTGACTCTTGGATTCTCATAATGTGACCAAGAGCTTACAACGCTCTGAGCCCTAATGCTCCGCTCTGAGCCCTTATGGGGAATGGGTGGAATAACAATAATAATAATAGGACCTACAATAGCCTCAGTTTGACCATCTTGGCTTCCTGTAACTAATGCTAAGATGAAACCAGCATTGTATAGCCAGAGCCAGCATCAAGAGTTGGCATGGCTGAACAGTGGACAGGGCCCATGGTCAGACATAACCCCCCCGCCCTTAACTCTTGACTTGACCCTACATGGCAATCAGAGTTTGGGTTTTTTTGTAGCAGGAACTCCTTTGCATATTAGACCACACCCCTGATGTAGCCAATCCTCCTAGAGCTCACAGGGCTCTTCTTACAGGGCCTACTGTAAACTCCAGGAGGATTGGCTATGTCAGGGGGATGTAGCCCAATATGCAAAGGAGTTCCTGCTACAAAAAAAGCCCTGATGGCAATGGAAGTCCTCTACTCTGTCTTCTGCTGGTGTCCGCTATCGAATGCACTTAATGCTTCTGTTGGCCTGGTCCATACCTGTCTCTGACTGTAGACTTCCTCTCTCTCTAGCGTTGACCCCTTTGGCAAAGGACTCAAGCCATTGCCCTTTTTTTCTCTTAGTTGTACAGTAAGTAACACATCTAAATAAAGCATAGTGCTTAAAAATTCACCAGTACTCCCAAATTCAGGCATGCAGAGGCTGGCTTGGTGTCAAGTTAGATGCTGAAGCTTTCTTCTTAGCCACCTCCTCCTAAGCCAAAAGATAGCTGTGATGGCAAAAAATGTCTTTCTTGAGCTGTGTGCCGCAGTAAACATGCTCTCAAAAAAAAAATAGAACTAAACTTCAAAGGACAGACGATGGAATGGTACCACAGATGTAAGAATCTGCAGGGATGCTCTGAGGTCAATGTGGTGCACATAAACACTGAAGCAAGATTCAGTGATCTCCAAGTAGGACCTGTTCATTGGGCCCCCTCTGCCAGGAAAGGTGGCATTGGCAAGTGCTGTCAAGACGCAGTCGACATGGTGACCTGTAAGGTTTTCAAGGCAAGGGACAGCCACCCTGAGCCTGCTTTGGCGAGGAGGGCGGGATATAAATCAAATAAATAAATAAATAAAGCTGGATTGCCCTTGCCTGCCTCTGCACAGTAACCCTGGACTTCCTTGGCGGTCTCCTATCCAAGTGTTAACCAGGGCCAACACTGCTTAGCTTCTGAGATCTGGTGAGACTGGGCTAGCCTGGGCCATCCAGGTTGGAGAGCGTAGCATCTGTTAAAGCTTCGCAGGACTCTAGGGTTGCCAGGTCCAACTCAAGTAATATCTGGGGACTTTGGGGATGGAGCTGGGAGCAAGGGTGTGACAAGCACCACTGAACTCCCAAGGGAGTTCTGGCCATCACATTTAAAGGGACTGCACACCTTTTAAATGCCTTCCCACCATTTGGAATAATGAAGGATAGTGGCACCTTGTTTTGGAGCTCACAGAATTGGACCCCCTGGTCCAATCTTTTTGAAACTTGGGGGATGTTTTGAGGAGAGGCACCAAATGCTATGCTGAAGATTTGGGGCATCTATCTCAAAAAACAGCCCCCCAGAGCCCCAGACACCTATGGATCAATTCTCCATTATACCCTATGGCAGGGGTAGGGAACGTTGGCTCTCCAGATGTTTCTTTGCCTACAACTCCCATCAGCCCCAGACATTGGCCATGCTGGCTGGGGGTGATGGGAGTTGTAGGCAAAAAACATCTGGAGAGCCAATGTTCCCTACCTCTGCAGGAATTGGTCTCCATAGGGTATAACGAAGTGCCTAGCAGAAAATTCCCTCTCCCCACCCCCTGCTTTCTGATAACCCTGAAGTAGGGGGGAGGGTCTCCAAACTGGGAGATCTCCTGCGCCCAACTCTGCAGGATGCTTCTTTCTCCCAGCTAAGAAACCCAACTTAGGTTGACATCAAGGTCTAAAGCTCTTCAAGCATGTGTGAATGCCCAAAGCTGCTCCACAGAACTGGCGACTGGAGGTCAGCGTGGTCAGGCGTCTACCAAGCCCACAGCCTGGAACAGGGGGGCATCCTCAGCTGATGCAAGGGCTGGATTCCTACTAGAGTTTTTGCAAGCACAAGTGCTTGTGCCCAGGGGGCATGATTATCTCCCGTCCCCCTTCTGATGGAAGCCCCAAATGCCCCCTACCCTAGCCCTGTTCCTGTTGATCCCCTGTACCCCAGCTACAGTGTTTCAGGAGAACATTTTCAGCTGCTGTAGCAGGAGAGAAGGCAAAGAAAGTTGTGCACTGCCGTGGGAGGAAATCCTTGTCCCCTGCAGAAATGCCAGTCCAAGCCATGTTACATTGGGAGAAGCATTAGCAGTGTGAAGGTACACGTGTCTCTACTCATGCAGGTCTCAGAACGTGGCTCTGGGGATCCTTTGGCCTTTGTCTATACAGACGTGGCTTTGGCTTAGTAACCTGCCTGAAGAAAGAGACAGACAGGTAGAAGCTGAACCATTTCCTTATTGACCTAACCAAGGGTACAGAATAGAAATTGGAGGGGAGGGAAGAGTTAAACGGCTTTAAATACGGGAGCAGTTCTTACAAAGCATTGTGGGAGATATTTCTGAGCCAATGGCAACGCAGAGTTATTGTCCTGCAAACACTCATCGTTTATCTTGACCTGAGCATCAGAGATTCCACCCCCCCCCCCCCCCCAGTGTTCCAGAATGATTAGTATGTGTGTGATATTGTTCTCCTGGGAACCAGGCTATCTCCTGAGGGGATTCTTTTGACTGCATACAGCCCAGATTGTGATTCTCTAGTCTGATGTAAACTGGAGTCTCCCTGTATCTTTGGCTGCTCGGGGCTCTAGGATTCAAGGGAGCTCCAAGGATCCTGGTTCCTGTTGCAAAGAAGGGGGGGTGGGGGGAGGTCTGTGGGAAACAGTCGTGCCTGGAGGTGGTGGAGGAAACAGGCTGCAAAAGAATCAGATCCTCAGCCGCACCCTCCAAGGGCTCAGTCATTCCTGCAATGCCGCAAAGGCTCTTTCTCTGTCCTTTGAAACCCAGTGGCACCAGCAGGGCTAAGAAGGCACATTTTGCTTCCTCCAGCATAGACTCAGTTGGGGCAATCAAGAAGAGCGTGATGGTTGGGAGAAGAAGGAGGAGGAGGAGGAGGAGGAGGAGAAGGAGAAAGAGAAGACTGGATTTATATCCCACCCTAAATTCTGAATCTCAGAGTCTCAAAGCAGTCACAATCTCCTTTACCTTCCCCTCTCCACAACAGACACCCTGTGAAGTGGGTGGGGCTGAGAGAGCTCTTACAGTAGCTGCCCTTTCAAGGACAACTCCTATGAGAGCTATGGCTGACCCAAGGCTGTTCCAGCAGCTGCAGGTGGCGGAGAGGGGAATCAAATCCAGTTCTCCCAGATAAGAGTCCACACACTTAACCATTACACCAAACTGGCATGCAAGTTCGGTCCAACCTTTTGTACATAAGAATTGAATTGGTGGAGAATTCCTAACACATCAGTCGTCCTGCTTCAGAAACAAGATCGGGAAACATGACTTCAGGGATCCACAGAGATGTGTTGATTTCAGAAGCTTCTCTGCCCCCTCCTGCATAAGTTGACCCAAAAGATAATCAACATTACTGATAAAAAAGTCCTTCAGTGGATTGATGCGAGGCATTCATTACCAGCAGTCCATGATCTCAGTCCTTCCTCTGGATTGTGGTGAAGGTTCCCTCCACGTTCAGTAACAGCCTGCGCACGCAGCATTAACACAGAGTTCACACAAGTCTGGGTCCTCCACAGCAAGCTCTGATCAGGAGAAGAGACCAGATTGGCCATTTGCACAAATGATGCTTACATCGATCCCCTTGTCAAACAAATGAGAAAGCAACTTTGTCTAGGATCTAGTTCTTAAAAAAAAAATGTTTCTGCCTTCCGCTGTCCAGCTCACATGAATGGCTTTCACAAGTGGCAATAGCCTTTTTCAGGCATTACACCCACGTTCTCCTAAATCGCAGCATATTCTACCTGTGCTGCGATATTGCTGATGTGCATGGTCCCCATGTTGCCTGAACAGGGGAATATAAGCGTTTTGTGTAAACGTTAGAGAATGCCCTGAGAACTTTTTCCAAATAGGATTGGCACTTCAAGAAGAAAGCAGCTTCTGGGACCCAATAAACCCCAACATCAAGGAAATCACAAGGGTTTGCATCATTGCATGCATAATCCCAGTTTCAGTGAGCAGGTTTGTTCTTTTTACCCACCCCTCCAATGATTGAGATTCACAGACCACTGAAGAGGCACGAATTTTGGTCGATGAAGTCTCACGTATAGCTGTGCCAGCTGATTTGCAGCGACAGTTCCAGTTCCAGGTTGGGACATTCTTGGAGATTTGGAGATGAAGAGCAGGGAGGGGGCAGGGTTTGGCATTGGAAGGAACCTCTCTAGGGAACATTGCCACAGTCAGGGTTCCAGCCTTCAGGTGGATCCTGGGGATCGACTGGAATTACAGTCCATCTCCAGACTACAGAGATAGTTAACTATGGTTGGAAGATCCAGGTTGGGGAACAGCTGGAGATTCGGGGATGGAACCTGGGGAGGACAGGGACCTCAGTGGGGCACAATGCCACAGAATCCATCCTCCAAAGCATCCATTTTCTCCAGAGATGTGCTGTAAATTCCAGGGGATCCCCAGGCCCCGCCTGGAGGCTGGCATCCCTGTCAGTTACCCTGGAGAAAATGGATGCTTTGGAGGGTGGATTCTAGAGGACTGTATCCCATGGAGCTCTGCCTTTCCCAGCCACCCCTCAATCTCCAGGAGTTTCCCAGGTCTCCAAAACAGTGAACATATGAAACTGCCTTATACTGAATCAGACCCTGGGTATATCAAGTCAGTATTGTCTCCTCAGACTGGCAGCGGCTCTCCAGGATCCCAAATTGAGGTTTTTCACGCCTATTTGCCTGGACCCTTTTTAGTTGGAGATGCCGCGGATTGAACCTGGGACCTTCTGCTTACCAAGCAGATGCTCTACCACTGAGCCACCGTCCCTCCCCTATAATAATAATCAGGGCCCCTTTGGTAGAAAAAGCCTAGCAGGAATTCATTTGCATATTAGGCCACACACAACCTTGATGCCATGCTAGCCAGAACTGCATTCCTGTGTGTTCCTGTTTAGAAAAAGCCCTGGTTATAATTCATCTCCTGGACTCCCCAGCTGGAGATGGGCAATCATATTCTCAGCACAGTATTTCTAACCAGTATTGAAGTGGGTGTAGATGGCTGGGTGGGTGGGCGTCTGTGAAGTATCCAGCAAGCAGGAGTGAATGGTAACAAAACAGGACCTCAAACCTTTGGCATGCCCCTTCAGCATGGACATTGCACACAGGACAGGGGGTTTGATTAGTTTGCTTTAGGCTGGAATGTTTGCAAGTGGATTAGACGCCTGGCTTTGCTGAGACCGAAAACAGCCCAGACAGTCAGAGTGAAGTAAGGGCAGAGAGCAGGGAGAGACCCAGGGTCAAAGCCAGACTCTGCTCTGTGACCTTTGGCCAACCATTGTTTTGCACAGCCTGACTTATCTCACAGCGTTGTTGTGGGGACCAAACGGGAGGGGTGGCATAAGGCATCAAGGGTCTTCGACCTAAGACTCTGTGACTAGAGAATGACATGCTGCACCATCAACAAGCCTGAGACTCAAGGGCACCACAGCGCCCTCTGTGACCACTCAGGGAATTGCAGCCTAAGGCAGGGTCAGAGGCAGGTGATTGAGAGAGCCAATCAGAGCACAGCTGAGAATATATATAGACTCTGCTTCTGATCCGCTCCTCAATTCTAGCACCACTCACTATGAAAGGAGATAGCTTTAGCCAGTCTGGGGGTTTTGGGGCCCAGTCTTCAGGCTGCCTTGAGCACACCTTGGACCCTCCTACCTGGTTCTTTGTTCTGACCTTTTACCTATCCTCAACTATGCCCCCTGCCTTTGGGTCCCTCTGCTTGATCCTCAGACCCCATCTTTGGCTTGTCCCAAGGGTCTCCTCAAAGGTAGAGCCATAGCTTGGTAGCAGAGCAGCTGCTTTGCATGCAGAAGGTCTCAAGCCTTGATCTCCAGCATCTCCAATTAAAAAAGGATCAATGACTAGGGGATGTGAAGGACCTTAATCAAAGATCCTAGGGAGCTGCTGCCAGCCACAGTAGATGATGCTAACTTTGGCAGACCACTGGCATTGATTCAATGTAAGGCAGCTTCATGTTCTCCAGATCTAGGTTTGGGGTAGGGGAGGCAGAGGGTTGCCAGGTTTCCCCCCCAAATCCAGCTTGGGAAACTTCTGGAGATTTGTGGAAAGATCCTGGAGAGGACAGAGACCTCAATGGGGCCCAATGCCATAGAGTCCAGCCTTCAAAGCATCCATTTTCTCCAGGGGAACAGATCTCTTGAGTTGAGTTGGAGATGATTCCAGGGAATCCCGAAGTCCCACCTGAAGGCTGGCATGGCATCCCTAGGCAGGTAGATGAAACAGTGGGTTGCTTAAGAGACCCAGTTTGGTGAAGTGGTTAAGTGTGCGTACTCTTATCTGGGAAAACGGGGTTTGATTCCCCACTCCTCCACTTGCACCTGCTGGAATGTCCTTGGGTCCGCCATAGCTCTTGCAGAGCTGTCCTTGAAAGGATGGCTTCTGTCAGAGCTCTCTCAGTTCCACCCACCTCACAGGGTGTCTGCTATGGGGGAGGAAGATAGAGATTTTGAGCCACTCTGAGACTCCTGAGATTTGAAGTGGAAGGCAGGATATAAATCCAATATCATCATCATCTTAAAGATAAAGGGAGGCTACAGATGAATCTTCTTAAAATATCCTATTAAAACCTTTGGGGGGGGAGGGGTTTCCAGAGTTGCTGATGCCAGTTCAGTCCAAAAGGCTTAGCAAACATACTTGGAATTAAGATTCAGGTGAGGTAGCCTCATTGGTCTGAAGCAGCAGAACAAATTTGGAGTCCAGTGGCACCTTTAAGGCCAATGAAGTTTTGTTCAAGGTGTAAGCTTTCGTGTATCTGAAGAAGTGTGCATGCACACAAAAGATCACACCTTGAATAAAATGGTGTTGCTCTTAAAGGTGCCATTGGACTCATACTTGGAATTCAAAATGACTTTCAGGACCCCTCAAATTGTGCCAAGAACTGGATACACAAAAGCTTGAGTCTAGAATTTGGACTTGCCAGCCATAAGACCGAGGCTTATTTACTGCCCCCTCTACAATGGCTACTAGTAGCTTCTCTTGCACACCTTCGGCACAGTCACATGTCTCCTCCCCCCCCCCCCATCTTGTGTAATGTGCCATTGTCTTCTCCGGAATGCTGAGCAATTGTCTTAGCTAGAGATGCCAGCTTCCAGGTGGGACCTGAGGATCCCCTGGAATTACAGCTCATCTCCAGACTACAGAGACCAGTTCCCCTGCAGAAAATGGCTGCTTTGAAGGGTGGAATCAATGGCATTGGACCCCTCTGAGGTCCCTGTTCTCCCCAGGCTCCATCCGCAGATCCCCAGGAGTTTCCCAACCTGGATTGAGCCACCCTACCCTTCACCCCCTGCTGGTCACTAGGGAGGATGTAGCAAGTCTCTCAGCAGCCCCATGGCGCAAAGTGGTAAAGCTGCAGTACTGCAGTCCGAACTCTCTGCTCACGACCTGAGTTCGATCCCAGCAGAAGCTGGCTTCAGGGAGCAGGCTCGAAGTTGACTCAGCCTTCCGAAGTCGGTAAAATGAGTCCCCAGCTTGCTGGGGGGAAAGTGCAGATGACTGGGGAAGGCAATGGCAAACCACCCTGTAAAAGTCTGCCGTGAAAACGTCGTGATGCGACGTCACCCCAGAGTCGGAAATGACTGGTGCTTGCACAGGGGACTACCTTGACCTTTTTAAGCAAATCTCTCAGCTGCAGTTTCACAGTGTCCCTGCCTAGGAGCTGCCCAGGACTGAAAGAAAGACAAACAAACCTAAGGTCTGCAAAGCAGATAGCAGGTCACAAAGAATGTCTTGAGTCAGCCTAGATAAGATATGCAAACACTGGATGATGATACTGGGCAAGGGGTGTGCATATATGTGTGTAAACATTCCATTCAAAAGATCGGAAGAGGCTTTGGAATTGCAAGAGGAGAGCAGAGAACCTCAACTAGAAGCAACAAATTTGACCATTTGTGATATTTTTTTTTAAATGCAAATACAATTTGGATGGAATATCTACAATTTTGCCCCAGGGGATTTCAGTTGTCAGGTTGCACTGGAATCTTGAGAAGGAGGTATTTGGGGGCCCTTATAGAAATAACCCTCTATGAACCAACAGAAAACCAAACCTACTCCTGTGTAGTTTCCAGTTTTTGGGGAAAGCGCTGAGGACAAGAACCTTATTCTCATTGTAAACAGGCGGGTTTTTATTTTTGAGAGCCGAGATTCATTGATTCATCAAACTTCTGTCTTGCTTTTAATTGAAAAGGGTGCTTGTTTGTGGGGCCTGCTCAGGATCGCCAACAAGCATGAGCTATGGTTGCCAACCTCCAGGGGAGGCCTGGAGATCTCCCTTTATTACAACTGATCCCTGGACACCAGAAATCATTTCCCCTGGAGAAAATGGCTGCTTTTGAGGGTGGACTGTCTGGCATTAGAACCCACTGTGGTCCCTTCCCTCCCCAAACCCCACTATTCCCAGGCTCCCCTCCAGATCTTCAGATATACCCCAACTTGGAGTGAGCAGCCCTACAGGAATCACCAACATCCACTCCCTCCTCTTTAACAAGGGAAAGAGCGTCCATCATCCCAAGATGATGATGATTGATTGACGATGATGATGATATTGGATTTATACCCCGCCCTCCACTCTGAATCTCAGAGTCTCAGACCAGCTTACAATCTCCTCTACCTCCCTCCCTCCCCCCACAACAGACACCCTGTGAGGTAGGTGGGGCTGAGAGAGCTCTGACAAAAGGTGCCCTTTCAAGGACAGCTCTGTGAGAGCTATGGCTGACCCGAGGCCATTCCAGCAGGTGCAAGTGGAGGAGTGGGGAATCAAACTCAGTTCTCCCAGATAAGAGTGCGCACACTTAACCACGACACCAAACTGGCTCCAAGGGGAGACAAGAAGGCCTGGTTTCCATACAGCTTACCAAGCCTCCTGAAAACATCGGCAGCATCTTCTCTGTCACAGACGGGGCGCAAGTCCTTCGGCAGTTCTGGGTTCAAACAGAGCCGTAAGAAGGTGACGTGGGTCTGACTTCTGGCACTGCCAGAAACTGGTTTGGTGTCTTTTTCCAGGAGCTCCTTCATTTTTTTCACTGATTCCAGCGGGAAAGCAAATTTACCATCCTGTACCAGGGCACACAAAAGCAGCATGTCAGACCAGAGAATCACAGACCCTCCAGGATTTCACAGATGTAAATAGAGGGACCTCCTTGTCACATTCCAAAGCTCGCAGTCAGATTCTCCATCTGTATACTCTCATACTCTCCATCAGCTGCAAGATACGCTGGTTTAAACCACAATAGCTAGTCCTGCACCATTTTTCCCAATGAGGAAAGGCTGAAGAGGGGACTTTACAGTTCAGAAAAGAGACGATTACAAGGAAACATGAGAGAGGTTTATAAAATGAAGCATGGGCAGGCCTCGGATTCAGCGGGAGCTCACAGGAGCACTGCTCCTGAACCTTTCTGAGAGTTCCACCTCCTCCTTCCCACCTTGTCCATTGAATAGAACTGCACTGAACATTGACCGTCCATTGAACAGCTGCATAACAATCCCTGGATGAGTGCCACCCCCTACTTTTCTACAAAGCGACCCTTGGGCATGTGGTGGAGAGACCTGACAAAGACCAGATCAGGGAAATGATCTTTCACTGCCGGGATTCAGGCCAAAACCTCTAGCGGAGCCACCGCACCCCTTGCCGTTAACTTTCCCCACTATCTCATTTCATCTTTTGTTGCCAGCGCTTTGGGGGGAAATTCCTGGGGATTTGGGAGCAAAGCCTGGGGAGGGTGGGGTTTGACAAGGATTGGGATCTCAGCCGTGGGGTATCGTGCCACAAACTCTGCTGCCTGAATCGGTCATTTTCTCCATGGAAATCGATCTCTGTGGCCCAGAGATGTAATTTGGGGAGATCTCCAGGACCTGCCTGGAGGCTGGCAACTCCAGAAGTTAAGGTTTCTTCTTCTCTGCTGTTGTTCGTTGGAAGTATCTCAGGCCTATGTTGGAAGGACGGGTTTCTCTTCTGATTGGATCTTATCTTACGCCAGCCCAAGGAGTACCAGGGTCATGATGCAGAGGCAAGCAATCACCTCTCTTTCTCTCTTGCCTGGAAAGCCCCACGGGATGGCCACAACTGGCTGCAACAGGACACCACTTTCCACCACTGCCAATGCATTATAAAGGTTTGCATCGACATAGAAAGGAGCAGAGGTTCAAATCAATCGTTGCGTTGAATGTGACAGAAAGAAAGACGTTTGGTCCAGTTCTGGAATTGGGTTTAGACAGGGTTCTTTTTGTAGGAAAAGCCCAGCAGGGACTCATTTGCATATGAGGCCACACCCTCAGGACATCACCATTGTTTTGCACAAAGCCCAGCAGAAACTCATTTGCATATGAGGCCACACCCCCTGGTGCCAAGCCAGCTGGAACTGAGTTCATATGAACATATGAAGCTGCCTTCTACTGAATCAGACCCCCGGTCCATCAAAGTCAGTATTGTCTACTCAGACTGGCAGCGGCTCTCCAGGGTCTCAAGCTGAGGTTTTTCACACCTATTTGCCTGGAGCCTTTTTAGTTGGAGATGCTGGGGATTGAACCTGGGACCTTCTGCTTTCCAAGCAGATGCTCTACCACTGAGCCACAGTCCTTCCCCTAAGAGTACCTGTGCCTTCCTGCTAAAAAAAAAAAAGCCCTGGATTGGGGGGAGGGAGGACTCTGAGTGTCTTGGATGGAAGAAGAATGGGTATATATATATATATATATATATATATATATATATATATATATATATATTTAAAGAAAGAAACGCAATGGGCAAGATGTACTCCTTTCCATCGGAGGCCCAATGCTGCTTTGCTAAAGGGATGGGAACAGAAAGGTATCCTAGTATCAGGCGTAGCAACCAAAAACTCCCTCTAAGCTGTGGGGTCTTGTGAGCAAAAATTCTACTTCGGGAGCTACTGGCATTAAAGTTGTGAGCTGCTGCATCAATTAACTTTGCTCTGGGGCCATTTTTCCTGAGGGAAGACAAAAATGTGTGAGCCGGAGGCTAAAAAAACTGTGAGCTAGCTTGTGCTAACTCAGCTTAAAGGGAACGCAGGTAGCAACCTCACCT
Source organism: Heteronotia binoei (assembly GCF_032191835.1). Taxonomy (NCBI): domain Eukaryota; kingdom Metazoa; phylum Chordata; class Lepidosauria; order Squamata; family Gekkonidae; genus Heteronotia; species Heteronotia binoei. The sequence goes on from NC_083240.1 coordinate 16,474,054, forward strand.
GGACTTGTACAGTGGACTGGCAGCTGTGTGTCAACATCAGGAGGACGATCATCACTGGGGCAAAGAGGACCACCATGACTATTCTCCGTGAGGTCCTTCAGCCTCCAGGATCCAACCTCCGGTCTTGTGAAGATCACTCGGTACCTCTTTCTCCGTCTTGCTGGTGGACACGCTTGACCCTTAGTCCTCCTCTCCAGCCCCCAGGCATCCCCTTATGAAGCCAATGCTCAGGAGTGACTTGGTCATTCATTAATCAGACAGGATTTAATAGAGCAAACCCATAAAGCCAGGGTGAAGTTCACTGCCTCGCCCCAGTCAGATTTTGTGTGCGCGGCTCTGGGAAAATGACTATATTGAAGAACTATTAAAATCTCCAGCCATGGGAAATGGTAGGCAGCCAGCAGGGCTTGGGTTTGACTGCCGGGCTTCAGGTTTGCCAACTTCCAGTGTGTGCAACCAAATAGAGAATCACAGCAAAGAGTGACTGGCGAAAACCCTAAGGTTCCGTGACAACCGGCCTCCAAAAAAAGCAAACCTAAACAATAAATCGTAAAGAAAGGTCTGTAATGTTCAAGCACTCTCATACATTACAAACATACCCTGATGCATAGAAAACCCATAGTAAGTGCAAAGGAAGGACTACTATGATATACAAATATTCCAAACAGTGTCCTTTTAAAATCCATCAAATAGTCCTTCAGTTCCAAAGGAATCCCTGGTCCAACGTCTCCTGGGGAAACCAAATAGTGTTCCAATTCCAAGTAGATCTGTACCATAGCGTAGCAGCATGGCAACGAGGTTGAATTTTGTGTTTCCTTGTTTCACTTGAAACTTTGACAAGCTTTCAAAAATAATATTTCAGAGCACAGCAAGATTCCAGCTACTTGCACACATCCAAGTTACAGTTTCCAAGGTCTTGCCAGGCAGTGGCTGAAGGTCTTAAAGAATATCAGAAGAGCTCTGCTGGATCAGACCAGTGGTCCATCTAGTCCAGCATCCTGCCTCACACAGTGGCCAACTGATTCCTCTGGACAGCCAACAAGAGGGCATAGAGGCTGAGACCTTCATAAGAACATGAGAAGAGACCTGCTGGATCAGACCAATAGTCCATCTAGTCCAGCATCCTGTCTCACACAGTGGCCAACCAGTTCCTCTGGACAGCCAACAACAGGGCATAGAGGCCGAGCCCTTCCCCTGGCTCTGGGATGCAGAGGTTTAGTGCCTCTGAATGTGGAGGTTCCCCTGAGATTCCAACTGATCTTCCGGCAACAGAGAATGTGGACTTTGTGGTATTCTACCCCACTGAAGCCCTTCCTTAAGCTTCCACTGAAATTCAATCCTAGAGTGTCACTTTGGTGCAATGACACCCCTAAAGGTACTTCAGCCAACTCACCGCAATACTTCTCCATCTTCCAGGATCTAAATTGCTGTGTACCCCCTTCATCCCCACTCCTGTGAATGTTTTGAGGTTCTTAAGGTGCCTTCTGCTGGCCATGGGTGCCCAAACCGATTGCAATGTATCGTGTAATTAGAACTGGCCACGATCACACCAACCAATCCCTGTGGCTATAAAGTAGGGTAGCTCACACCTGGGAATTTGGGTTTCTTTTATGTTTCAGGAGCTCTGCTTTATCATTCTTCCCTCCCCCCCCCCCACACCAATTTGAGTTCAGAGGATTCTTTTATGCCTGCCTGCTCTTTGTTTTGTCCTTGTTTTGGCCATTAGGGGCAGAGAGCTTCTTTTTCAAGGCCTCTTTCCCCCCTCTTTAAATAAAAGTCAGTTCTGTTTTACAGTGCCTTTTGTGCTTGCCTTTTGATCTGTGCCTGGTAGGAAATGTGAAAGCAGAAAAAAAGGAGCTTCAAAAGGCTGCCTTTAGCATTGCTAATTCCTGTGAGGTGGCGGGTCTCCAGGTGGTGGCTGCAGATCTCCTGGAATTAGGACTGGTTTATAGGTGACAGAGATCAGTTCCTCCAGAGAAAATGGCTGATTTGGAAGGCGGAGCCTATGCCATGGTACCCCACTGAGAACCTTCTCCTCCCCAAACTCCACCCTTCCCAGGCTCCATCCCAAATTCTCCAGGAATTTCCCAGCCTGGAGCTGGCAACCCTAGGGTGAGTAGCCATGTTACCCTGTAGCAGCAAAATGAATCCTCCAAGGGCACCACAGCAACTAAAATAGTTCTGCTTAATGTTAATGTTGCTGTTATTGGTGTTCTAAAAAGGTGAGGAAGTCATGCAATATATCCCTCCCATGTTGCTAGGATGGGGGAGGAGGGGGAGGAAAAGAGCTGTGATGGGTAGAGTCTAGAGTTGCCAACTTCCAGGTGGGACCGGGAGATCTCCTGGAATTGCAGCTGGTTTCTGGATAGGGTTGCCAGGTCTGGGTTCACAATACCTGGAGCCTTTGGGGGTTGATCTGGGAGAGGGCGGGGTTTGGGGAGGAAAGGGGCCTCAGCATGGCACTAGAGTCCACCCTCCCAGGCAGCCATTTTCTCCAGGGGAGCTGATCTCTGCCAGCTGGAGATCAGTTGTAAAAGCAGGAGATCTCCAGGCCCTGCCTGGAGGCTGGCAACCCTATTAATTCTCCCAGAGAATATTGTTGCTTGGAGAATGGACGCCAGGGCATTCTATCCTGCTTTGGTTCATACGAACATATGAAGCTGCCTTATACTGAATCAGACCCTCAGTCCATCAAAGTCAGTATTGTCTACTCAGACTGGCTGCGGCTCTCCAGGGTCTCAAGCTGAGGTTTATCACACCTATTTGCCTGGACCCTTTTTTAGTGGAGATGCCAGGGATTGAACCTGGGACCTTCTGCTTCCCAAGCAGATGCTCTGCCACTGAGCCACCGTCCCTCCCCGTTCCTCCCATCCCCTCCCCAAACCCAACCCTCTGCAGGCTTTTTCCCTAAATCTCCAGGAATTTCCCAACCCAGAGTTGGTAACCTGGAGGCTAGAACTAGGAAGGAACCCACGAGGCACAGAAGATCACGGAAGAGGAGAGCCCCTGTGGCAAATTTGCTCACAACAGCAGCGCCGCCTGCTGGCTATATCAAGCTTTGCAAGGGTGCATTCCACCATCTTCTAGCAGTCCCCATCTTCTGTGCTGTTTTGGAAGAGCTGCAGGACTGAACGTTTACTTGATCGTTTTATTTCCTTCATCTGTACCCCACCTTTCTTCCCAACGGGGGCACACAGCTGCTTACATCTTTATTCTCCTCCACCTCTGTCTTATCCTCACAACAACCCTGCGAGTGGATGATTCAAAGCTCTCCCAGATACTAGTCCAACACTCAGAACTGTTAAAGCTCTCAGGTCCACTCCTTGAGGGTATCCCCTTCTCCCAGGGAACTGATCTGTGTAGACTGGGGATCAGTTGCTATTCTAAGAGAACTCCAGGCCCCACCTGGAGGATGGCACCCCAGCTAGGCTTTCAGAAGGCCCATGAGATTCATCCCCAACATAGTCTGCTAAGAGAGGTTTTAGGTACTAGGAAAGACCTTTCTCTGCCTGCAAGTGCATTGCTCATGGAATCAGACAAATAGCTGGCGGCAGCTGGACCTCTGGCCTAGTTTGGTCTAAGGTAGCTCCAGATTCTGGGCTGCAGAGAGAGTAGGGTTGCCAATCCCTAGGTGGGGGCAGGGGATCCCCCCATTTGGAAGCCCTCCCCCCACTTCAAGGTCATCAGAAAGCGGGAGGGGGGGAGGGAAATGTCTTCTGGGCACTTCATTATTCCCTATGGAGACTGATTCCCATAGGATATAATGGAGAATAGATCCATGGGTATCTGGGGCTCTGGGGGGGGGCTGTTTTTTGAGGCAGATGCACCAAATTTTCAGCATAGCATCTGATGCCTCTCCTCAAAACACCCTCCAAGTTTCAAAAAGATTGGACCAGAAGGTCCAATTCTATGAGCCCCAAAGAAGGTGCCCCATCCTTCATTATTTCCAAACGAGGGAAGGCCTTTAAAAGGTGTGCAGTCCCTTTCAATGCGATGGCCAGGTCTCCCTTAGGAGTTCAATTATGCTTGTCACACCCTTGTTCTTGGGTCCACCCTCAAAGTCTCTGGGCTCCACCCCAAAGTCTCCTGGCTCCACCCCCAAAGTCTCCTGGCTCCACCCCCAAAGTCCCCAGATATTTCTTGAATTGGACTTGGTAACCCTAAGAGAGAGACAGGTCTAAGAACATGTTTTCTGGGCTTGCCTTCTGTGGGACTCTAGCCCAAGTGGAGGTAAAGGTGGCAAAGACCAATGGGCCTCAGGGGCAACAGCCAAACTGGTTTGGCTCGTAAAGTCGGTGCGGGTCTTTCCCTCTCAGCTCCTAGTTTCGGTCTTCGGTCTGCGCTTTGGTGCAGCTCCACACTAAGGCGGCGGGGGCGGCACTCCTTGCGGAGAACAAGCAGCTTCTGGGTGTTTTATCGCTTTGCTTCCCGTGTATTCAGATGGACAACTCTGGGCCAGGAAATTGCTGGAGACTGGGGAGCAGCGGGACTCTTTAGGGATGCCAGACTCTCTATTGTATTTTTTGTACTGTTGAATGTTGTGCATTTTCTCCACCATTCCACTTAAAAGCCATCAATCTTGACGAAGGCTACGACAGGTTTGACACCGGCTCACGTGGGACTGGCTTTATGTGGATGAACTTATTCTTTATCCTACACCGCACTGAAACAATAGTGGACTGAACATGCAAGACTGTGAAGTGGGATGATTTGTATTTGCGTGCAATCTGGATGAAAGAATTAGCTACAGGCTGTTTTCTCATGATTTTGGTTTATGAGTCAAAAGCAGACTCTAAGCCTTTAAAAAGTGCCTGCGTGCACTTTAAAAGTGCCTTTGTGCGCACTTTGATTTATTTTTCTGCAGACTGTTTGGATTCATTTTAGTGCAGATGGTTTGGGGAAAGAGGTTACGTCTGAGTGCCTGCGTGCACTCTGGTGTGTCATATTGCAGTCCGTTTAAGGTAGAAGCTTTGGAATATTAAAGTGCCTTTTGTGCACATTTATATTGTTCATCTTAGATGATTTAGAAGTAGAGTCTACTCAGAAGAAGGGGCCAAAAGGTTTTTCCTATTGCATATAAATGTTTTGATAGTATAGTTTCACCTTGACATTTCTTCTATTATAGTTTTGCTTAAACTCAGGGAGCCCCCCTTTTCTCCTAAAACCTCCAGGTGGGACCTGGGGAACTTCAGGAATTGCAGCTTATCTCTAGACTACAGAGATCCATTCCCCCGAAGAAGATGGAGACTTTGGAGAGTGTTGCCCCATGAAGGTCTCTGTCCTCCCCCAAATCTCCAGGAGTTTCCCAACCTGGATCTGGCAACCTCACCTCTCATTCCCTGCTGCTGATCACAGCCAGGGGAGAGCTGGCAACTTTTGATGTATTAGTAGCAGGGCTTTTTTTTTTTAGCAGGAACGCACTGGAATGCAGTTCCGGCTGGCTTCATGCCAGGGGGTGTGGCCTAATATGCAAATGAGTTATTGCTGGGGGGGTTTCCTATCAAAAAGCCCTATGTGAAACAATGGTGATGTCAGGGGGTGTGGCCTAATATGGAAAGGAGTTCCTGCTGGGCTTCTACAAACAAAACCCTGATTAGTAGGGTTGCCAACTCTGGATTGGGAAATCCCAAGAGATTTAGGAGGTAAATCCTGGAAAGGGTGAGGTTTGGGGAAGGGAGGAACTTTATGATGGTATAAAGCAAGGGTTGCTTAATGTAATAGCCACTTAGAATAAATGGCAGATGTTTGAGAGCCACAAAATGTGAATATCAGATGTCTGAAAGCCACAAGACAGGGAAGGAAGGAAGGAAACAGGGGGAGGGAGAGGTGGAAAGAAAGCAACTTTAACTTTAAATGCATACTCCAAGCCGCAGGCTGGTTTGACTTGGAGAAGTGATTTAAAGAGAGAAATGCCTTCTCCAAACTGACCAACGGGGTGGTGGGGGCTTCAAGAGCCACAGAATATGTCTGAAAGAGTCACATGTGGCTCCAGAGCCAGTTTGGCCAATCTTGGTATAAAGCCATGGAATCCACCCTCCAGAGCAGCCATTTTAAGAACATAAGAGAAGCCATGTTGGATCAGGCCAATGGCCCATCCAGTCCAACACTCCGTGTCACACAGTGGCCAATATATGTGTGTGTGTGTATACACACACACACACACACACATATATATATATACACTATGGCTAATAGCCACTGATGGACCTCTGCTCCATATTTGTATCCAATTTCTCTAGAGGAACTGGTCTCTGCTGTCTAGAGATCAGTTATCATTCTGGGACATCACTCTCTGCCACCCCCGGAGATTGGCAACCATTAAATTATTTATGCCCTGCCTCTCCGCATAAAAGTCCGGGGCACAGCTGCATGACAAAAAAAGAATTCTAAAACAGTAAAGCCATAAGATAAGACAGAAAGAAAGCCGCAGGAAGCACGCAGTGGGACAAATGGACCGAATGGAATGCACCAAATGGAATTAAACGACTTTAAAGCGGCATTGGCTATAACCTTAGGAAGCATTTCAGCAGGCAATATAAATCAGGGAAAGCTTATTAAAGGAACCACGGGATAAAACCAAGGCAATCTGATCAAACAAGTAATAAAACTTTACAGGGAAAGAGGGATCTAAAAGGCTGGGGAGACCACAAGACACTGCGGAGACAGTGCCGTTTGCAATATATTTTGTTTATACGAGGCCTGTTGGGTTAAGAGGAGGCAAGCGCCGAATTATGCAGAACTCTTGGCTCAACTTTTGGAAAGTCTTTCAAAATTCTCATGAAGAGCTCAATGTAAGTGAGAGGTTTGCATGCGGGGATAGGGGAGGGGAGGCGCCTCAGCATGGTCCGCCCTTCCAAGCAGCCATTTTCTTCCCAAAGGGGAGCTGATCTCTGCCAGCTGGAGGTCAGTTGGAAAAGCAGATCTCTAGGCCCCACCTGGAGGCTCCAAATAACAAAATGCAAACTACAACAGTTATTATTAATATTTATCTCAAAGTATGTGGTAAAGCTGCAGTACTGCAGTCGGAGCCCTCTGCTCATGACCTGAATTCGGTTCCAGCGGAAGCTGGGTTCAGGTAGCCGGTTCCAGGTTGACTCAGCCTTCCATCCTTCCGAGGTCGGTAAAATGAGTACCCAGCTTGCTGGGGGGAAAGCGTAGATGACTGGGGAAGGCAATGGCAAACCACCCCATAAAAAGTCTGCTGTGAAAACATTGTGAAAGCAACATCACCCCAGAGTCGGAAACGACTGGTGCTTGCACAGGGGACTACCTTTACCTTTTTAATGTTTATCCAAATGTTCTATATATGTGAATGGCATATCTTACAAAGTTACACCAAAAAGGCGTATATTCATAAGCCCCAAAGTCTCTATATCAATATAAATATGAATGCCACAGAAAGGGGGGGGGGGGTATCCCAATGTACTTCTTAGGGTACCAAGCACCCTCCCCCAAGAGTATCCCAAACAAGAAGTCGACTGAGAACTTTTTTTGTATAACACTTTTTCCCAGTGGAACCTCTGCAAAGATTTGATATCAATCTACCGTTCTCATTTTGTGTAGCAATATTCATAACTCTACACGAATTTGTAAATCAATAGATAGTTTCCAATTTTTTCATTCCTTAATCGGCATTAACCAGCTCTAGTTCTCAGTTCTCAATTTCAGAGAAATTGGGAGGAAGGACCATTTTGGAAATGATTCCAAACAGGGAAAACAACTTCAGTTTGGGGGAAATGGTGGCGGTCCCAAAAGTCTTGATCATTGTTTTGTAGCTTTTCCTTACATTTCTTGCACCAGACACTTGACCTTGCAAATGGACTGTAGAAGGCATCCTGATCATAGGGATGGTCCTCCACATGTCTAGAGGGCATGAGAGGAGGGGGTGTAAGCAGCCAGGGCCTTCCTTGTCATGAAAGGTCACCTGGCCAGAAATGTCACCCAACAGGAAATGCAACAGGTTGCTTTATGCATGACAAAAAAGCCAAAAAACCACTGACCAGCTGATAAAACCCGCATCCCTCCAGAAGCTGCCGTTCCTTAGTATCCACAGGATGGTGCGCATGGTGGGCCTCCTAAGCATGGCGGTGAGCAATCTGTCTTTCTTTTTTACTATTATTAAACAGAAACCTCTTCAGGCATCTCCTGATGTTCAGGCTCCTAGCCCAGATTCAGGGTGGTGGTTAGCCTATCGGAAATTAGCACTGGGGAGAAGTGACTCCAAATGCCTATTCAGATGTGGGTGCCCACAGGTGGCCATTCACTCTCTCAAACCAACCCGCGAGAGCCAGTTTGGTGTAGTGGTTAAGTGTGCGGACTCTTATCCGGGAGAACCAAGCTTGATTCCTGACTCCTTCACTTGCACCTGCTGGAATGGCATTGGGTCAGCCATCGCTCTCGCAGGAGTTGTCCTTGAAAGGGCAGCTGCTGTGAGAGCCCTCTCAGCCCCACCCACATCACAGGGTGTCTGTTGTGTGGGGAGAAGATATAGGAGATTGTAAGCTGCTCCGAGTCTCTGATTCAGAGAGAAGGGCGGGGTATAAATCTGCAGTCTTCTTCAGCCTTCTCGCGCAGTTGTTACATGGATAAAATGGTCCTTTGGACTCCCAGGAGACTGGGTGGGACAGAAATGTGATCCATAATGCAGGTGTATCCCTGGCCTGAATGACCCAAGCTACCCTGATCTCGTTGAATCTTGGAAGCTAAGCAGAGTGGGCTCTGGTTAGTACTTGGATGGGAGATCACCAAGGAAGTCCAGAGTGGCTACGCAGAGGCAGGCCATGGCAAACCCCTCTCTCTTTTACCTTGAAAATCCTACAGGGTAGCCATATGTTGGCTGTGACAAGGGAACTTTCTGCCACCAGCGTCGGTGTGCATTAAGCTATTTAGCTCTCCAAGCTGGAAAGCCATTTTATTACCTGCCTGCATTCCACTTATCTTGCAGGTTGCAAGGAATTTGTGTGTGTCCTGCCTAGAGGACTTCTCACTTAGGATAGCATTCTTGGGATTTTGTCACTCATTTTGTCCTCTTGTAAGATCTGTTGGGTTGGGACAAGAATGTAGATTTAGTAGACTGGAGGAAGTCAGAGTTTGGGATCCTGCCATAAGATGGATGCACAATTCATGAAGATCTGAGTATGCTTGTCAGAAGAGATGAAGAAGACTGCAGATTTGTGCCCCGCCCTTCTCTCTGAACTCAGAGTGGCTTGCAATCTCCTATATCTTCTCCCCCCACAACAGACACCCTGTGAGGTGAGTGGGGCTGAGAAGGCTCTCACAACAGCTGCCCTTTCAAGCACAACTCCTGCGCGAGCTATGGCTGACCCAAGGTCATTCCAGCAGGCGCAAGTGGAGGAGCGGGGAATCAAACCCGGTTCTCCCAAAAGAGAGTCCGCATACTTAACCACTACACCAAAATGGCAATTGCAAACACAGTAGAGAATAGTAGGAGAATCTTTTTTAAAAATTAAATTAAGCGCCATCAAGTTGCAGCCAGCTTTTGGAGACCCTTTGAGGTTACCAAGGCAAGAGACGAACAGAGGTGGTTTTGCCACTGCCTTCCTCTGCAGAGTGATCCTGGACTTCCTTGTTGGTCTCCCTGCTTAGCTTCTGAGATCTGATGAGATTAGGGTTGCCAAGTCCAATTCAAGAAATATCTGGGGACTTCGGGGGTGGAGCCAGGAGACTTTGGGGGTGGAGCCAGGAGACATTAAAGGTGGAGCCAAGATCAAGGCTGTGACAAGCATAATTGAACTCCAAAGGGAGTTCTGGCCATCACATTTAAAGGGACGGCACACCTTTTCCATTCCTTCCTTCCACAGGAAATAATGAAGGATAGGGACACCTTCTTTTGGGGCTCATAGAATTGGACCCCATAGTCCAATCTTTTTGAAACTTGGGGGGTATTTTGGGGAGAGGCACTAGATGCTATACTGAAAATTTGGTGCTTCTACCTCAAAAAACAGCCCCCACAGAGTCCCAGATAGCCGCAGATCAATTCTCCATTGGGAATCATGAGTACCCAGCAGACATTTCCCTCCCCTCCCCCCGCTTTCTGACAACCCTGAAGCGGGGGGAGGGCCTTCAAACCGGGGGATCCCCTGCCTCCACCTGGGGATTGGCAACCCTAGATGAGATCAGGCTAGCCTGGGCAGAGTCTAGGGTCAGCACTGGCCACACAAAATGTGTAAAAGAGTCACATGTGGCTCCTGAGCCGCAGTTGGGCCACTCCTTGTATAGACCATCTTTAACCAAGGTAGATCTGGTGGCTTCAAAACTACTCTATAGGTAGGGTTGCCAATCCCCAGGTGGGGGCAGGGGATCCCCCTGTTTGGAGGCCTTCTCCTCTGCTTCAGGGTCATCAGAAAGCTGGGGGGGGGGGAATGGCTGCTGGGAACTCCATTGTTCCCTATGGAGACTGATTCCCATAGGGTACAATGAGGAATTGATCTGGTATCTGGGGCTCTGGGGGGGCTGAGGTAGAGGCACCAAATTTGGAGCATAGCGTCCAACACCTCGCCTCAAAAGCCTCTCCAAGTTTCAAAAAGATTGCACTCAGGGGAACAATTCTGTGAGCTCCCAAACAAGGTACATTTGAAAGGTGTGTGGTCCCTTTAAATGTGATGGCCAGAACTCTCTTTGGAGTTCAATCATGCTTGTCCCAACCTTTCTCCTGGCTCTACCCCCAAAGTCCCCAGATATTTCTTGAACTGGATTTGGCAACCCTATCTATAGGGAAGGCTCAACAGAGACAGCTGGGAAACTGGTGCAGAATTTGTTATAGCCAGGTCTGTTTTTGTAGAAAAAGCCCAGCATATTAGGCCACACCCCCTGACATCACCATTGTTTCGCGCAGGGCTTTTTAGTAGAAAGAGCCCAGCAGGAAATCACCCCCTGACACCAAGCTAGCTGGAACTGCATTCCTGTGCGTTTCTGCTAAAAAAACCCAAAACCCCTGGTTATAGCTGCTTTAGAACTACCGTGACATGTTTTTTGCATGACCCTAAGCAGAATTACACCTGTCTAAGTCTATTGAAGTGGATGGGTTTAAAAGGATACCTTTCTGATCCTGAACTGATGGGCCAGGCTAGCCCAATCTCATCAAACTGAGCAAGCTAAGCAGGATCAGCCCTGGTTACTATTTGGGTGGGAGACCACCAAGGAAGTCCAGGGTTGCTACGCAGAAGCAGGCTATGGCAATCCACTTCTGAACATCTCTTGCCTTGAACACCCCTATAGGGTCGCCATAAATCCCCTGAGACTTGTCAGCGTGTTCCACCGCCAGCAGCTCTGTTTAGGATTGCACTGGGTAGATCAGTTGGGTGGAGAGAGACTGAGAGTGAGAGCCATCTTCTGAAGACATTCGCGGGACCTGCTTTCTCCAGCAGTGAGCCTGTTTGGTGTAGTGGTTAAGTGTGTGGACTCTTATCTGGGAGAACCGGGTTTGATTCCCCACTCCTCCGCTTGCACCTGCTAGCATGGCCTTGGGTCAGCCATAGCTCTGGAAGAGGTTGTCCTTGAAAGGGCAGCTGCTGTGAGAGTCCTCTCAGCCCCACCCACCTCACAGGGTGTCTGTTGTGGGGGAGGGAGATAAAGGAGATTGTGAGCCGCTCTGAGACTCTTGAGTGGAGGGCGGGATATAAATCCAATGTCTTCTTCTTCTTCTTCAGCAGTGTTTTAATGCTTTTTGTATGATCTCTCCTTAGCTTCTTGGGGTTCTTCTTCTGGCTCTCCCCATCAGTGGTAAGTAGTCTCCAGGGCCTTCTTTTCATACCATTTCCCAATAAAATGAGAAGGAAGCAAGGTAAGGCTGTGAAGAGTTGCAGAATGCCAACTGGGATACCAACAAAGCCTGCTGGCAAGTGAGGGCTGGCAAGAGATGATGCTGTTGGTTTTCATATCAGCTACATATAGTCTGGAGTTGGCATAATCCAGTTACTCAGTTTTTAACAGAGAATCCATTGGATGTCATTTGCTCTGCTGAAGAAGAACATCCTGTTGAATTGCAACCGACTTATGGTGACCACATCCATGGGGCATACCAGGGCTTTATTTGTAGAAAAAGCCGAGCAGGAACTCATTTGCATATTAGGCCACACCCCCTGACATCACCATTGCTCCACACAGGGCTTTTTGTGCGGAAAGCACAGCAGGAATTCATTTGCATATTAGGCCACACCCCCTGGTGCCAAGCCAGCCGGAACTGTGTCCCTGTGCGTTCCTGCTCAAAAAAAGCCCTGGGGCATACTATGCAGGAGAGAAGCAGAGGTGGTTTGCTGCTGTCTTCTTCCATGTAGCAACACCAGTCTTCCTTGGTGGCCTTCCAACCAAGTACCTACCATGGACAACCCTACTTATCTCCCAAGCTCAGGCTAAGCTGAATTGTTTGGGCTGCTAGATTCAAGTGGGCAGCTGTGTTGGTCTGAAGCAGTAAAACAAATTTTGAATCCAGTGGCACCTTTAAGACCGACAGTATTAGCAGCCTGCAGGTTACAAAGGTTCTTTATATTTTTGTTTTTTCAGCAGCTCCAGCAAATGGCTTGTTTTTTCTTGGAGCAATGTTGCCAAGCAGGTTGGTTTCTTGTTGAAATGTCCAGTTCAGAGAGTTTGTCCTTGATCAGCTTCTGTTTGTAGTAGAGGACACTGATTTGGATGTTTGAGTAGTTTCTTGGAGAATGTGAGACACAGATTTTCTGCATGATCCATACCATAAGAAGTAGAAGAATCTTAATTCTCAGTCCAGGTGTTGGCCTTAAAGGTGCCACTGGACCTTAAAATGTGTTTGGGCTGCTATCTGGTCTATTTCTTTCATCATCATCATCATCATCATCATCATCATCATCATCATCATCATCATCATCATCATCATCATCATCACCTTCTTCTTCTTCTTCTTCCTAATCCGCTTACAGCAACCCTGTAGGTTTTCAAGGCAAGAGAGGATCAGCGGGGGCTTGCCATTGCCTGCCTCTGCATCATGATCCTGGACCTCCTTGGTGGTCTCCCATCCAAATAGTAGCCAGGGCTGACCCTGCTGAGCTTCCGAGATCTGAAGAGGCTGGGCTAGCCTGGGCCATCCCAGTCAGGGCATCGGCTCTCTTGTCCCTTCTTCAAATGCCGCTGTGTCCTGTCATTGCACAGTCCTTCTCTTCAAACAGTGTGAACATGTAGTGTGCTCCCAATGCACAAGCCGTAGGTGCTGCTCAGGTGGAGCTGGCATTAGCATACCTGGGGGGGGGACCGCTGCTGCTGCCAGGGCTGAGGGTTACTGATAGGGCTCACTGCCAATGAGCCTCCCAGCCACCCGCTGCCAGAGAAGGTACTGCCAGTGTGCACACTGTGGTGTTTCAATCTGCACCATCAGGGAACGGACAGGCCCTCAGTAGGAAGCCTCACAAACAGGCAGGGAAAGAAACAGGGCTTTTTTTTGAGCAGGAACGCACAGGATCACAGTTCCAGCTGGTTTGGCATTAGGGGGTGTGGCCTAATGTGCAAATGAGTTCCTGCTGGGCTTTCTCTACAAATGAAACCCTGTATGAATCAATGGTGATATCAGGGGGCATGGCCTAATGTGTAAATGAGTTCCTGCTGGGCTTTCTCTACAAAAAAAAATCCCTGGAAAGAAGGAAATGCAGGTAGATGGGGATGTGGGTGGGATGGAAGGAAGGCAAGAGTGGGGGTCCTGATGGGGTTCAGAGAAGGAGAGGACCCCCAAAAACCTGGGACCAGCCCTGGTTCTGCTGATTCTTAAGATGTAGCAGCCTCCTGTCCTCCGATAGATAGATTAGGCTTGCCAATCCCCAGGTCCCAGCGGGGGTTCTTCCGCTTTCCCAGGCTCCTCCCCACCCCCAGTCAGCTGACCGGCGGGGGAAAGCCCCATAGGACCATGTGCCTTTCCACCTCCGGAGGCTTCAGACTCCAATTGAAAGGCTTCCTCTTGGGATGGTGTGTCTGTGTTACTTGGAAGAAGCTGGCAGCAACTCGTGAGTTGAGAGGCCAATCCCTTGCTTCAGAGTTGCCAGAAATGGACCGGGGGGGGGGGGGAGGGAAATGTCTGCTGAGCACTTCATTATTGCCTATGTAGAGATCGATTCTCATAGGGTATAATGGGGAATTGATCTGCAGGTTTCGGGGGCTCTGGGGAAGGTACAGGCACCAAATTTTCAGTATAGTATCTAGTTCCTCTCCCCAAAGTACCCCCCAAGTTTCAAAACGATTGGACCAGGGGGTCCAATTCTATGAGCCCCAAAAGAAGGTGCCCCATCCTTCATTATTTCCTATGGAAGGAAGGCATTTAAAAAGATGTTCTGTCCCTTTAAATGTGATGGCCAGAACTCCCTTGGAGTTCAATTATGCTTGTCACACCCTTGTTCCTGGCTCCGCCCCCAATGTCTCCTGGCTCCACTCCCAAAGTCTCCTGGCTGCATCCTCAAAGTCCCCAGATTTTTCTTGAATTGGACTTGGCAACCCTAAGCTTAGATAGATTGATAGATGATGATTGATAGATGATAGATGATGATAGACAGACAGACAGACAGACAGTCAGTCAGGGCTCACTGCCCTATCTTTTTCTCTCCCTCTGTCTAGGTCTAGGGAAGTGGGTGGGGTTAGGAGAGATGGAGGTTGTCTGATGGTGTTACACTGTGTAACTCCAGCTTGGGAAATCCCCACAGGCTTGGGAGGAAAGCCTAGGAAGGGCAGAGATTGGGGATGGAGCTCAACAAGGATGGGATGCAGTAGAGCCCACCCTCTAAAGCTGCCCTCTCCTCCCAGGGAACTGATCTCTAGAGTCTGGAGTTCTGCTGTAATTCCTGGAGATCTCCAGGCCTCACCTAGAGGCTGTTGATCCTCAGCATGCATGCATGCAAACTTGGAAAAGATCTCAGATAGTAAGGTCAGAAAAGATGTTGGCCTAAGACATGGAGCAGATGTGAAGTGGCGGAGCCAGAAGATCTCCCGGAATTACAGCACATCTCCAGACTACAGAGATCAATTATCCTGGAGAAAATGGCTGCCTTGGAGGGTGGACTCTATGGCTTTATACTCCCCAAACCTTTACCTTCCAAAGATCCACTCACAAATCTCCAGGAATTTCACAGTCTGGAGTTGGCAACCCTAGGAAGTTGTCAATCTGCATAAGCACTTCTGAGCCAGCTGTTTCCCATTGCAGTGCCTTCGTAGACAATTGTGCTAAACATTCCACGGGGAACCAAGCTACTGCTAGATGTCTGTCTTGTTCAAGTCTCAGCCATCTCTGTTTGCTTTTTCTTTCTTTAGGTGCTGAGAAGTCACCACCGTCCCCTGCCAAAGGTCAGTAAATTTCCTTCTCGCTCTTGGCTGAGGCTGGCTTTGTGGGGCAACTCAGGCCCTCTAGCAATGAATGGGGTTTGAGACACTCTGAAGGAATGTGAAGATCTATCTTTCTCTGTGTGCCTGTGTGGTTGTGAGTGAGGCCCAGCCATGCATTTCCAACAGGTAGGCAGGTAGGAAGAAAAGACTTTGGGGTCAGGGCTGAATGGATAATCTACAAAATCACCAAAAACAGTTCAGATGAATTAAGGTTGCAGTGCCTCAGTCTTTTCTAGCACAGCCTAGTGGTAAAATAATAAGTATAAATCAAGTTTAACAGGAGAAGTGGCAGAATCTCTCCTTAGTGAGGAAGCATTTAGTGAGGAAGAAGGGAACAGAAGAACAACCAATCGGGAGTCCATGGTTTTTTAAAATTTATATGCCATAAATATAACATAGAAACTTAGAGCTGGAAGGGACCCACCAGGATCATCTAGTCCAGCCCCCCTGCACAATACAGGAAATTGACATCTACCTCCCCCCTTTCACTCCCCCAGTGACCCTTGCTCTATGTCCAAGATCTCCACCTGGCATCTCTCTTGTTTCGACTGACTTCAAGTTTAATATGTTGCTTCTTGTGTTTTCCCAGGTCAATGGGCAGATACAGGAGACCAACAGCCAGAAACAGAAAAAGTTACAACTCCAACCCCAACCCTTGAGTTTGAATGGAAGCAGATGCACGATCAGCAAGGTAGGCATGTGATGGTTCTAGTCCCCCATGGGAAGCAAAAAATGGAGGTGTATTGCCACCCCACTGGCTGACCACATCTGGATCTCTTCCAACAGTGGGTATCGACCAGTCCACACCAAGACCTAACCCTGTTACACCTTCTGGCCAAACTCCTGGTCTCAAACAAGCCCAGACCACTTCCTCAATCCCAGATCAAGGTATACCAGTCAATCAATCAATTGTTTTTGATGAACCAAGTTCAGAAGTCAAGATGATTAACAAAACAGATGCGTTAGTCATGTGTGTTTAAATATACTGAATATAAAAACGCAAGAAGTGAGGCAAAGAGACCAAAGTGTAGCCTCTTAACAAATTTTAAAGTGACTTTTAAATGGTTTAAAGGCAGGCCTTGGATTCAGCAGGAGCTCACAGGTGTTCAGCTCCTGAACCTTTCTGAGGGTTCCCCGTACTCCTCCCCACCTTGTCCAATGAATAGTAGGTGCAGCTGCATAACAATCCCTGGATGAGCTCCACCACCTATTTTTCTACAAAATGACCCATTTAAAGGATAAAGGGTAATCTTATTTTTTCTTCGTTACAGTATAGCCCTTAAGTTATCAAATGTTAGCATGCAGATTCTCGTGGGGCTTTTATAAGATACTTTTAAGGTTGTTTGAAATGACTACAATGTTCTGGTCAATGACTGTAATAGTGATAAATTGAATGGAACTACTGGATATAAATATACATTTGCTAGAATAAAATTTGTTAAAGTAATATAAAACCATGTTATAAAACGCCTCTTGATTACTCAACCCTGTTTAACTCATGGCATCTCTAGGTGTCGAGGGACCACATGGAACCAAAAAGGTCACAACTCCTGCCCCAGCCACTGAATCTCAGCAGAAACAGACCTCATCTGAAAAGCAAGGTAGGACCTAAGTGAGTTCTGATGCTCAGCTGAAGCACATGGAAACGTCTCTGCTGCCTGTCTGACCACATCTGTATCTTTCCCAATAGTTGACCAGCCCACACCAGAAGCTGAAGCTGTGACCCCTTCTGCCCAAACATCTGCCATGGAACAAGGTGAAGCCACTTCCCCAATCTCTGATCAAGGTATGTGTGTCACACAATGTTTCTTTAAAGAGGTGATATTCTTGGCAGAAGCAAAGCAGCAAAAGTTCTGCTGCATGGGCATATGAACAAGTAGATAGATCCAGGTGGGCAGCTGGGTTGGTCTGAAACAGTAGAACAAAGCAGGAGTCAAGTATCACCTTTAAGACAACAAAGTTTTATTCAGAATAGAATTTCTGAGATAGAAATGCCCTCAATTTGGCCCAGGCTTGCTTATAACAATAAAGTGATTAGCAGACACCCTCACATTTTGACATGTTACTGTTTTGTTGGTTTCTCACGCTCATGTTACCCAGATCAAAGGTTTGCTCAATTTGTTAATTTCACTATTCTGTCATTGGATCTTAAATTTGTACCATTTTGCCTTCTAAACCACTGCCTACCAGCTATATGTAGCTCTGCTCACTGTACCTGATTCCTCGTCGGATGAAGTGTGCTTGGAGCACACGAAAGCTTACGTTCTGAATAAAACTTTGTTGGACTTAAAGGTGATACTTGACTCCTGCTTTGTCCATATGAACAAGTAGTTATCTCCCATCCTGAGGCAGTGAAAGGTCTACAAAACTGCCGTGGCATGTTTCTGAAAAAAATTAATTGCTACAGAGGATTAACTCACATTAACTTTCATTCATGTTGCTTTGCAAGGTTAATTCAGAGGCACTTCCGTGGTCATAGTAAGGAAAACTTACTCCTCCTGAAAGACATCTGCCTTCTTCTACTTTCCCTTTTGGTAGATGTCTGCAAAACCCGCTGGTTTAATCGGGACAAGCCTTCCGGTGCTGGGGATAAAGAACGTCTCTCTGACCTCCGGCGAGAGAACCCCAATGAGATTTGCTCCGATCCAACTGCAATTGAGGTCCAGACGGTGGACGGCGTCCCTGCTTCACAAACCGGGCAAGAATTTGCTGTGTGAGTTTTGAGACCCTCCTTCAGCGAGATGAAGAGCTTAAGTCCTGGGTTGTGAGCCTTTGACTGGCCCAGCCGAAATGGGAGCTTCGTTTTCTCTTATGCTGATCTGGTTGCCACTTTTTCTGGCCAGGAACCATGCCAACGCTGGCTTCGTGTGCCTCAATGCAGAGCAAGGAAAAGGCCACCGTTGCCATGACTACCAGGTGAGGTTCACCTGCCCTCCGTCCTTCTGCTCTGGTAAGTTTTTGCCTTTGTTCTTCACATGCGCTATTCTATTTGAACCCAAGACTCTC
Organism: Heteronotia binoei; assembly: GCF_032191835.1. Lineage (NCBI taxonomy): Eukaryota > Metazoa > Chordata > Lepidosauria > Squamata > Gekkonidae > Heteronotia > Heteronotia binoei. The sequence continues at coordinate 16,492,408 of NC_083240.1, forward strand.
TATTTGTAGTCCACAACCTTAACTAATATGGTCCCTAGCTATAACTCTCCAGTTGTCTGGAGTCAATGCACTGAACAAGACTGAATGATAATCTATGCTCATATGAATCGCTATGAATTAAGCCTCAGGAAGAAACCAGAGAACTCTTCTGAGGGTTCATCCAGTGGGTGATGACACAATGCTTAATGGCAGCACCTCTTGCACAAGCCACAGCTTTTCATTCATGTGTCTTGTATTGAACACTTTCCCTATGAAGAAAGGTTAAAACACTTGGGGCTCTTTACCTTGGAGAAACGTTGACTGAGGGGTGATATGATAGAGGTTTACAAGATTGTGCATGGGATAGAGAAGGTAGAGAAAGAAGTACTTTTTCTCCCTTTCTCACGAGCACTCGTGGACATTCAATGAAATTGCTGAGCAGTCGAATTAGAACGGATAAAAGGAAGTACTTCTTCACCCAAAGGGTGATTCACACGTGGAATTCACTGCCACAGGAGGTGGTGGTGGCTACAAGCATAGACAGCTTCAAGAGGGGATTGGATAAACATATGGAGCAGAGGTCCATCAGTGGTTATTAGCTACAGTGTATTGTTGGAACTCTCCGTCTGGGGCAGGGATGCTCTGTATTCTTGGTGCTTGGGGGAGGGCAACAGTGGGAGGGCTTCTAGTGTCCTGGCCCCACTGACGGACCTCCTGATGGGTTTTTTTGGCCACTGTGTGACACAGAGTGTTGGACTGGATGGGCCATTGGCTTGATCCAACATGGCTTCTCTTATGTTCTTATTCTTCTTTTGTACTGAAAGCATGCTTAACCCTTTGTTTTGCTCCCTGCACCGTCCCATGGGGCATTTGCAGGTGTCAAGGAAACACAAGGCACAGAAAAGGTGACCACTCCTGCCTTTGTCACTGACCCTGAGACTTCACCTGACCATCAAGGTAGGCATGGGACATCCCTGGTCCCAAATAAGAAACGACTGGAACCTTTTCATCTCTCCACCAGCTGACCACATCTGGATCTCTTCCAACAGCTGGCTCTCACCAGTCCACACAAGGACCTCTGCCTGTGGCCACTCATTCTCAAATCCCTGCCAGGGAACCAGTCCAAATGAGTTCACCAATTCCAGGTCAAGGTATGCACGCAATTCAAAGGCTGTCTCAACAGATGTTCTCTGTAGCAAAAATGTAAAAGATCTTCAGGTAGGGCTAGAGGAGGAGAACGTGTCTCAATGATGTGAGCACCATAATTTGCAAAATTGCAGTCACATGTTTATGAAAAAAAAATTATGCGGTTGAGTGAACATACCAAGGCATTAACTAGGGTTGACAATTCAAACTCCTCGCTATGGGCACAAGAAGAGAAGACTTCTCTAGAAACACTCCCGAACCATCCTCTCTCTTTTTCTTTCTACTTTGGTAGACATTTGCAGGACCCGCTGGTTTAACCAGGACAAAGCTTCGGGTGTTGGGGATGAAGAACGCCTCTCTGACCTCCAGCGGGAAAACCCTCATGAAATTTGTTCAGCTCCAATTGCAATCGAAGCCCAGACTGTAGGCGGCATCCCAGCTTCACAAACCGGGCAAGAGTTTGCCGTGTGAGTTCTCAGGCCCTTCTTCAGTGGGACAGACCTGAATTGCCTAGCTGTGAAGTTGCGCTTAGCTTAGGTGTGAATGTTGTTTTCTCCTGTGGTGTTGAGCAGTCTTGTTTTGTGATTGGGTTGCCTCTTTGCACAGGTATGACGCCAGGGCTGGTTTTGTCTGCCTCAATGCTGAACAAGGGAAAGGCCACCGTTGCTACGACTACCAGGTGCGGTTTACCTGCCCTCCATCCTTCTGCTCTGGTAAGTCTTTGCCTTTGCCCTGTTTCTTGTTTTGTCTGCTTTTGCAGTCACTAGAAATACTTCCTCAGTTCCATGTCTAGAAAAGTCCTTGTCTGTTCCTTCATCCTTTCTGACCTTAATTTATCCCCAGACCAATCAAGCTAGCCAACTCATGGCCAAATCGGACCTTCTCGATGACTTGAACCCACTTTATTTCCCCACAACCATGCAGCTGTTGCAGGAAGCTAAATTTCATAGTCCCATATAGGCACGATTCCCTTTGGGACCATGGTGCAAGGGGAGCCATGTCCTCTTAGTCCAGAGTTAAAGTGGCCCTGGAGGGCAATAAGTGTTCTCATTTTGGCACTGCATGTGCACTATTGCATTTGAACCCAAGATCTTCTCTTCAAAATCTTAACTATTATGCTCAGGGCTTTTTTTTTTTTTAGCAGCACCTCCTTTGCATATTTGGCCATGCCCCCTTCTGTAGCCAATCCTCCAAGAGCTCTTAGTACAGAGCCTACTGTAAGCTCCAGGAGGATTGGCTATGTCAGGGGTGTGTAGCCTAATATGCAAAAGAGTCCCTGCTATAACAAAAACCTTGATTATGCTACGGGAGCTGTCACAGTCCATTTGAACGAGACTGAGACACTGCCTATGCACAAATGACTTAGCATGAACCAAGCCTCAGTGAGGAACCAGAGAAGACTATCTTGTGCAGGCATCCTATGGGAGACAACATAGGATACACAGTGGCAGCACATCTGGCACAGACCACAGATTCTCACTCATCCGTCAGGGATATCAGTCGTGTAGTCCTCTTGTTTTGTACCACAAGCACTTCTCTTACCACCATTCCACTGGGGATTTACAGGTATTGAGGAATCACAAAGAACAGGAAAAAGTACAACTCCTGCCCCAGTCACTGAACATGAGCAAAAGCAGACCTCACCTGACAAGCAAGGTAAGCATGGGGAGCTCTGGTTCCCCCCCCCCCGGCCAAAAAAATAAACAAACTGAAGACTTTTAATGAGTCTTCTGGCTATCTGACCACACCTGGATCTCTTCCAACAGTTGCTGTTGACCACTCCACACTGGGACCTCATCCGGTGACACCTTCCACCCAAACTCCTGGTTGGGAACAAAGTCAGACAACTTCCTCAATCCCTGATCAAGGTATGCATGCAAGAGCTCTCCCTTCCTAATCCAAAACCTCAACTAAATACACTATCCTGGCAGTGGCAGTCTCGTTGGCTGGCATCCATGCACTGAAAAGATTGAGCAGCAACCTCTGTGCAAATGTATGCACTAAGCCTCAGAAACCAGAAAAGTCACTCCTGAGGGGTCATCCAGTGGGAGATGACACAATGCACAGTGACAGCACCTCTTGCACAATCCACAGATTCCCATTCATGCTTCCTGGTTCTCAGTCTTGTATTTCTCTTCTTTTGTACCAAAAGCATGTTTAACCCTTTGCTTTACTCCCTGCATCATTCCATTGGCCATTTGCAGGGGTCCCAGAACCACAAAGAACAGAAAATGTTACAACTGCTTTCCCTGTAACGGAATCTGAGTGGAAGCAGACTTCACCTGACCATCAAGGTAGGCACAGGAGAGCTCTGTTCCCCCAACTAAAGACACACACTGAATGCCTTTCAACTTTCCACCAGCTGTCTGACCACAACTGGATCTCTTCTAGAAGGTGGTACTGACCAGTCTACAGTGGGACCCCAGCCTGTGATGTCTTCCACCCAAACTCCTGTTGTGGAACGAGCCCGGACAACTTCCTCCTTCCCAGCTCAAGGTATGCATTCAGTACTAGGCCTGTTAGAAGAGAGATTCTGTTTGGAAAATGCAACATGTCTTCTCCACATGCTGGACAAAAGTTTAAGTTTGGGAGCACTTTCCTTGGCTGTAGGACATGAACGGTTCTCCACCAGAAACACTTCCTCCTCATCCGCTCTCTTCTCCTTTGCTTTTGGTAGGCATTTGCCAGACCCGCTGGTTTAACCGGGACAATCCTTCTGGTGTGGGGGATGAAGAACGCCTCTCTGACCTCCAGCGGGAGAACCCCGGTGAGATCTGCTCTGCTCCAATTGCAATTGAAGTCCAGACTGTGGGTGGCATCCCGGCTTCGCTAACCGGGCAAGAGTTTGCAGTGTGAGTTTGCAGGCCCGTCCCAAGTGAGATTCAGCTCTTAACGGCTTGGCCTTGGAATGAACATTGTTTTCTCCAGGGCTGCTAAAATATCTTGCTTTGTGATTGGGTTGCCTCTTTGTCTGAGCAGGAATGATGCCAAGGCTGGCTTTGTCTGTATCAATGCTGAGCAGGGAAAAGGCCACCGTTGCTACAACTACCAGGTGCGCTTCACCTGCCCTGCATCCTTCTGCTCTGGTAAGTCCTTGCCTTTGTATTGTATTTTCTGATCACTGGCAGGACTTTTTTTGTATCAGGAGCTCCTTTGCATATTAGGCCACACCTCCTGGATGTAGCCAATCCTCCTGGAGCTTACAAGGCTCTTAGTACAGGGCCTACTGTAAGCTCCAGGAGGATTGGCTACATCAGGGGTGTGTGGCCTAATATGCAAAGGAGGTCCTGCTAGAATTCTTTACAGGGCTCTTCCTACAGGGCCTACTGTGAGCTCCAGGAGGATTGGCTACATCAGGGGTGTGTGGCCTAATATGCAAAGGAGGTCTTGCTAGAATTCCTTACAGGCCTCTTCATACAGGGCCTGCTGTAAGCGCCAGGAGGACTGGCTACATCAGGGGTGTGTGGCCTAATATGCAAAGGAGGTCCTGCTAGAATTTCTTACAGGGTCTTCGTACAGGGCCTGCTGTAAGTGCCAGGAGGACTGGCTACATCTGGGGTGTGTGGCCTAATATTTAAAGGAGGTCCTGCTAGAATTCCTTACAGGGCCTACTGTGAGCTCCAGGAGGATTGGCTACATCAGGGGTGTGTGGCCTAATATGCAAAGGAGGTCCTGCTAGAATTCCTTACAGGGCTCTTCGTACAGGGCTTACTGTGAGCTCCAGGAAGACTGGCTACATCAGGGGTGTGTGGCCTAATATGCAAAGGAGCTCCTGATACAAAAAAAAAGCCCTGATCACTGGACATAGTTCCTGAATCCAATGACTAGAAGAGTGCTGGTCTGTTAACTTTATCCTTTCTGCCTTGACCTTTTTTTTCTCAGCCACAATGAGGAAATCAAATCAGGGCCAAACTGACTTGACTTCTTAAAGACTTGGACCCAACTTTCTTTCCCCACAACTACACGGCAGCTGCAGGAAGCTGGATTTTAAAGTACCGCATGAGCATGATTCCCATTGGGACCATGATGCAGTGGGAGGAGGCCTCCCGTTTTCCAGAGCTGAAATGGCCCTGGAGGGGCACGATTTGCCCCATCTTGGAACTGCCCATGCTGTATCCCTTTTGAACCCTAGAACTCTCCCTTCCTAGTCCAAACCTTCAACTAATACGCTTCCCCAGCAGTCACAATCCCATTGGCTGGCATCCAAGCACTGAAAAAAACTGAGCAATAACCTTCTGTGCAAATGTATGCACTAAGCCTCAGGAAGGAACCAGAGAATCACTCCTCCTGAGGGGCCATCCAGTGGGAGAGGGCACAATGCACAGTGACAGCACCTCTTGCACAGTCCATGGATTCCCATTCATGCTTCCTGGATCTCAGTCTTGTATTCCTCTTCTTTTGGACCAAAAGAGAGCCAGTTTGGTGTAGTGGTGAAGTGTGCAGACTCTTATCTGGGAGAACCAGGTTTGATTCCCCACTCCTCCACTTGCAGCTGTTGAAATGGCCTTGGGTCAGCCATCGCTCTCGTAGGAGTTGTCCTTGAAAAGGCAGCTGCTGTGAGAGTCCTCTCAGCTCCACCCACCTCACAGAGTGTCTGTTGGGGGAGGAGATTGTAAGCTGCTCTGAGTTTCTGATTCAGAGAGAAGAGTGGGGTATAAATCTGCAATTCTTCTTCTTCAAAAGCACATATAACCCTTTGCTTTGCTCCCTGAATTATTCCGCTGGGTTTTTGCAGCATTCCAGGAACCACAAAGAACAGAAAAAGTGACAACTGCTGTCCCTGTAACAGAATCTGAACAGAAGCAGACTTCACCTGACCAGCAAGGTAGGCACAGTGAGCTCTGGTTCCCCTCGAAAAAGAAACTGGACATGTTTTAGCTCTTCACCAATTGTCCCACCACATCTCTTCCAACCGTTGGTATTGATCAGTCCACACCGGGACCTCAGCCTGTGACCTCTCCTGCTCAATCACCTCCCGTGGGACAAGTCCAAACTACTTCACCAACCCCAGATGAAGGTATGTGTTAAATACTGGGTTTGATGCATGAGGAGTCTCTTTGTATAGTGAGCAAAGCTCTTTATTAGTCATAAAGCATGCTACTGATAAAACTAATACTGTTTTCGCACACAGCTTACCACGCGGTCACGTTCCTATTCTCTCCACAGCGTCTGTCAGATTTCCCATTATCTGCACCGGAGTTACAGGAAGTGCCGTGGCTTTTGCGTAGCAAACATAAACTGGGTTTTAGCAGTTTACGTTTGCTACGCGAAAGCCGCAGCACTTCCTGTAACTCCGGCGCAGATAATGGGAAATCCGATGGACGCTGCGGAGAGAACAGGAACGTGACCCCATTGTAAGCTGTGTGCGAAACGGTTTAAGACTGAAGAAATGGGCCAACGGGGCCAACTATAGACACTCAAAGTTTCCACGCTTCAACGTCATTGGGTCATTTGAACCAGCAGGGGGCTTGTGATTGGACCGGGGAAGCAGAGATTTGGATCCTGCTTCCCATTGTTCCCAAGTCCCCAAGCTCAGTCCTAAAGGCTCCAATGAGCCAGGCAGGAACTAACAATTACATTAAAGCACTGCAGCACATACACAACAATCTACATGAAGTGCAAAGGCTGTTTCAAAAAATATTCTCTATATCACATATATGTAAAAGGTCTTCGGGGGCTCTGGAGAAGGAAAAGCTGTCTCATGTCTGTAGGAAGGAATATTCCCACAGTTTCCAAAACTGCAATAGCCATTCCACTGGGCATTTGCAGGTATCAAGGGACCAAAAGGAACAGAAAAAGTAACAACTGCTGTCCCTGTAACTGAACCGGAGCAGACAGAGACTTCACTTGGCCATCAAGGTAGGCACGGGAGAGCTCTGTCCCTCAACTAAAACACACACACCAAACACTTGTCAACTCTCCACCAGCTGTCTGATCACTTCTGGATCTCTTCCAGCAGGTGGTTCTGACCAGTCTACAGTGGGATCCCAGCCTGTGACACCTTCCGCCAAAACTCCTGTTGTGGAAAAAGCCTGGACAACTTCTTCTTCCCCACCTCAAGGTGCACATGCAATATTATCCCTGACCTGCATAGGCCAGGCAACCCCCATCTCATCAGATTTAGGAAACTAAGCAGGGTTGACCCTGGCAAGTACTTGGATGGGAGACCTCCAAGGAATACCAGGGCCAGGAGGCAGAGGCAGGCAATAGAAACCACCTCTCTGAAAGTCCAAGCCCAACTGGGGGTCATCAGAAGTCGGGCAAGTATGTACACACACACAACAATTGGGAGTACCTTCCGCAACTGTAGAAAATGAATGGTTCTCCTCTTGAAACACTTCCTTAACCATCCAGCCTCTTCTCCTTTCCATTTTGGCAGGCGTTTGCAAAACCCGTTGGTTTAACCGGGACAATCCTTCTGGTGTGGGGGATGAAGAACGCCTCTCTGACCTCCAGCGGGAGAACCCCCATGAGATTTGCTCAGCTCCAACTGGGATCGAGGTCCAGACTGTACACAGCATCCCGGCTTCACTAACTGGGCAGGAGTTTGCTGTGTGAGTTTTCAGATCCTTCTTCAGTGACCTTCTACAGGTCTTAAATTACTTGCTTGTGAAGATGTGGCCGGTTTGGCCTAGGTGGGAATGTCACTTTCTCTTGTGGTGCTAAAGTGTATCTTTTGATGATTGGGCTGCCACTTTTTCTGACCAGCTATGATGCCAGGGCTGGCTTTGTCTGCCTCAATATGGAGCAAGGAAAAGGCCACCACTGCCGTGACTACCGAGTGCGGTTCACCTGCCCTTCATCCTTCTGCTCTGGTGAGTCTTTGCCTTTGTCCTCGTTAAAACATAAGAACATAAGAGAAGCCATGTTGGATCAGGCCAATGGCCCATCCAGTCCAACACTCTGTACGCAGTGGTCAAAAAACCCCATCAGGAGGTCCGTCAGTGGGGCCAGGACACTAGAAGCCCTCCCACTGTTGCCCTCCCCCAAGCACCAAGAATACAGAGCATCCCTGCCCCAGACGGAGAGTTCCAACAATACACTGTAGCTAATAGCCACTGATGGACCTCTGCTCCATATGTTTATCCAATCCCCTCTTGAAGCTGTCTATGCTTGTAACTGCCACCACCTCCTGTGGCAGTGAATTACATGTGTTAATCACCCTTTGGGTGAAGAAGTACTTCCTTTTATCAGTTCTTACCTGACTGCTCAGCAATTTCATTGAATGTCCACACGTTCTCGTATTGTGAGAAAGGGAGAAAAGTACTTCTTTCCCTACCTTCTCTATCCCATGCATAATCCTGTAAACCTCTATCATGTCATGTTTTTTATGCTCACCAGAAATGCTTCTTCAATCTCATGTCTGGAAAATTGCTTGTCTGTTGCTTATTCCCTTTGACCTCACTTTCCCACCCAGACCTCCCAATGGTCAGTTTACAGCCAAATTAGATTTGATTTCTTAAAGACTTGGACCCAACTTTCTTTCCCCACACAGCAGCTTTTGGAAACCAAATTTTAAAGCACAATGTGAACACAATTCTTCCCACTTGAACCATGGCAGAGAGGAAGGGTGTCTTCGTTTTCCAGGGTTAAAATGGTTCTGGAGTTGCAGAATGTGTCCCAGTTTGCAACTGCACGTATAATATTCCATTTGACTCCAGGTGTCTCCTGTCTTAGTCTAAAACTTTAAATAATCTTGTAAACCTCTATCACGTCACCCCGCAGTCGACGTTTCTCTAAGCTAAAGAGACCCAAGCGTTTTAACCTTTCTTCATAGGGAAAGTGTTCCAACCCTTTAATCATTCCAGTTGCCCTTTTTTGGATTTTTTTCCATTGCTATAATATAATAATTTTTCCAATGCTATAATCTAGTGCGATGACTAGAATTGTACACAGTACTCCAAATGAGGCCACACCATCAATTTATACAGGGGCATTATGATACTGGCTTTTCTCCCTTTCTCACAATACAAGAAATTGTGGGCACTCAATGAAATTGCTGAGCAGTCGGGTTAGAACAGATAAAAGGAAGTACTTCGCCCAAAGGGTGATTAACACGCGGAATTCACTGCCACAGGAGGTGGTGGCGGCTACAAGCACAGACAGCTTCAAGAGGGGATTGGATAAACATATGGAGCAGAGGTCCATCAGTGGCTATTAGCCACAGCATATTGTTGGAATTCTAGGACAAGTGATGCTCTGTATTTTTGGTGCTTGGGAGGGGCAACAGTGTGAGGACTTCTAGTGTTCTGGCCCCACTGATGGACCTCCTTATGGCACCTGGGTTTTTCCGCCACTCTGTGACACAGAGTGTTGGACTGTATGGGCCATTGGCTTCTCTTATGTTCTTAACTTTAACTAATATACCGTCTTTGCAATCACAGTCCATTTGGCTGGGGCCAATTAGCTGAACAAGGCTAAGCCACAACTTTATGCATGAATGACTTAGTATGAACCAAACCTCAGGAAAGAACCAGAGTAGTCCATCCTAAGGGGGCATCCAGTAGTTGAAAACACAACGCACAGTGGCAGCACAACTAGTACAGTCCACGGATTCTCATTCATGTATCCTAGATCTCCACCTTGTATTCCTCTTGTTTTGTACTAAAAGCATATGTCTCACTCCACAATTCCGTTGGACATTTGCAGGTGTCAAGGAACTTCAGGGAACAGAAAAGGTGATCATTCCTGCCCCAACCACTGAACCTGAGCAGAAGCAGACCTCACCAGACCAGCAAGGTAGGCCTCGGCTTAGGGTTGCTAAAATACCAGGAGACTTTGAGGGTGGAGCCAGGAGACTTTCTCATTCCCTAAAATAAACAAATAAAAATAAAGCAGTGCAGTTCCCCTGAATATAATTTCCATTTCCTCCTCCCCCAGCAGCTGGCTGCATGTCCACTAAATGAAAATGAACACATCCACACACACTCACAAAGCAGCCAAAGAAAGGCAGTTTGCAACCACACACTTTTGTGATCTTGCTGGGGCAATTTACTCACAGGAGTTGCTGAATGTAACCATCGGTTGTATTTCCACCAAATTCTTCAGACTAACACAGGAAGCAAAAGATTTTAGTCTACTTTTTACTATGCAAATGAAAGGAATGTAAAACAAATGGAGGAACTGTGCTGGCTTCTCTTCCTTTCTCACAGCTTCAGACTGAACGGGAACAGCCATGTGGCTCTGCCAGCTCACCCCACCCCCATTCAGCCTTGCTCCTATTGAGATTTAAAGGCACACACACCTTCCAAGTTCTCAAGCTTCTTCCAAGCTTCTTCTAAGCCTTCCAAGGTGGAAACGCACATCATAGCTGTTGGGACAGGGCTGCCCCACACTGGGCTGGTAGTAGGGAGGAGCCTGCAAAACTGGGGGTCCCCCACCAGGACCTGAGAACCGGCAAGCTTACCTGAGCTAATTAGGCCCCTAATTTTAAAAAGCTGTAAACCTTTCATCTCTCCATCCCCTGTCTGACCACATCTGGATCTCTTCCAACAGTTGGTATTGACCAGTCCACATCAGAACCTCAACCTGTGACCACTCCTACTCAAACGCCTGCTGTGGAACCAGTCCATACAAGTTCAACATTCGCTGGTCAAGGTTTGCATACTTTACAAAGGCTGTTTCAAAAAAGGTTCTCTTTCACAAAAAAAAAGTAAAAGAGTGAAAGATCTTCTGGCAGTGCTGGAGAACAAGTAGCTGTCTCAATGCTGTAGGCAGGAATAGGCCCAGAATTTGCAAATGAGACCATGTACCAATGCATTAATTAACAATGATAATTCAGAGACCTTGCCATGGGCATGTTAAACCCTCTTCAGGTACCTCCTTACTAGGGTTGCCAAGTCCCTCTGCCACTGCGTCACTTTCATCTGCATGTCCACTAAATTTAGTCACACATTTATTCACACTGGAAATGCTCTAAGATTTGTGGTAAAACTCTATGGTACCATAGAATTTTTAGCCCAAGTCCTAGAGTGTCCCCAGCGTGATGTCCCCAGTGCGACTACATCACTTCCAGGTGACATCATCATGCTGGGGATGGCATGTGCCAATGGGGCTCTTCGGGGGTGGGGATTCCCCCGGCAGCCTGCTCCCTGCCAATGGGTTGGGACTTTTCAGGGCAGGGAATGCCCCGCCCCCCGTGGGAGCTTGGCAGCCTTACTCCTTATTTTTAACCCTCTTTAAACATTTAAGCTTCTTCAAAACACATTTAATCCTCTTCAAATGCTTTCTAACCATACTTCTCCGTTTTGGAAGACATTTGCCAGACCCGCTGGTTTAACCGGGACAATCCTTCTGGTGTTGGGGATGAAGAACGCCTCTCTGACCTCCAGCGGGAGAACCCCGGTGAGATTTGTCCATCTCCAATGGCCATCAAGGCCCAGACCGTGGACGGCATCCCAGCTTCACTAACTGGGCAAGAGTTTGCAGTGTGAGTTCTCAGGCCTTTCAACAGTGGAACACAGACCCGAATTGCTTGTCTGCGAAGATGTAGTCAGCTTGTCCTAGGTGTAGACATCTTTTCCTGTGTTTATAAAATGTCTTTACTATCCTGTTGCCACTTTGTCTGACCAGGAATGATGCCAGGGCTGGCTTTGTCTGCCTCAATGCGGAGCAAGGGAAAGGCCACCGTTGCCGTGACTACCGGGTGCGGTTCACCTGCCCTCCATCTTTCTGTTCCGGTAAGTCTTTGCCTTTGTCCTGTTTTTTTGTGTGCCCACCAGACATACTTCCTGAATCCTGTTTCTAAAAAAATCTGGTCTGTTGCTTTATCTTTTCTTAACTTTTTTTTATTCTGGACGCACTGAAGAAGTCAACTTAGGGCCAAACTAGACTTGACTTTTTGAAGACTTGGAGCTGACTTTCTTTCCCCACAACCACATAACAGCTGCAGGAAACAGAACTTCCAAACACCACAGGGGCATAAGTCCCCTTGGGACTGTGGTGCAGGGGGAGGCAGGCCCTAATACCCCAGAGATGAAATGGACCCAGAGGGGCATTATTTGCCTCATTTTGGAACTGCACATTCACTAAATAATGCACTTTCAATCCACTTTCAATGCACTTTCCAACGGGATTTTGCCAGTTCACACAAGTAAAACCCAGTTGGAAAGTGCATTATTGAAAGTGGATTGAAAGTGCATTATTTTGTGTGTGTGATTGCAGCCCATATGTCATATTCCATTTGAACCCAAGTCTCTCCTTTCTTACTCCAAAGTCTAAACTTCATAGTCCAAAGCCTTAACTAATGTGCAATGCTGGCTGTAATTGTCCCATTGACTGGGGCCAATACACTGAACAAGACTGAGTCATAACCTATGCATTAATGAATTTGCATAAATGAAGTCTCAGGAAAGAACCAGTGAGGTCTCTCTTGAGGGGGCATTCCATGGGGAGAATGACAGCACAGTCCATGGATTCTCATTCACGAGTCCTGGATCTCAGGACTACAAGATAAAATGAAGGGTTAACCATGCTTTTGGTATAATAGAAGAGGAATACCTCTTCTCTTGTACCAAAAGCATGTATAACCCTTTGCTTCACTCTCCTGCCCCATTCCTTTGGGCATTTTGCAGGCGTCCCGGAACCACAAGGAACAGAAAAGGTGCCCACACCTGTCACAGTCAATGAACCTGAGCAGAAGCAGACCTCACCTGACCAGCAAGGTATGTGTGGGAGATCTTTGGCTTGCAACTAAAATCAGCTGGACACTTTTTGTCTCTCTACCAGCTGTCTGACCACATCTGATTCTCTTCCAACAGTTGGCATTGACCAGTCCACACCGGGGCCTCAGTCTGTGACCTCTTCTACTGAAAAGTCTGCCACGGGACAAGTCCAAACTACTTCACCAGTCCCAGGTGAAGGTATGCATATATATATTACTTGGTAATATATATATTACTTGGTAGAGAGACTGTACCAAGGCATTAATTTGCGATAAGTCATGGGCATCGTGAGTGAAAACTTTTCCCCAAATGCTTCCTAACGACTCAGCCTCTTCTGCTTTCCATTTTGGCAGGCATTTGCCAGACTCGCTGGTTTAACCGGGACGATCCTTCGGGGGTTGGGGATGAAGAACGCCTCTCTGACCTCCGGCGGGAGAACCCCAATGAGATTTGCTCAGCTCCAGTTGCAATGGAGGCCCAGAGTGTAGGCGGCATCCCAGCTTCACAAACAGGACAAGAGTTTGCTGTGTGAGTTCTCAGGCCTTTCTTCGGTGGGACCCAGACCTGATTTGCTTGGCTGTGAAGATGTGGTCACCTTGGGCCTGGGTGTGAATGTTGTTTTCTTCTGTGGTGCTGAGCAGTCTTGTTTTGTGATCGGGTTGCCACTTTTTCTAACCAGGAACGATGCCAGCGGTGGCTTTGTCTGCCTCAATGCTGAACAAGGGAAAGGCCACCGTTGCTATGACTACCAGGTGCGGTTCACCTGCCCTCCATCCTTCTGCTCTGGTAAGTCTTCACCCGTGTCCTGCATTTTCTGGTCACTGGACATACGTCCGGAATCCACATCTAGAAAAGTGCTTGTCTTTTCCTTTATCCCCTCTGACCTCACTTCCCAACCCCTCAAATCACCAAGGGTCAATTTATGATCAAAGAGACTCAAGTTACTACTTTACACAGACAGTGGTTAAAATGTGGAATTTGCTGCCGGAGGATGCAGTGACGGCCACAGGAATAAACAGTTTTAAAGGGGAATTAGATTCATGGAGAACACGTCTATCAATGACTACTAGTCATAGTGGCTGAGAGGAACCTCCGCATTCAGGGGCACCGAGCCTCTGAAACTCAGAGCCAGGAGGCAACATCAGGGGAAGGCCTCAGCCCCTATGCCCTATTATTAGCCCTCCACTGTGTGAGACAATATGCTGGACTACATTGGTCTGATTCAGCAGGGCTATTCTGATGTTCTTATGACTTCTTAAAGACTTGAACCCAACTTCTCTCCCCGCAACCGGACAGAGGCTTTCCAAAGCATAACGTGGTCACAATTCCTCATGGGTACAGGGGGAGGCAGGACCTAATAATGCTGAGCTGAAATGGCCCTGGAGGAACATTATTTGCTCCATTTTGGTACTGCACATGCAGTATTCCATTGAACCAAAGACTCTTCCTTCTTAGTCCAACATATTAATTTATATATTCCAGTTGTAACAATCCAGTTGACTGGGGCCAGTGCTCTGAACAAAACCAAGTCATAAGCTATGCATGAGTGAATGGGCATGAACTAAGCATGAGGAAGGAACCAGAGAGGTCTCTCTTGAGAGGGGTGTCTGGTAGGAGGCAATGCAATGCACAGTGGCAGCACACCTTGTACAGGTCACAGTTTCTCATCCGCATGTCATGGATCTCAGTCCTGCAGTCCTTGTTGTCCACATTTAACCCTTTGCTCCATGCACTGTTCCATTGGGCATCTGCAGGTATCAAGGAACCAAAAGGAACAGAACAAGTTACAACTCCAGCCACATTCACTGAAACTGAGCAGAATCAGACCTCACATGATCAGAAAGGTAGGCACAATGAGCTCTGGTTTCTCCCACAAAACTGAACATTTTTTTATCTCTTCACCAACTGTCTGATCACATAAATCTCTTCCAACAGTTGATATTGACCTGTTCACATCAAGACCTCAGCCTGTGACCTCTCCAGCTCAAACATCTGCCCTGGGACAAGTCCAAACTACATTACCAATTCCAGGTGAAGGTATGCATGCAGACTGTTTCAACAAATGTTCTCTATCACAAAAATGTAAAAGATCTTCAGGCAGCTCTGGAGAAGGAAGAGGTGTCTCATTTCTGTAGGCAAGAATAGGCCCAGAGTTCCCAAAACATCAATGGCCATTCCATTGGGCATTTGCAAGTATCAAGGAACCAAAAGAAACTGAAAAAGTTACAACTCCTGCCCCAGTCAGTGAACCAGAACAGAAGTAGACCTCACCTGGCCAGCAAGGTCGGCACAGGGATTTCTGATTTCCCCCCAAAACTGAGCATTTTTAATCTCTCCAACAACTCTCTGACCACAATTGGATCTTTTCCATCAGTTGGTATTGACCAGTCCACACTGGGACCTCAACCTGTGATGCCTTCCTCTCAAACTCCTGGTGTGGAACAAGCCCGGACAACTTCTTCCATCCCTGATCAAAGTATGCATGCAAGACAGAGGCTGTCTGAAGAGAGATTTTGATTGGAAAAAGCAACAGATCTTCTCCACATACTGTAGAAAAGCAGTTGTTTAAATTGAGAGCACCTTCCACAGCTGTAAGAAATGAATGGTTCTCCACCTGAAACACATCCTCATCATCCACTTTCCTCTCCTTTGCTTTTGGTAGGCATTTGCCAGACCCGCTGGTTTAACCGGGACAATCCTTCTGGCGCTGGGGATGAAGAACGCCTCTCTGACCTCCGGCGAGAGAACCCCAATGAGATTTGCTCGGCTCCAATTGCAATTGAGGCCCAGACTGTGGGAGGCATCCCAGCTTCACAAACTGGGCAAGAGTTTGCTGTGTGAGTTCTCAGGCCTTTCTTCAGTGGGACGCAGCTCTTAATGACTTGGCTGTGAAGATGTGGTCAGCTTGTTCACAGTGTGAACATTGTTTTCTCCTCGGTGCTAAAATGTCTTCTGCCACTTTCTCTGACCAGGAATGATGCCATGGCTGGTTTTGTCTGCCTCAACGTTGAACAAGGGAAAGGCCACCGTTGCCGTGACTACCGGGTGCGGTTCACCTGCCCTCCATCCTTCTGCTCTGGTAAATCTTTGCCTTTAACCTATATTTTCTGCTCACTAGACAGACTTCCTGATTCCTTCATCGACAAAAGTGCTGCTCAGTTGCTTTATCCTTTCTGACCTCACCTTTTCTCCCAGACCCACCAAATAAATCAACTTATTATGGCCAAAGTACACTTGACTTCTTAATGACTTGGACCCAACTTTCTTTCCCCACAACTACACAGCAATGTCAGGAAAGTAATTTTTAAAGCACGATATGGTCACAGTTCCCACTGGGACTGTGGTGCAGGGAAAGGAGAGCCCACATATTGCAGAGTTAAAACAGTCCTGGAGGGGTTTTATCTGCCTTATTTTTGAACAACGTGTTCAGTATTCCATTTGAACCCAGGTCTATCCCATCTGAATCCAAAACTTTCAACTAGTACACCAACCTGACTGTCACAGTCCAGTTCAGTGGGGCCAATGCACTGAACATAATCGATGCACAGACCTTGAATTCAGCAAGAACTCACAGGAGCACAGCTCCTGAACTTTTCTGGCAGCCCCCCTCCTCCTCCCCACCTACCTACCTTGTTCATTGAATAGTAGGTACAGCTGCATAACAATTCCTGGATTAGGAGAGCAGGCAGCCAGCCAGACACCGGGAGCTTTGCCACTCCCCCAGCAGCCCTCATTAACCCCTGGAGAAGCCCATGCCACCCATTCCCCACTTCTAATGTGATTTTGGGCAGTGGGTGGCTTGCTGGCCTCTTGACTGTGTGTGGGTGGGAGGCCAAGGAGAGCCCCAGGTGAGCGAGGCCTGCTTGGACTGGTTGGATCTCTAGCCAGCCCAAACAGGCCTCACTTGCTTGGGGCTCTCCTTTCTTATGTCAGATTGCTGTTGGCTGGGGGGGGCATATGCTAATGAGTTATGCTAATGAGCTCGACCACCTGTTTTTCTACAAAATGACCCCTGTTGATGCATAAATAAATTACGATAAACTAAGTCTGAGTAAGGAACCAGAGGGGTGTCTCCTGAGACAGGCATCCAGTAGGAGACAATGCACAGTGGCGGCACAACTTGCACAGTCCACGGATTCTCATTTACACATTATGGACATTTGTGGGTATCCAGGAACCCCAAGGAAGAGAAAAAGTGACCACTCCTGCCCCAATCCCTGAACCTGAGCAGAAGCAGACCTCACCTAACCAGCAAGATAGGCACGGGAGAGCTCTGGTCCCCAACTAAGAACCAACTTTAAAATTTCCATCTCTCCACCAGCTGTCTGACCACATCTGGATCTCTTCCAACAGCTGGTATTGATCAGTCCACACTGGGACCTGCGACCACTCCTGCTCAATCACCTGCTGTGGGACAGGTCCAAACTGCTTCACCAATCTCGGGTGAAGGCATGTGTGTGCAGGGCAAAGGGTGTTTCGACAAATGTTTTCTTTCTCAAGAAATTAGAAAAGTGGGAAATCTTCTTGTAGTGTCGTAGAAGGAGTAGCTGTCCAAATGCTATAATCAGGAACAGGCCCAAAATTTTCAAAATTGCAATGGCATGATTTTTTGCCAGTTTGGTGTAGTGGTTAAGTGTGCAGACTCTTATCTGGGAGAACCGGATTTGATTCCCCACTCCTCCACTTGCACCTGCTAGCATGGCCTTGGGTCAGCCATAGCTCTGGCAGAGGTTGTCCTTGAAAGGGCAGCTGCTGTGAGAGCCCTCTCCAGCCCCACCCACCTCACAGGGTGTTTGTTGTGGGGGAGGAAGGTAAAGGAGATTGTGAGCCACTCTGAGACTCTTCGGAGTGGAGGGCGGGATATAAATCCAATATCTTCTTCATCTTCTTCTTCTTCTTAAAAAATCAACATTTCTAATTAGTGCACTGGTACATCCTCTCAACCAATGCATTAATTATGGTAACCTTCTAGACAGCCAGTAGTGGTTAAGTGTGTGGACTCTTATCTGGGAGAACCAGAATTGATTCACCCCATGCAACTGTTGGAGTGACCTTGGGTCAGTCATAACTCTCTCAGAGCTATTCTGCTCAAGAGTAGTTCTCAAAGAGCTCTCTGAGCCCCGCTTACTTCACAGGATGTCTGTTGTGGGAAGGGGAAGGGAAAGGAGATTGTAAACTTATCCGAGACTCCTTTGAGTATAAATCCAATATCATCTTCTTCTTTTGCCATAGTGGCTGAGGGGAACCTCCACATTCAGGGGCACCAAGCCTCCGAGTGATACAGTCAAGATGCACAAGTTTTCAGTAAGCAGACAAGATACGTTCCCATTCAGGGGCCGTTCAATAGGGAAGAGGGCAAAAACAGAACCTTCAATAGCAGCAGAACTTTGCACTGCCTGTGGGTTTTAATTATATTCCGGGATCTCCATCTTGTATGCCTCCTGTGTATACCAAAAGTCTGTTTAATCCTTTGCGTCTCATATCCTTGGGCATCTATAGGTGTCAAGGAGCCACAAGGAACAGAAAAGGTTACGACTCCTGCTCCGGTCACACAACCTGAGAAGAAGCAGAGCTCTCCTGGCCTGCAAGGTAACCCTGGGCTATTTCCGGCCTCAAAACGAAGCATGTGCAAATGACGGTCACCTCCCTGCAGCCTGTCTGACCACATCTGTGTCCTTTCCCAACAGTTGGTGTTCAACAGTCCACACCGGGAACTGAAACTATGATCCCTCCTGCCGTGGAACAAGCCCAGACCACTTCCCCAATCCCAAATCAAGGTATGCATGCCGCAGAAGAGGAGCTGTTGTTGGCCAAGAGGGGGGGGGGAATCCACTGCATGTGCTAACGAACAAGGAGCTGCCTCAGTGCCATTCACCATAAAAGGGCTAGAGCAGGGTGGCCAAACCGTGGCTCGGGAGCCACACGTAGCTTTTTCACATACATTGTGCGGCTCTTGAAGCCCCCACTGCCCTGTCGGCTGGCTTGGAGAAGGCATTTCACTCTTTCAATCATTTCTCCAAGCTAAGCCAGCCAGTGGTTTGGAGAATGCATTTAAAATTAAAATGGCTTCCCCCACACACCTTTCTCCCTCTCCCCTCCCCCATTTATTTCCCTGCCTGCCTGCTTCCCTCCCTCCCTTCCTGCCTCGTTGCTCTCAAACATCTGATGTTCATGTCTTCCAGCTCTCAAACATCTGATGTTTATTCTGTGTGGCTCTTACATTAAGTAAGTTTAGCCACCCCTGAGTACAATGGTGTACTTATGAAAAAAAATTACTTGCTTCAGAAGACGAACTTGTATGTTAGTTTGCACAGCTAATTTGGAATACAATTGGAAGAGTTCTCCTCCCCAAACCCTTCCTAACCATCCACCTTCTCCTCCTTCCCTTTCGTCAGTTGTTTGCCTGACTCGTTGGTTTAACCGAGACAATGCTTCTGGTGCTGGGGATGAAGAACGCCTCTCTGATCTCCGTCAGGAAAACCCCGACGAGATTTGCTCAGCTCCAATGGCCATCAAGGTCCAAACAGTGAGCGGCCTCCCAGCTTCACTAACTGGGCAAAAGTTTGCTGTGTGAGTTTCCAGGCCTTTCTTCAGTGGGGTGCAGACCTTAATTTCTTGGCTATAGGAATGTGGTCAGCTTATCCTTGGTGTGAACATTGTTTTCTCCTGTGCTGCTCAAATGTTGTTTTATGACTCTTTTGCCACTTTCTCTGACCAGGAACAATGCCAGGGCTGGCTTTGTTTGCCTCAACGCTGAGCAAGGAAAGGGCCAACGTTGCCATGACTACCGGGTGCAGTTCACCTGCCCTCCATCCTTCTGCTGTGGCAAGTCTCACTTGTGTCCTGTACTTTCTGGTTGCTAGAAATATGTTCTGAATCCTAAGTGTACAAAGGCTTACTTATCTCCTGTGACTGTTCTCCAAACTTGCTAAGGAGCTCCAGCTGAAAACGGCAATAGCAGATCTCCTTCAGAACATGTCTTCACACTTGTACGCAGGCTAGTCACGAGCTCCTTCACAGTTGACTCTGCAGAACCAAGTAGCAGGGGTGGCCAATGGTAGCTCTCGAGATATTTTTTGCCTACAACTCCCATCAGCCCCATGCTGGCCATGCTGGCTGGGGCTGATGGGCATTGTAGGCAGAAAACATCTGGAGAGCTACTGTTGGCCATCCCTGAAGTAGCCTGATCTTCATTGCTGACAGAAATCCAAGAATGTGTGATCTGCCCTTGTCTATTTTTAGCTATTTTAAGATTGTGAGAGAAGCCATGTTGTATCAGGCCAATGACCCATCCAGTCCAACACTCTGTAACACAATGGCCCAAAAACCCAGGTGCCATCAGGAGGTCCACCAGTGAGGCCAGGACACTAGAAGCCCTCCCACTGTTGCCCGCCCCCAAGCACCAAGAATGCAGAGCATCACTGCCCCAGACAGAGAGTTGCATCAATACCCTGTGGCCAGGGCTTTTTTTGTAGAAAAAGCCCAGCAGAAACTCATTTGCATATTAGGCCACACCCCCTGACATCACCATTGTTTCACACAGGGCTTTTTTGTAGAAAACTCATTTGTATATTTGGCCACACCTCCTGACACCACGCCAGCTGGGACTGAGTTCCTTTGCATTTCTGCTCAAAAAAAGCCCTGCCTGTGGCTAATAGCTACTGATGGACCTCTGCTCCAGATGTTTATCCAATTTCCTCTTGAAACCATCTATGTTTCTAGCTGCCACCACCTCCTGTGACAGTGAATTCCATCTTGACTTTCTTCCAATGGTTACACGTGTATGGCTGGCTACCACATTCAAAGTAAATCTTATTTAATTTCCTTACAGGTTACCAGAGAACATTTTTGGATGCAACAACATATTTAGATTGTTTCAGAGAGTAGCCTTGTTGGTCTACAATATAACAACTAGATCTGACTCCAGTAGCACCTTCTAGGCCAATAAGATTGTTCTCGTTGGTCACTCAGGTGCTACTGGACTGGAATCTAGTTGTAATGATGTCATCAAGATTCCTTTTTAAGGCAGTGGGCCAAAGAGCCCTCATGCTCATTGGTGGTTTATAAGGAAACAGAGCAGAATCAGGGAATGGCCCTCCTGTGCAGTCAGCCTCCTCCCCCTCCCTGCTCCGCTCCAGGCTAAGGAGCGGTGCATGAGGGGGTCTGGCATCCTTCAGCACTGGGGCAGGGACCCACCATGGCTATGAGGGTGAGGAAAAGAGGGAAACTTGGACCAACATTGAAATTAATCTTTGGAAAGTGTACCTGTTAAATGACAAAGTAGGAGGAAGGGAATTACCCCTGACCCGGATAGCCTAAGCTAGCCTCATCTCGTCAGACCTCAGAAATTTAGCAGGGTCATCCCTGGTCAGTTTTGGAAGAGAGGCTGGCATTCCAACAAGGAATATCAGGGCCTCCATGACATGGAGGCATCTCTTATCTGTGAACGTCTCTTGCCTTGAAAACCCCATGGGGTCACTATATCAGCTGTGACTTGATAGCAAAAAAAAAATGAATTACCATAAATGTCTATCACAGTTCAAATGGCTTATGATTTGTCTACTGAATAATAATCAGACATTCTGTATTGAGATTGGATCCAGAGGTTCTGGGCATAACTAGAGAAGCAGTGCAGTTTCCACTTGAGGGAGTATCAGTGAGATCATCACATGGTTTGCTCCCTCTAGTGGTCGATTCAATTTTACATCGGTGTATGTTCAACATAAACACAGCAGGGGATCCAGTGGCAGGCCATGGATCCCCATGCCTTTGATTTCAAACTTCTGCTCCTCTTGTTTGGAAAGTGTTTGGTTAGCACTTTGCATCTTATACTCCATCGTATCATTTGTCATCTGTAGGTGTCAAGGAACAGCCAGAAACAGAAAAAGCTGCAACTCCAGTCCTAGTTGTGGAATCACAGCCTCTGCAGCAAAGTAAGCTGGGTCTGACCCCCCCCCACTCCCCAAATGGAGCATGTAGGGATGACTGTCACCTCTCCAGTTGCTGTCTGACCACCAGGGCTGCCACTAGGCAAACTAGGCAATTGCCTAGGGACCCAGCCTTCTGGGGTGCCAAATTGGGCTCCCTCATGTGACTCGGTGATGTTATCAGTGTGCGGGGGAGGGGGGGGGTGCCAGAAGTTAGCCTTACCTAGGATTCCAGACAGTCTAGTGCTAGCCCTACTGACCACATGTGGATCTTTTCCAGCAGTTGACTTGCCCACGTCAGGACCTTATCTTGTGACCCCTGTTACCCAAAATTCTCCCGTGGAACGAGTCAAAACTATTCCCTTGATCCCAGATCAAGGTATGTGTACCACCCAAGGTATGTTATTTCAAGAGATGTTCTCTTCAGAAACAGAGAAATACTGGTAAAAAAAAAATAGCTGTCTAAATGGAAAAAGATCTAGAATGTTAACAAACTATATTTTTTAAAAAAAATTGCTATAACTAACATAGTAATGCATTAATCACAAGGACAGAATTCATAGGCCTGTCCATGTGTAGGAAGTCAAAGGTTCTCTTCCTGAAAGATGTTGTAACCATCTGCTCACTCTAACTTTGCATTTCAGTAGACATTTGCCAGACCAGCTGGTTTGAATGAGATGATGTTTCTAGTGATGGTGCGTGAAAGACAGTTAAGAGTAGGTGGCAGGCAAGTTTCAAGAGGGAACGGCATTCCGTGGTTAATCATTATTCCATATATTCAATCCTGGGTATATTACTTCTCCTCCAGTGTATTTCTTTTCTTTTTCTCCCTGTCAGCATGCAAGACGGAATGGTTTGATCGGGACAATCCCTTTGGGACTGGAGACCGCGAACTCCTGTCTGACTTCCTCGATGAAAACCCTGGTGAAATCTGTTCTGACCCGACCGCGATGGAGGTCCAGACGCTGAATGGGACTCCAGCTTCTGAGACTGGCCAAGAGTTTGCTGTGTGAGATTCTGTGGGGTGGCATCAGAGAGGAACGGATGGAAAAGCTTAGCCTAGTGCAGGGGTGGCCAACGGTAGCTCTCCAGATGTTTTTTGCCTACAACTCCCATCAGCCCCAGCCAGCATGGCCAATGGCTGGGGCTGATGGGAGCTGTAGGCAAAAAAACATCTGGAGAGCTACCTTTGGCCACCCCTGGCCTAGTGTCAAAGGGACCATATTTCCTGTGTCATGATCACAAACAATGACACTTGGGAACCAAAGCAAGTTTCAGAGAGAATCAGTGGTAGATGTCAGTCATAAAAATACGCCGTTTCCCCACTTATTTTTGTTTTCATCCTCAGCTCTTCTCCAGTTATTGTTCCCAATTCATTTGTTTCTCGTCAAGTTTAGGACCTTTTCCACATTCTCGTTTTCCTTGCTTATGTGTTCCTGTTTCTTCAGGGGAGGGGGGAGCGTTTCCTGTTCTGCATGCGTTTTTTTCCCTGTAGTGGTCAGTTATATATTACATCAGTTTATGCTTGGCATGTCTCCCTGAAGATTTAGACTGCAAGTTTTTATGCTTAACATAAACCAATTTAAAATTCTCAGTTCTTAGGTTGTTGTAGCTTTTCCGGGCTGTGTGGCCGTGGTCTTGGCATTGTTAGACCTGACGTTTCACCAGCAACTGTGACTGGCATCCTCAGAGGTGTAACCCAGAAAACTGGAGTTTTCTCTGGGTCAAAGAGAGCAGTTTCCTGGGTTATACCTCTGAGGATGCCAGTCACAGTTGCTGGGGAAACGTCAGGTCTCACAATGCCAAGACCACGGCCACGCAGCCCGGAAAATCTACAACAACCAATGGACTCCAGTCGTGAAAGCCTTCAACAACATATTATAGTTCTTTATTATTATGGTCATTTGATCAATCATATGATCAGTTTTACAGTTTACACAACAAACAACATTTGTACAATAAAACATAGTCTGATAAAATTGAGACCCCAGTGCAAAATGGATTCAACCAGTAGAGGAAGAAAAATATGCATAACAGAAAAAAAGGAATGCACCAGCAAGGAAAATGGAAATACAGAAAAGCCCTTGAACTGGAACTAACTGGAATCCTCCCATTTTGTACACAGTGCTCTGCCGTTTTCTTTAGATTTCAGTTTCCTCCATTCAGTTCTGGGTTTGTTTGTTTGTTTTTTAGACCTACTTTTGTTGGTTAAAAAAAAACTACTTCTGCATATGTCAAGATTCTTACCAATACAAAGGAGTGCATTTGTGCATCAGTAAAACATTGCAGATAAAGAATTTGGATCCAACCCTATACACCAGGGGTGGCCAAACTGTGACTTGGGAGCCACATGTGGCTCTTCACAGATATTGTGTGGCTCTTGAAGCCCTCACAGCTCCGTCAGCCAGCTTATCCAAGCCAAGCCAGCTGGCAGCTTGGAGAATGCATTTAAAGTTAAAGTTGCTTTCTTTCTACCTCTCCCTCCCACATCTACTTGCTTTCCTCCCTCCCTCTCTTCCTTCCTGTCCTGCAGCTCTCAAACATCTGATGTTCATGTCTTGCTGCTCCTAGACATCTGATGTTCGTGTCTTGTGGCTCTCAGACATCTGGCATTTATTCTGTGTGTCCCTTACATGAAGCAAGTTTGGCCACCCCTGCTATACACAAACAAATCAAGAATTTTTTTTTGCAGTATTTTATCATTGTGGGAATACCCACTCATAACATGGACAAGGAGAAAGGACAAATAGATGCAAGCAAACCAAAGGAATAATTCAGAGCTATAACTCACTGCACATGTGTTGATCCTGGAATTTAAGTGTAGAAATTTTCTTTGTAAGACAGGGTTTCAGGAACATTGGGAAGCAGATCTGAACAAACCCAGAGAAAGAGTGGACCAGAAAAAATATGCCCATCCCTGGTCCCATTTTCTCCTGCTTCCGTTCTCATTCTACTCTTCTGGTCACACCATATGGGAATCCCAGCTTCTTCAAACATTTAGGGTTCCTTTCAAGAGCATCTGAGATGATTACTGGACCTCTGCCTTCCTTGGTGTTTGACATTCCCTTTGCCTTTTGTGCTTCTACTAGGAATGATATCTCCAAGGGTTTTTCCTGTCTCAACGCTGATCAAGGGAAAGGTGTTTTTTGCCTGGACTATCGGGTCCGATTCACCTGTCCAAAGTCCTTCTGTGCTGGTGAGTAACAAGTAAAACATCACACTCTGCATCCTGTTCTCAAGATGTCTTCAAGAAGCCCACAAGTGGGGTGGCCAGCTCTGGCTTGGGAAATTCCTGGAGATTTGGGAATAGAGCCTAGGAGGACGGGGGGGAGGAGGAGAACTGGATTTATAACCCTGCCCTTCATTCAGAGACTCAGAGGGGCTTACCATCTCCTTCCCTTCCTCTATCCACAACAAGACACCCTTTGATGTAGGTGGGGCTGAGAGAGATCTGAGAGAATGGCTCTTGAGAGAACAGTTCTGAGAGAACTTGTGACTGACCCAAGGTCACCCAGCTGGCTGCATGGGGGAGGAATAGGGAATCAAACCCCGTTCTCCAGATTAGAGTCTGCTGTTCTTAATCGCTACCTCCATAGGGTATAATGCCACCAAGTCCACCCACCAAAGCAGCCATTTTCTCCAGGGAAAGTGATCTCTGTCCCCTGGAGACTATTTTTCAATCCAGGAGATCTCCAGGTCCCACCTAGAGGTTGGCAACTCCGCCCACAAGCCAGGCAACAAGGCATCATCTGTTGCTTCCCCAACAACCAGGTTTCTGTACAATGAGTTTTCAGGTCTCTTGGTGATGGGAGGAAATGGCATTGTGTCAGCACAAAGACTTCACTTCTGGTGAAGTCCAGAAGTAACATCATGGGGTACTAAAATCTGCAAATGCTCTATGGTTTTACCATAGAGTTTTGCAGATCCCACAGAATCCTGTGACATCACATCCAGTGAAAATGCTGACATGCCAGTCCTTGCCCCCTAAATGTCCTAGGTTTTTCTGACTGCGGCCACGCAACCTACTTGGGGAGAATATAGGAAAAGGATCACAAGTCTGTTTTGCCCAGGCTTTGTTTAGTTCTCTGTGTCCCTTCCTGTCCGAAGAATTTGCAGAAATAAAAACTCTGCAAGAAAATAAAAGTGCCCTAAAACACAGATGGTGGCTGGAGATTTCCTAGGACTACAACTGACCTCCAAACAGAGTTCAGTTCACCCGGAGAAAATGGTCACATTGGAAGGTGGATTCTGTGATTATTATGCCCCGCTGAGGTCCCTCCCTTCCCCAAATGCTGCCCTTCTTGACTCTCCATCCCAAAAATCTCCAGGTATTTCCCAACATGGATCTCCCAGCCGCAGCTGAGAGATCCAACTTGTGCCGAAGCATCTAATCTCAGTTTGAGCCTAAGCAGGGCTTCTTTGGTATTAGGAACTCCTTTAGGCCACACACCCCTGATGTAGCCAAGAGCTTACAGTAGGCCTTGTAAAAAGAGCCTTGTAAGCTCTTGGAAGATTGGCTACATCAGGGAGGTGTGGCCTAATATGCAAAGGAGTTCCTGCAACAAAAAAGCCCTAAGAGCTTTTTTGCTTTGTTCTGCTAGTTTCTTCCTTTTCTCACTTTTTCTGACTGAACCTGCTTTTGGGGTTTATCAGTGACTGGTTTAGTAGACACTCTGATTTCAATCCTTTGGTTTCAATCCTTTTTGGTTTTTATAATTTTTTTTAAAAAGTTATTTGCTACACCTGACTTATTAATACGCTAATCACATATTCATAGGCCTGTCTATGAGCAAAGGAAGTAAAAGATTCTCTTCCTGAAAGACTTTGTAACTATCTGCTCTCTCCAGCTTTGCATTTGGGTAGACATTTGCTAGACCAGCTGGTTTAACTGAGATGGCACTTCTGGTGATAGTGCCTGAAAGACAGTAGAGTAGTTGGCAGGCAAGCTACAAGGGGAAAAGGTATTCCATGGCTAATGGTTAATCCATATTTCCAGTCCTGGTGTATTACTTCGCCTACAGTGTTTTTCTTTTCTTTGTTTCTCTTTCAGTATGCAAGACGGAATGGTTTGATCGGGACAATCCCTTTGGGACTGGAGACCATGAACTCCTGTCTGACCTCCTCGATGAAAATCCTGGTGAAATCTGTTCTGACCCGACCGCGATGGAGGTTCAGACTCTGAATGGGACTCCGGCTTCTGAGACTGGCCAAGAGTTTGCTGTGTGAGATTCAGTGGGGTGGCATCAGAGAGGAAAGGATGGAAATAGGCCGGCTCCAAATGAACAAAGTTTCCTGGGTTGTGAGCACAAATAATGGCACTTGGGAACAAAAGCAAGTTTCACGGAGTCAGTGGCAGATGCAGGACAGAAAAATATGCCATTTCCCACTCAGGGCTTTTTTTGTAGCAGAAACACCTTTGCATATTAGGTTACACCCCCCCCCCCCCCTGATGTAGCAAATCCCCTAAGACCTTACAGGGCTCTTTTTACAGGGTACTGTAAGCTCTTGGGGGATTGGCTACATCAGCGAGGTGGAATACGCAAAAGAGTTCCTGCTACGAAAAAAGTCCTGTTGCCACTTATTTTTGTTCTCATCCTCAGCTCTTCTCCAGTTATTGTTCCCAGTTCATATGTTTCCCATCAAGTTTTGTGCTGGAACTAACTGGAATCCCCCACTATCCCCCATTTTTGTACACGTGCAGATTTCTTTAGATTTTAGATCCTTCCCTTCAGTTCTGGATTGTTTTTTTTTTTAACCCTCTGTAATAAACAGATGTATGGATGTTGGTAAGACACACGATTCTTACCAATACAAAGGCGTTCACAGGCGCATCAGTAAAACACTGCAGCTAAAGAGTTTGGATATAATCCTACGCACAAACAAATCAAGATTGTTTTTTGCAGTGTTTTATCCTTATAGAAGTGCCCACTCATCAAAAGGATGGGGGAGAGGATTAAAAGATGCAGGAAAACCAAAGGATGAATTAAAAACTGTAGATATATTGATCCTGGAATTAAGATTAGAAATCCTCCTTGTAAAACTGGATGTCAGGAAGAGTAGCCAGCAGAGCTGAAGAAATCCAAAGAAAGGGTGGAACAAGGAAAATACGCTCATCCCTGATCCCACTTTCTTGGACTTCCCTTCTCATTCTGCTCTTCTCGTCACACCATTTGGGAGTCCCAGCTTCTGATTTGGGAGCCAGTTTGGTGTAGTGGTTAAGTGCGTGCACTCTTATATGGGAGAACTGGGTTTGATTCCCCACTCCTCCACTCGCACCTCCTGGAATGGCCTTGGGTCAGCCATAGCTCTCTCAGGAGTTGTCCTTGAAAGGGCAGCTGCTGTAAGAGGTCTCTTAGTCCCACCTATCCCACAGGGTGTGTCTGTTGTGGCGGGGGGGGGGGCGGGAAGGGTAAAAGAGACTGTGACTGCTCTGAGATTCAGAGTATAGGGCGGGATATATCTTCTTCATATATTTAGGGTTCCCTTCAAGAATAGCTGAGAAGTCTACCAGACTTCTACCTTCATTGGTATTTAATGTTCCCTTTGCCTTTTGTGCTTCTGATAGGAATGATGTCTCCCGAGGCTTTTCCTGTCTCAACGCTGATCAAGGGAAAGGTGTTTTCTGCCTCGACTATCAGGTCCGATTCACTTGTCCAAAGTCCTTCTGTGTTGGTGAGTGACAAGGAAGACATGAGAAAAGCCCTGATGGATCAAGATCCAGAAGTGCCATCATGGAATGCTCTGGCATGTCCAAATACTCTGTGGTTTTACCTGGTTTTGACTGCCTGGAAACTCTCCTTGGGGGAAATATAGGGAAAGTCCCACACGACTTTTTTGCCCAGGCCTTTGTTTGCTTCTTAGGGTCCCTCCTTGTCTGAAGAATTTGAGGAAGTGAAAGCTGCAAGCAAATACAAAGCACCTTAAAATTCAGGGTTGGGGGTTAGAGAAGGGGGCCACACCAGATCCCTCCCCATGCCCATCCACTACACAAGCAACTTGAATAGGGTTGCCAGATCTGTGTTGGAAAACGCCTGGAAACTTTGGCAGTGGAGCCGGGAGAGAGCAGGGTTGGGAGAGGGGAGGGGAGGAGCCTCAGCACGGGAGAATGCCATAGAGTCCACCCTTCCAAGCAGCCATTTTCTCAAGAGGAGCTGATCTCTGGAGAGCAGTTGTAAAAGTGGGAGATCTTCCAAGAAGTATATTGGAAAAAAGTAAAAACTTAACATTTCTTCAAGTAGCTTCAGTTCGTATTCAGGTTGCTGTCAAAAGGAGAGAGAGAAGCCTAATCTAAAGACTTCTTTGCCTATCGCAATGGCCAGCTCAATCCGGCATCATGCGGATGAGGGCAGTGTTTCTGCAGGAGAGACCTGTAGAGATATCGGACTCCATGAAGAGCCCTACAGAGAATTGGGCACAACAAACAGCACAGAGAGAGAGGGGGTGGGGAACAGAAAAAGAGAGAGACATCCCAAGTTAAGAAAAAGAGAGAGACATCCCATTCAAAGAGATAACATCAATACACACTCACTTGGTGATGTAGCACCCCCTAGTGTCCAGGCATATTGAATCACTCCAATCTTCCTGTGGAGGGTTGGGGAGGAAGCTAAAGTTGATTTCGTGCCCTTTTTCAGCATCTGCGTTTGCAAAGTGAAACAGGGCAGGGAAAAGTGATGCTCCGCATTCCCCTGGCACCTTTCCCAGCACAAAATGGAAGATTGCCACTGCAGCATATAGGGAGTTTGGGGGCAATTTGGGTGGCACAGGGGTTGGGTCGACATGTCCTGGTGCCATAGGGCTGGCTCTAGACTAGTTTAGTTTGGGCCCAAGGGATCTCTCCCACACACTGTGCAGACTTTTTACTTTCCCAGACAAGAGAAGTGACCGTGCCAATTGTTTTTCCCAACAGGACCAGATCTGTCTGGATCAAAGTTTGTACCGCAGACTGGATCAAGGCTTGTGCCAACTGCACCCGCTCAGCAAGTGGAAACAAGCCTCCCTAATCAAGGTAAGTCAAAAGGAAAGCACCGCCCATGGTATATATAATTTTATTGCTTGCAAACAAAAGTAAGGTAAGCTGGCCGGGTGGGGTTTGGATGTTTACACATCTCTCTGGTCATGTGCCAGCTCTTGTTTTTAATCTGTCGTGCTGATGTCTGACCCATTGTGTGGCAGGGTTGCCAACTTCCAGGTGGTGCCTGGAGATTTCCTGGACTTATGATTGATCCTTCAGGAGGAAATGGCTGCTTTTGGAGGATCTCTCCCTAAACCCTTGCCCTCCCCAGCTCCATCCCCCCAAATCTCCAGGAATCTCCCAACCCAAAGCTGGCAACCCTATTGTTCAGCTGCTGCTGCCGCATGCTCAAAGCAGCACAGATCTGCTCTGAGCAATCAACAAAGGCGATTGCCTAGGGCGCCAGCCTTCTGGGGGTGCTGAACTGGGCATCCCTCATGTGACTCAGTGACATTATCAGTGCAGGGGGGTCGCCAGAAATTAGCCTTGCCTAGGGAGCCAAACAGTTTGGAGAGCCAGTGTGGTGTAGTGGTTAAGTGTGCGGACTCTTATCTGGGAGAACCGGGTTTGATTCCCCACTCCTCCACTTGCACCTGCTAGCATGGCCTTGGGTCAGCCACAGCTCTGGCAGAGGTTGTCCTTGAAAGGGCAGCTGCTGTGAGAGCCCTCTCCAGCCCCACCCACCTCACAGGGTGTCTGTTGTGGGGGAGGAAGGTAAAGGAGATTGTGAGCCGCTCTGAGACTCTTCGGAGTGGAGGGCGGGATATAAATCCAATATCTTCTTCAGTCTAGGGCCGGCCCTGAGACCAGTCCATGCTGTGGGTATCATAAGACAAACCAGTCCAGCATGGTATGGCAGGGATTAACACAGAGACACTTTTGTGATGCTCATATCATCTTTGTCTTGTGAGATTTACATCAGTAGTTCTTAAACCTTTAATCCACTACCGTACCACCACCAACTACACATCCACATTCAGGGCACAATTAGCCACTCAGCAGGGGGAATAGCATCCCTTAAGGCTGTTTAGGGCGAGAATTAGGGTTGCCACCTCCATGTTGGGAAATACCTGGAGATTTTGGGGTGGGGGTGGAGTCTGATGACAGGGGTCGGGGAGGGGCTTCAATGGGGTATAGCGACACCAAGTCCACTTTCCAAAGTGGCCATTTTTTCCAGCTGAATTGATCTCTGTCACCTGGAAAGCAGTTGTCATTCCAGGAAATCTTCAGCCACCGGCTGGAGTTTGGTAACCCTTGGCTGACGCTAGGGTTGCTGATTGCCATCTCCAGAATGGGGAATTTAGGGAGATTTGGGGGTGGAGCCAGGAGAGAGCTGGGTTTGAGGAAACGAGGGAATCCTGATTCAGCTTTTGCCGAAGTATCAAATCTCAGTTTGAGCTTAAAATCTTCCTGCTTTGTTCAGGTGGTTTCCTTCTTTTTCTTCTTGGGGTGTTTCAATGGCTGGTTTGGTTGATGGGCCATGGTTCAGTGAAATAGCCTATGCTTAGCATGCAGAAGTTCCCAGGTTCAATCCCTGGGATCCCCAGATAAATGGACCAGGCATTAGGTGTTGTGAAAGGCCACTGCCTGAGACCCTGGAGAGCTGCTGGTGGTCTGAGTTGACAACATTGCCTGACCTTGACGAACGAAGGATCTGATTCAGTGCACGGCAGCTTCATTTTGCTGGATTTTTGCAAGCGTTATCTCAGTTCTTTCGTTTTAACCTTTTGTTACTGTGCGCCGCTTGGAATAAATATTAATTGGAAATTTCGAGATAAAGAATAAGGATCATTCGGGTACAACAGTTCGCTGAAATGGGACAAGATGTTTCGTTGTTTGTGTTTCAACACTGAGCTAATATTTGTTCATGTTCATATGGTGTTTTATAACACCCGAACTCTGTTTTGTTGATATTTAACCAACAATCTGTGCGCTAAAACTGAAGCGACATTTCGTCTTTGTTTATGGCGCACACGGTGTCCTCTGCCATACTGACTTCAGACTAGTTTACATCTCTTGCTAATCTTTTTCTGTTGTTTCTAAAAATATATATAGCAACTACGTTGATACTTCCATTTACTAATAAGCTTATGGCGATGGCTCAGACTCGCCAAGTCTCATCAGGTCGCGGAAGCTAAGGAGAGTCAGTCCTGATTAGCACTTGGATGGGAGACCACCTAAGAAGTCCAGGGTCATGACACAGAACCTAGGGCTGTCAGGTCCCACTGGCCACTGGCATGGGATGGGGAGGTAGGGTTGGCAAATCCAAGTTAACTCCTGGGGATTTGGGGATGGAGCCTGGGAAGTCCAGGGACCCCAGAGAGGTACAAAGCATTTTCTCCAGGGGAACTGGAGTCTGGAAATGAAGTAGGGTTGCCAGACCCCCCAATCCAGCCAGAGGATCTCCCAATCTGGGGGGCTCCAATCTGCTGCCCCTCCAGCTGACTGGCAGCGGAAAACCCATCCCCAGACAGGGCTCTTGTGGTGTGACTTTTCCAACACGACACACTGGTTTTTGAGCAGTCTCTATGATTTTGTAGCAAAAATAACCCAAGTTTTTGCCTCAAACCTTGAGCATCATGCACAACATCGACAATGCAGTTACACCGTAGAATCATAGAGTTGGAAGGGACCTCCAGGGTCATCTAGTCCAACCCCCTGCACAGTGCAGGAAATTCACAAATACCTCCCCCTAAGTCCACAGGATCAGCATTGCTGTCAGATGGCCATCTAGCCTCTGTTTAAAATCCTCCAAGGAAGGAGAGCCCACCACCTCCTGAGGAAGCCTGTTCCACTGAGGAACCGCTCTGTCAGGAAGTTCTTCCTAATGTTGAGCTGGAAACTCTTTTGATTTAATTTCAACTCACTGGTTCTGGTCCTACCTTCTGGGGCCGCAGAAAACAATTCTGAACCATCCTTTATGTGACAGCCCTTCAAATACTTGGAGATGGTGATCATATCATCTCTCAGCCACCTCCTCTCCAGGCAAAACATGCCCAGCTCCTTCAACCTTTCTTCATAGGACTTGGTTCCTCATAGACCCCTCACCATCTTTGTCGCCCTCCTGTGGACCCATTCCAACTTGTCTGTATCCTTCTTAAAATGTGGTGCCCAAAACTGAACACAGTACTCCAGATGAATATCACTTCTGGAGATATTATTGCATCACATGCACAAAGTGCGTGTGCCAGGAGACTCCCAGAGTGGTGCCAGGATCCCCTTGCTGGCAGGCAGGTAGGACTTGGCAACTTTAAGAGGAGGTGTAATTCTGGGGAATCCCCAGGTCCTATCTGGAGACTGGCATCCCTAACACAAGTGCAGAATAAACTTTACTTAACTGACCTTGGAGAGCATTGCCAAAAGAGACTCTGAGCCCCATAAACCATATTTATGGCCCCGGTACATCAGTGAATTGAGAATACTTTGACAACTGAGGAATTTTCTGTACCTTGTTTCCCACCAAGCATTAAGCACAGTTATCTTTAATTGTTGAGCAAAAGCTTTTTGGTTCAGCCAGGGGTTGGTAAATTATTGAAGATGGTTATCTTCTTGGGGTTTTTTCCTTCTCATTTTCCTGGAAAGGTGTGGTAGGATAGCAGATTCTTACGAGGAAAGCAGCTGAGAAATAATTTCACTGCTATTTGGATATAGTTTTGTTTTTTGTAAACTGTGAGCTGATTATTTGTTTTATTGCATGTTCAGTGTTTGATTGGAGATTTTATCGCTGCCACCTTTATGGAAGGGGGTTGAGGGTCATGGTGGAAATTCAGGATTTTATCATTTGCTGTTTCTTGGTTTTGTGGTAATTTTATACTGTTTGTCCGGCAAGATGGTTGGTTGGATCTCTTGTGTGATTTTCTTTTCTTATATGTGTTTTTAAACTTGATTGCAGGACACAGTGTGCAGGTGTGGAAAAGGCTGTCAAGTTGCAGCTGACTTACAGTGACTGACAGACTTACAGTGACCCCGTAGGGCTATCAGTGGTTCATGTGCAGAGTGCAAAACAGAGAACTGCTTGAAAGTAGACTCTGGAAAGAAATTGAGCCACACACCAGCACCTAGTATAAAAGTAGTGTATTTACAAACTATATACAATACAACTAGTGCGGTGAATAACATTAAACTGAGTGACAAAGTGCTACGCCAGGAACCAACTCTCGACAGAGAGAGATACTGTCTGGCACAGTAGTCCTTATATATATACAGCTCAGCCAATCACGGCAGTCCACACAATTGCTGACTCCAGCAGGTGCTTTCCCCTGGTTACAGTCCAGCCAGAACCGGCTCACTCCCAAGGCTGATCTGACCTGACCTGTCAGATGCTGTCACTGTAGATCCACCTGCTGCTCCATGCTTCTGTCATGCTGTGGACGGAGGACTCTATATACTGACAAGGGCAAGGGTGTTCCAATCATTTGTTATGAGGGATGGATCGCACATAAATGCAACCTTGTCGGGCCGGGCCATGTGTGTCATAAAATGTAATGCCAGGTAGCAGAGATATAAACTTTAGACAAAAAGAATTAAATATATATATATATTTTTAAAAAAACTTAAAATATGATTAAAACATTAGCACTCATTGGTCTTAAAGGTACTTTCTTTGTAGCTCTCCCATGGGATCCAAGGAGCTGGACAAAGAAAGCTCTGACTCTTTCCTTCCTTCCCCAGGGGACCAGGAGGAGGAGGAACCTCAGCCTATAGAAGGAAAGAGAGGCTTGTCTCAGTGGCTCTGCTATGCGATTGAGAGAGAATTCTTTTTGGGAATTCTACTTCTACACAGGGAGTCCCCCGCCTTTTTTTCTTCAAATGCAATTGAGAGAGCCTGCCAAAACAAGCTATCCCTCTCCACCTTCCTCCCCAAGGGAGGAGCCTCAGCCAATGGACAAAATAGAGGCTTTGTTCTGTAGCTCCTGTGCAATTGAGCAAGCCTGGCAAAGCAAGCAGAAGGAAGCAAGAGAGAGGGAGAAGGAAGCAGATGACAGCCAGCTCCTCGGGGGGGGGGGCTGATAGGAACCCTCCGGGGGCCTGTTTTGGCATGTTTGACACCCCTGCCACAAGGTATTCAAGGCAACAGGTGTTCAGAGGTGGCTTGCCATGGCCTACCTCTGCGTAGCAACCCTGGACTCCTGTGGTGGCCCCTCATCCAAGGACTAACCAAGACTGATTTTGCTTTGCTTCTGAGAACAGATGAAATTAGGCCACCCAGATCAGGCATTAAATAAATCACATGAACATATGAAGCTGCCTTATACTGAAACAGACCTTTGGTCCATCACAGTCAGTATTGTCTACTCAGACTGGCAGCAGCTGTCCAGGATCATGCAGAGGTCTTTCGCGTCACCTTCTATCTGATCCCTTTTTACTAGAGATGCTGAGGATTGGACTTGGGACCTACTGAATGTCAGTACTTCCACTGCAGCGATAAGTGGAGAAGTGGGGAACCAGTAACCCTTATTAACTCAGCCCCATGTTCTGTTGTTTTCTTGTCCTGAAGCTTGCAAGACCAGATGGTTTAACAGGGACCATCCCACTGCAACGGGGGACTACGAACTGCTCTATTATCTTCGAATAGCCCATCCCGGAGCTATTTGCTTAAATCCAATTGCTCTCGAGGTGCAAACTCTGCAAGGAATCCCTGCTTCTGAGACTGGACAGAAATTTGCCTGGTGAGTTTCCTGGCCTTTCTGCAAAAAAATGGATTATAGATCATGGACTTGATGGCACAAAGACACACACATCACGCTTCTGCTGGGGAGGGAAATCATTGATGTATAGGAAGCCTAAGTTCCTCATCAGTTATTTTTTAAAACCCTAAGGTCATTGCAAAGGAAAAGCCACTCTCCAAGAGGGGCCCAAATGAGATGTGACCCAAAGATGGACCCCCTTCATTATTCTCTTCTTCTTCATCATCTTCTTCTTCCTCCTCTTCTTCTGCTTCTTCTTCTTCTGCTTCTGTTTCTTCTTCTTCTTTTTCTGCTTCTGTTTCTTCTTCTGCTTCTTCTGCTGCTGCTTCTTCATCATCATCATCATCATCCACCTCCAAGGAAGGAGATCCCACCACCTCAGTGGAACAGGCTTCCTCGGGAGGTGGTGGGCTCTCCTTCCTTGGAGGTTTTTAAACAGAGGCTAGATGGCCATCTGACAGCAATGAAGATCCTGTGAATTTAGGGGGAGGTATTTGTGAGTTTCCTGCATTGTGCAGGGGGTTGGACTAGATGACCCTGGAGGTCCCTTCCAACTCATTCTATGATTCTACCTCTGATCAAACAAGGTTTACAGGTTTTGAAACACTACAAAATCCTGCCAACCTGGTGACCGCAAATGGCACTGCATTAACTGCGTAGACCACGGACAATGATACCTCTTTGAATGACCAGTTTCCAATCCACAGAAATTCATGTGCAAAGATCAGAGTAAAGTAACCAAGACAGTCCAAGAAACTGACCATCTTTAAACAGACTTTTCTTGCTCCAGGATTTCTCCTCTGCCTGAGCAAGAAATCCTTCTGTTCAGACTGGGAATTTCTAAAGTTGTTTCTGGAATGGAAGAACGAATGCTTGGTTGCAGCTTTCAGATCATTTGCATTCCCTCCCCCACCCTACATTACCAATCCTCAAAAAAGCAAGTTTGATAGGATTACGAAGACTTGTGTGTGAGTGCTGCTATATTGACACATTCCTATGTGTGCAATGTCACACAAATGAAGAGTCTCAGTACCACTGTTCATACACTCAACGTGATTGTCCTTTTGTTCAATGTCTTATCAGTGCACATGCGCATATTGCTTGATCCTGGAAAACAAAATCCACTGAGGGGGATGGGGAGAGAGACACGGATAGAAGGATTTCACCCTATCTGCCCTGGGGCTGCAAGTAGCGTCGGCATTTTCCCTTGGCAAAAAGAAGCTGGTTTTTAGAGGTTTCTGTTTGCTGTGCGAAAAAGTCAACGCTACTTGCAGTCCCAGGTCAAATAGTGTGAAATCCGAAGGAAAACCCGCTGAGAAGAGGAACATGAGAGCAGCGTAAGGTGAGTGGGAAATCGGTACCAGTGTTCCACCTGCGTTTGCTGTCAATTGTGGGGCTCAAGCTTCAGCTAGAGTTTGACTTCCTTTTCCTTGTTTGATTCCGAGCAGCAATGACGTGGTCAACGGGTTTGCTTGCATCAATGCCCACCAGGGGAAGGGGGTCTTCTGCCATGATTATAAAGTGCGGTTCACCTGCCCAGAATCCTTCTGTTCAGGTGAGTCTCCATAGCATCGCTTCTTCTGTCCCCTGCTATTATTGTCTTCCAGCAGCAGGTTTTTATAGCAAAAACACAATTGGCATTGCCTGGAACTGGGTGTCAAATCTTTTTTCCCGGGAACACTTTTTCATCATTTACATTTTTTTTAAAAAAAAAATACACTTTGAAAATAAACTGGTGAACAGCCCACCTGAAACACAGTGAAACCTAAGAACCCTGTTGAATCAGACCAGTGGTCCATTTAGTCCAGCATCCGGGGGTGGAATTCTGTCAGAAGCTTCTTTGCATATTAGGCCACACACCCCTGTGAGGCGGGATTTACTTCTGTACACCTCAGTAACCAAAACAACCTGCAGTTTTCAGAAGGCTTATACGTACACACTAATAAGTTTCAAGACAATACAGATAAGCTTTATTAGACTCCAAGCTTTTTTTCTCCAGACAGAATGCTAAATGTTATATATATATATATTTATATATATATTTATATATATATAAAAGCAAAGCAATAGATAACATTAGTACAGTTTCAGAATACAGTTACACAGTTAGAATATAGTTAAGCATAGTTCTACAGTCAAGCATAAAGCATAGTTCTATAGTCAAGCATTAATTCTATGAAAAGTCTAAGTCCCTGTGCTAGGGACTTCACCCTGTTAGTCTACATTTTCCGGGTTAGAGCCAGTTTGGTGTAGTGGTTAAGTGTGCGGACTCTTATCTGGGAGAACCGGGTTTGACTCTTATCTGGGAGAATCAAACCGGGTTTGATTCCCCACTCCTCCACTTGCACCTGCTGAAATGGGCTTGGGTCAGCCATAGCTCTGGCAGAGGTTGTCCTTGACAGGGCAGCTGCTGTAAATGCTCTATCAGCCCCACCTACCTCACAGGGTGTCTGTTGTGGGGGAGGAAGATAAAGGAGATTGTGAGCCGCTCTGAGACTCTTCGGAGTGGAGGGCGGCATATAAATCCAATATCTTCTTCTTCTAAGTCCCAATTAGTTTGGCATGACCAGCATAGAGACCTCCTGTCTCTATTCCAATCAGCACCCTTTCTCTAAATCCCAGGGTTTATAAAGAGTTTTCCCCGGA
This sequence comes from Heteronotia binoei, assembly GCF_032191835.1. Classification (NCBI taxonomy): domain Eukaryota; kingdom Metazoa; phylum Chordata; class Lepidosauria; order Squamata; family Gekkonidae; genus Heteronotia; species Heteronotia binoei. The sequence goes on from NC_083240.1 coordinate 16,530,467, forward strand.
AACTGGTATCACAGTCTCTATCTTATCTGATATCATGCATTCCAGAACCACCAGCTGCATCAACAGCTAGTCTCTCACATCTGCCATATCTTTACTCCATCTGGTTCCTGCTCATACCATATAAGGCTAAGGCTGCCCTGATATAGCCCTTACCTTTCACCTACTTTCTACTGACCTAGATTCTCAGCCTAAGCTATTAGCAGTATGGATGCTTGATAGTGCTCAATTTCAAAAAGAGCTCTTGTGGCCAATTTCATAAAGAGGACCAATCCCAAAAGAAATCCCACCACACCCTGATGCAGCCAATCTTCCATGAGCTTCCAAAAAAGAGCCTTGTAAGCTCTTGGAGGAATGGCTGCATCAGGGGTGTGTGGCCTAATATGCAAAGGAGCTCCTGCTAGAATTCCACCCCTGCCAGCATCCTATCTCACCCGGAGGCCAACCGGTTTCTCTACAGGGCTAGTAACAAGGCCTATGAATATGTGTTAACTCATTTTTTTTGTATATTGCATTTTTGTAATTTTGTATACAATACTTTTATATTATACATACAAGTGATGCAAAAGAGAAAAACACAAAAGGAAATATTTAATGGAAATTTATTTACACATTCAGTGTTTTATTCCAGTGGAATGCTTGGTTGGTTGTTGGTTCTATACATACACTGTAATCTTTCTAGCAATTGTTCCCACCCTGTGGTGGGCAGTCCAACATTGTATGCTTTTGTAAACACTCATACCTTGTATTTCCTTTCTTAAGGTGGTGACCGAAAAGATGGGGATGTGAAAGAGAGGTTGCTGGATGACTAAGTCTCCATGCAGTCCTGGAATCCTAACGCTTCTTAGAAGATGACGATCACGTTCCCACGTGGCAGTGTTCCTTAGCTCTGGATCGTGCCTCTACATAGTTCAGGGGTGGCCAAACTGAAGCTTGGGAGCCACATGTGGCTCTTTCACACACATTGTGTGGCTCTCAAAGCATCATCACCTCCTTGGCCAGCTTGGAGAAAATGTTTCTTAATTTAAATCACTTCTCTAAGCTAAGCCACCTGGCGGCTTGGAGAATGCATTTAAAATTGCTTTCTTCCCACCTCCACCTCCCTCCTCCCATCTATTTGCTTTCCTTCCTTCCTTCCTTCCTTCCTTCCTTCCTTCCTTCCTTCCTTCCTTCCTTCCTTCCTTCCTTCCTTCCTTCCTTCCTTCCTTCCTTCCTTCCTTCCCCGATTTCCACTAGAAACTTTTGTTTCTAGCTAGAAGCTTTCAGCTGTTCCCTTTCCAGCCCCAAAATTGCTGACTGCAATTCTTATTATCTCTTTTCCTCCTTCCTTCATTAATCACCCTTTCCAAACACCAACAAGACTCACATTCAAAACATGCAGAGATTTCCCAAATACCCAAATTCCATCTCTCTTCATCGCCATTGCCAACACATCCGCTTAGATCATCTTAGATTCTTAAGTAGGATGGTTGGTTGAAGTTCGGGCAGGGTTATGGCTTGTGCCAAAGAAAATAAAAAAGTGGTGGGCCAGGGGAACTGGCAGAAGAAGCTGGCTAGATGGGGGTCAAGCATTCTCTCCAGGGCTTTTTTTTTTTGTAGCAGAAACTCCTTTGCATATTAGGCCACACCCTCCTAATGTAGCCAATATTCCAGGAACTTACAGGGCTCTTAGTACAGGGCCTACTGTAAACTCCAGGAGGATTGGCTACATCAGGGATGCGTGGCCTAAAATGCAAAGGAGTTTCTGCTGCAAAAAAAGCCTTCTCCCTCTTGAGGCCCATTCCAACATCAAGTCTGTCTCTCTCTCTCTCTCTCTCTCTCACACACACACACACACACACACACACACTTTTACCATTGGATATTGTAACTCTGCATGCAAGAGGAGGGAAAACATTAAGCGAATTCTCTCTTTCTTGGTACACTTTGTAGTTGGCCCCACCCTCTCATCAGTTAGATGTTGAGCCTTTTTGGCCCAGGCCCATGCTTGCCTTCTGTTTTCATCTTCTGTGGGGCCTCTCTTCTTCCCTCTCTTGTCTGGGTTAGAGCTATAGCCAGTTAACCTTTTTTGAAGTGAATCTGGTCATCGCAAGTTAAACGGACCTACACGAATATGTGCTTTTCTTTTTTGTAAATAAACTTTCTCTTGTCACCACTGGAGTCAGATCATCTTTGTCATTTGTTTGATCAGCGTCTTCCTCCTGGGAAGCTTGGAGGATCGGGGATACTGTGTAAAGCTTCTGTGCTTCCAAGGCAGATGATTTTGGGGTTGGTTTGTTTTTGGTTTTTTTACATTTAGACTGATTTCCCACTCACCATACGCCAATTTCACATTCCTCTTCTCAACGGGGCTTCCTTCCGATTTCACGCTATCTGCCCCGGGGCTGCGAGTAATGTCAGCGTTTTCGCGCAGGAAACAGAAACTGGCTTTTAGAGGTTTCTGTTTGCCATGCGAAAACACCGACATTACTTGCAGCCCCAGGGCAGATAGTGTGAAATCGGAAAGAAGCCCCACTGAGAAGAGGAACCTGAGAGTGGCGTAAGGTGAGTGGGAAATCGGCCTTAATCTAATATTTGCTCCTTAAGGTGATTGGATGGGCAGTTTGAGCAGGAGGGGCCAATATTAACCGGACGCCTACAGCCTCCACGAAAAGCACAGTCAGATTCCCACAACTGTCGTCCATTGCTGAAATGAGTGAACATAGGAAGTGGCCTGGTACAGACTCAACGCATCTGCCCAACAACCTCAGTGTTGGCAGGCAGGAGTCTTTCTCATCATCTATCCCAAAGGCTGTCTTCAGTGCATTCATTGGGCAAGGTAGGTCAGTGATGTCACAATAGCTGCATTGTGACCTGAAAGGACTTCCACTCCCCTCCACCATGCCAGATGCTCACTTTGCCAGGGGCCATAGAAATGGCCTAGAGTGTCTCGCAAGGCAGACAGCATGAGAAGAGGAGCAGAGACTGACATGAGCGGATCCCTTCATCAGTCGATGGTGCTGGGCTTCTTTCTTACAAGGTGAACCATCGTGAGTCCTTGACTTCTGTCCTCTAATTAACCAGTAGCAGGAAGGATATACTTTTGCACAGGGGTCGTTTTGTAGAAAAATAGGTGATGGAGCTCATCCAGGGATTGTTATGCAGCTGCACCTACTATTCAATGGACAAGGAGGTGGAACTCTCAGAAGGAAGAGGCGGAACTCTCAGAAAGGTTCAGCAGCTGCGCTCCTGTGAACTCCCACTGAATCCGAGGCCTGCTTTTGCATAACTTTCTCTGCCCCACTCAGTTGCTGCAGAGTTCTGAACAATTGGGTAGCTTTTCCTCCACCTTGGTCATGTAGGCTAGGTCATGTAGACATATCACTGAAATGCCGGAAGTTCATGCCTGGCAATTCTACAAGGGTGCAAAAAGTTTTTATTTCTCCAAATGCAGCAGTCCCCCATCTGAATTTTCCCCCTCCCCACACCTGAGTATCTCAGTTGTAGCCAAGAAGTCCCAGCTCATGCCTGCTTGACCTTGGGCAGTGCAGAGGATGAACCTAGAAACCACGTTTCCTGTGGCTCTGCTTTCGTTTCAACAGCAAGTAAAAACAGCAAGTTAAAAAAAAAATGCCATTTGAGTAGTAATTAATGCCGCGATAAAAGCTTTGCAAGAGAAAAACCATAGCTGTAAAATCAGCATGCAAACAAAAGATTGCACCAGTTGGCAAACTAAACCATAAATGAACCACTTGAAGCTTGGGGGAATACCTGGTACCTAAACTTCATCGAGTTGGTATGAAATGCATGGAAATGAGCGGAAGTATTCTGCAGACATGGTGCCACGACTAGGCAGGTAGGAATACATCACTTATCTGGACAAATACATGACAACAACATAGAGATATTCTGAACTCTTTTATACTATTGTGGTGAATTGATACAGCTTTAATTTCCTTCCCCTTATCTTTTTGGCAGTCTGCAATCCCTCCTTCGGTCAACACTCCCCTTTACCATGCACTATGAGCTCCCGCCAAAAGAGTGAGCAGATGGCAACACCCAAGCCGAGGCCTCTTGGCCTGAAAGAAGGTAAGCCAAAACTTTTCCTCACTTCCAACTTCCAGTCAGTCCCACTGTTTCATAGATGGAAACAGGGATGGGCTTGTACCACCACTTGATCTCTGGTATATTGACTTTCATATGACCTACCCTGCAGTGATTTAAAAGCCAAGAGGATCATGGTACTTTTGGTTACCCTAGAAACCATTGTCTCCTACGATATGTTATCAAGAGTTTTATGTGGGCTTCCCCACTATTGTTGATCTGTGACTGCTTGAATTTTGAGAAACGGGTAAGGGGTGCCTCTACAAAATGGTTGCCAGGGAAGTGGAAGCAATCCCAAAACTCTGGGAGCTTCCTGGTCGAGCAGCTTCCTGTTTCCAAATGTGGGCTCTGTGAAATGGTAAAAGTGCCATCTTTTGGACTTCTCTGAAGTATATCCTTCTCTGATGAGGGAGAGGAAAGCCAAGTCTGGTTCTTTTGCTTCAGGGAAGAGACATTTTGAGGAAGAAGCAAGTGGGTACTAGGAAACCCATTGCATCATGGGGCATTGTGGCACCTAGAAGAATGATGTTGAGAATCACTGGTTTAAAGCATACCTCAGCAGCTGTGGTATATACCAGGGATGGCCAACAGTAGCTCTCCAGATGTTTTTTGTCTACAACTCCCATCAGCCCCAGCCATTGGCCATGCTGGCTGGGGCTGATGGGAGTTGTAGGCAAAAAATATCTGGAGAGCTACCGTTGGGCACCCCTGGTATACACTATGAGGGCCAGATTGTGGAATTCACTCAGTTAGGAGTCCATCTTGCCTTCTCGCTTTTGACCTTCAAAAGTTTACCATGAGTGTTTTGTTCTTGAAGAGATATAAACTGTTTGGTTTTGATGCATCCATGGGTTACTTGGTTTTTGTTACTCGGTAATGTTAGAACAGCTGGATTCAAGTCCAGTAGGACTTAAAGACCAACAACTGTCTATGGTCAGAGCTCCCGCTCCACTTCCTGGACCTCCCAGAGAAGAGCTGGGAGGACCTGGAAGATGCAAGAGACACTAGCTGTCCCACCATGACTTCCACCTGCTTGGTCCAACTCTCTGGATTCCCCAAGAGTAGAGCCTATACAGCTGCCGAAATGACTGGTCCTCTCACCCTGCAGGGATTGGATGGTGGTAAGGGAGTGGGGTGAGGGATTTAAACAGAGTGCCGATTGCCTGCCGGGAAGAGCCTGGAGCTTACCCTGAGAGAGGGCACTCAGGCTAAGAACGGGAAAGGCCAGAGAGGGCTATGGGTGCTGCTGAAACCACCCACCCCTGGCCGCATTTCTGAGGCACAGCATGCAACTCACGAACAGTGTTCCCTCTAAACTGAGTTAGTGTGAACTAGCTCACAGATTTTTTGCCTCCAGCTCACACGTTTTTGTCCTAGCTTAGGAAAAATGGCCCCAGAGCACACTAATTTATGCAGTAGCTCACAACTTTAATGCCAGTAGCTCACAAAGTAGAATTTTTGCTCACAAGACTTTGCAGCTTAGAGGGAACATTGCTCATGAGTAAACTCTGCCCTGGAACCTCTGCCCCCAATTCCATCCGCCACTGACCCCCAAACCCTGGACAACAACTTTTGGGGGGTATTGCATATCTGACAAAGGGAATTTTGATTCTCAAAAGCATATACTCAGAAATTCATGTTGGTCTCTATGGAGCTACTGGACTCCCATCTAGCTGTTCTACTGCAGAAGAAAAGAGCAAGAGTTCAGCAGCACCTTAAAGACTACCAACAATTCCAGCAGGGTAGAAGCTTTCATGAGTCACTGCTCACTTCTTCACCTCACCACCCAATTTGGGGCTGGCAAATCACCAATCTGGAGAATTACCCCACCCCTGAAAAGGGGGAAAACTCCAGAAAATAAAGCAATGTGCTGTACCAGAAAGTGATATAGGCACATTGGGGATAACGCCCTGTTTTTTGAGCAAAAACTCTTTGGTTGAGGCTAATTCTACTATAGAGTTTTGCTCAAAAAAACAGAGCATGAGCCCCTGACATCCCCAACTTGCCAACATCACTTGCGGGTCACATAGGCATGATGCGGAAATGCCGGATGTTCCTCTCTGCTCCTGGTAAGCACACCCCCATCCCCTGCCAGCTGTTTAAGGGACCTGGCAACCCTATTCTGCTTTTCTCATTCTAGGACACTGTTGAAGCTGTAGGGAATTCTGTCTGAAAAATTAATTGCTGCATCTCAAACAGTTCGATGGATCGCTGGATCAAATAATCATTGAGAGGCATTTATAACACGAAAGCAAACCCCCCCCCCCCATATTTATTACTACAGGGAAAGGGTACAGGAAGTTAACAACAACAAACACTTACATGTTAACACAAAGAAGAACACATGCTTAATGGAGAATATTCCCCCCCTTCTCCTTGACCTCTCTGCTTGAACAAAGGAAGTCACCTGACTAACTGACCAAACAAGCAAACCAATTTTCCTGCTTCTAGACCTTGATTGACAGCAGTCAGTGCCTTCTTCCTAGGTCATGCAGACAACAGGGAATCAGGCACCGTGTTAACCCTATAATGACTGGAACTTTAGAACATTGCAAAGGACATACAGAACAGGCACATCATTCCAACAGAAGCAATGCATAGGACAACATGTGCACATGAGTAGAACACCACACCAAATGAATCATATTACGATTAGACTACAGTAACATCAGGATGATAAAACGCAGCAAAACAAAGCAATGTGCAGGTGGGGGGGCGGGGTGGTCTGTTAAATGGTGGGTTCAATGCATGAAGAGACTGGTAGCAGTGAATCAAAGCTCTTTTTATTGTGATTTCAGCATAGCGATAAGCAGACTAAGCCTACTGAATGGGGCCAATGGGGCCAAATATATACATGACAGAGTTCCCACACTGAAATGCCATTGAGTCGTTTGAACCAGCAGGGGACTTGTTAAGCCAATTGCCCTAAAAAATAGGGTTCTGGGGAATTTAGCGTGGTGGGCAATCAGCCTTTTAGCGAGATCTTGAGAACCTATATATACAGAAGGCATCTGCTTTGGAAATCACCCAATAACGAGGAGATTTGGTCTAATAATAAAAGGGTTTTATTATAAAATTCCAAACAAACATACAAGGGTATAAAATCATACAACATACATACAGGCCTAAGAAAATAGGGTTGAAATAGACAGGGGTAAACACGAGGGTAGACAAACAGGGTATACTACCTGGTTCAGATGTCCTTACAACAAGAAGATATGGACATGCATGGCCATGTGCCACGTCTGATGCTCCTTACTTAGAGTAGGGAGGGAGGAACACTCCAGTTACATGTTGCTCAGGCAGAGAGAGAGTAAACATGGCTTTCTCTCTGGTTATATTATTTTTGGAAAGGAAAAGGTGCTAGCTTGTTGGTGGGCAGTATCTAGTCTATTCTGGGTACCTGATTGGATGCCCACCTCCAGCCAGTGAGCAGACCTGACTCTGGTCACCTGAATGGATCTCCAGGTAACAGTGGGACAGAGGGAGGTTCCAAAGTGGCAGTTTGGGCAAGGCATGGGTGGAAGCATGGGTGGAGGGGATTAAACAAGCTATCCAAACTTATCTAAAGGTGACAATAGAGGGCCAAATTGGTACTTAAGGTAACACCCAATCTATACAAAGAACTTCTGGCTCTGAGGGAGACTGGTCTTCCTCGTCTTGCTCTTCTGGCTAGCACAGTCCTTTGACTGAAGTTCCGTTTGACAAAGACTTGGGGGGTCTTGATTGCCTTATGTAGATGTAACAGCTGTTGAGTACGTGAGCCTCTCGCTTCTCTGTCATGGAGTCTGGCACTGCAGGAAGATGGTCGCTGATGGTGTTAGCCTACCAACATGGCTTTCATGGTCAAGGCTGGAAACCGCTTGCCCGGACAGTTCCTGGCAACGCGACTTCTTCCACTGCAACGGCTGAGATGGTGCACGCATGGAGCGACTGGAAACACATCTGTACTTCTGGCTAGCACTCTTCCAGAGATATAGAGTACTGTTGTAACACTGAGGCTGTTAGTATTCACATAAGTCTCTTATAAAATGGTAGATAAAACCCACATTTCACAGCAGCTGTGAGTTGAATCTCCAGGCACCCTGGCAACCAAATGGGTGATTACGATGTCCGTATATAACAAATTAGGGGTCTCTTGCTCACAGACTGGTGATTGTTCTGGGGACGCAGAGATTTGGATCCTGCTTCCCATTGTTCCCAAGTCCCCAAGCTCGGTCCTTAAGGCTCCAATGAGCCAGGCAGGAACTGCCTCTAAACATGAAGTCCACATACACAACAGAGTCAGGACACCAACCACCAACTTGGCCTGGAGTTCTTCTGGAATCACAATAGACCTCCAGCCTACAGAGATCAATTCTGGTGAAGAAAATGGTTGCTTTGGAGGGTGCTCTAGCTTATCAGATCCCTGCTGAGCGCCTTCCCCTCCTCAAACGCCGCCTTCCACTCGCACTGCCCCCAAATCTCCAGCAATCTCCCAAGCCAGAGATGGCAACCCCAGCTGAGGTTGGCTGATCACACAGGGAATAGGGAATTCTGTTCCAAATGCAGAATTAATTTGTGAAATTCTCCTGGTTAATCTAGAATTCAGGTGAAATGAACTGCAGGTCAGAGGGAAATTCTGAAACAACAAGGGAATGCTACCTGACAAGTTCATTATCCATTATCCCTATGTAATACAGGCAATGGACATTCTGTTTTATAAAGGATTGGGAAAGTGGAGAGATGTGCAGCTGTAAAGAATTAGAGCAGATTTTGGAGAGCAGCCCCATGGCTGAATCCTCTGTCAAAGCCTTGATTTCCTCTGATCACCCAAGAGGCAAAATAAATCAACTATAGCAATAGCCAGATTCACAGACCGATTTCTCACTTGGCTTGTTCCGGTCTTGGAGCCCTTTTTCCCCCGGCACTTCTGTTTGATTTTGCACAAGCTGCCACGGGGCTGCAACTTGCCCCACCTCTTTCCCGTGGCAAGCAAGATCCTCTGAAAACTGGTTTCTGCTTGCAACAGGAAAGAAGCAGGGCAAGTCTCAGGCCCATGGCAGCTTGTGTGAAATTGGACAGAAATGCAGGAGGAAAAGGGCTCCAAGACCGGAACAAGCCTTGTGAGAAATTGGTCACAGTGATCAGACAACCAAAGTAATCACAAGGTTAGCATCAGCATTCTTTATCCTGTCATCCCAACTGTGCTCCGAGCACCCTGAAAAGGCATTCTGGGAGCAACTAGAGCCTTTGAGGCAAATGAGAAAGCAGAAATACACGAGTCATGGGGAAAGGGGGCTAGTTGTAAAACGTTTGGCTTTGGGCCCGCTCTGACAAACATCTGGCTTCTGTCTTTTCTGAACCCACCCTCCTGTCCCAGGCCTAGCAGAGATGTACCAGGAATTGCTGCTTTGTGACACCATCCTCATCGTTGAAGGACGGGCGTTTCCCTGCCACAGGTAGGTCTCAGTTTGGAGGCCTAATCCAAGGCCTGAAAAACTGCTTGACGGGTTCTTGGCTTACAGACCCTACCATGTCTCTTGGCTTGTTTCATTCCTCAAACAGGACCCTGGCCATGGGGGGATGTGGCAGATGCATTGGTACATTCTTGGCCCAGACTCCTTTGCATATTAGGCCACACACCTATTATTATTGTTGTTGTTTATATTCCACCCATTCCCCCATAGGGACTCAGAGCAGAGTACAACATAAATAATAAGATCACAATAAAATCACAACAGCATGACAATAAAAACCAATTACAATATTCAGTACAACAGAATGGTCCAGCAGGACAATATAATAAGATGGTGTAGCAGGAAAGGAATGGAAAGGTCCCCTGTGTAAGCACCAGTCGTTTCCGACTCTGGGATGACATTGCTTTCACAACATTTTCACGGCAGACTTTTTAATGTGGTGGTTTGCCATTGCCTTCCCCAGTCATCTACACTTTCCCCCCAGCAAGCTGGATACTCATTTTACCGACCTCGGAAGGATGGAAGGCTGAGTCGACCTCAAGCTGGCTACCTGAAAACCCAGCTTCCACTGGGGATCGAACTCAGGTCATGAGTAGAGCTTAGAACTGCAGTACTGCAGCTTTAACACTCTGCGCCACGGTGTAGCAGGACAGTACAGCAAATCAGCGTAGTAGGATAGTACAGTAGGGGAGGCCAACTGATCTAATAGACGGATGGAGCCAATCCTCTTGGAGCTTACAGTAGGCCCTGTGGAAAGAACCCTGTAAGCTCTTGGAGGATTGGCTACATCAGGGGTGTGTGGCCTAATATGCAAAGAAGTTCTTGCTACAAAAAAAGCCCTGCTCTCACCTGTCTGTAAGAAACTCAGGGCATGGTACACAGGCTTAGCTCTTACCCTGATTTCCCACTTCCCTTCCCACAGAAGACCTCCAATTCCCTCCTAAGCTATTCCTGGGGGTTCTCCTGCACAGCAGGAAGAGCATTGGATGCCCAGTGCTCAACACTCACCTCGCTGCTGCAGTTGATTGTAAAATATTTGACTGGCAGGTTTGTTCAGGGCAAAATTTGCAGCTACCCTACTCGTGGTCGCCTCTTGGCCACCAAGGGTAGCAGGGAAAGGATCCTCCAATTGTATGATTTGTGTTTGAACTCAGCAGCCCATAACGGAGCTCCCCTTTCTATGCAGAGCTCTCCTGGCAGCCGTCAGCCCATATTTCCGGGACATTTTCACCAGCACCTGGCCCAATGTAAGAGAGATTCGGCTGACGAACGTGGCCGCATCAACCATCGAAAGCATTCTGAAATATATCTACACGGAGGAGATAACGCTCACATCTGACCAGGCCCCAGGAATCTTTGCAGGAGCCAGTCAGCTGCAGATTTTTCCTCTACAGGATGTCTCCTGTAGGTAAGTCACCATCTGCAACACAGCTGAAAATAATCCAGGTTAGTGCATGTTATGTTCCAGAAATGCCCTCGATAGATGGGGCAGGAATCTTTTAGAGGTAGGCAGGGCTTGAATTCAGCAGCAGCTCACAGGAGTGCAGCTCCTGGACCTCCAGCTAGGGTCTTCATGCAGTGGAGAGTTCTCTCCTCGCTGCACACAGATCCTGGGGCACATGCAAATGAGGTATGCTATTGAGCTCCAGGGCTGGCCCTAAACTGTCTGGCATCCTAGGCAAAGCTAACTTCTGGTGCCCCCTTCCCAGCACTGATTAGGGTTGCCAAGTCCAATTCAAGAAATATCTGGGGACTTTGGGGTGGAGCCAGGAGACTTTGGGGATGGAGCCAGGTGACATCGGGGCGGAGCCAGGAACAAGGGTGTGACAAGCATAATTGAACTCCAAGGGAGTTCTGGCCATCACATTTAAAGGGACCGCACACCTTTTTAAAATGTCTTCCTTCCATAGGAAATAATGAAGGATAGGGGCACCTTCTTTTGGGGCTCATAGAATTGGACCCCATGGTCCAATCGTTTTGAAACTTGGAGGATACTTTGGGGAGAGTCACTAGATACTATACTGAAAATTTGGTGCCTCTACCTCAAAAAACAGTGCCCCCAGAGCCCCCAAAACCTCCAGATCAATTCCCCATTATACCCTATGAGAATCGATCTCCACATAGAGAATAATGAAGTACTCAGCAGACTCCCCCCCCCCCCATTTCTGGCAACACTGAAGGGGGACTGGCCTCTCTACTCACGAGTTGCTGCCAACTTCTTCAAAGTAACACAGACACCCCATCCCAAGAGGAAGCCTTTCAATCAGCGACTGAAGCCTCCGGAGGTAGAAATGCACATGGTCCTCTGGGGACGGAGCTCCCCCCCCCCTCCGCCGGCCAGACTCCCGGAGGAAACGCCTGTAGCAGCCGGAGAGGACGCAAGGACTACGAGTCCCAGCATGCACCTCGTGAAGGGAGGCCGCGCCGTTTCCCCCCCACCACCCCTCCCGCTTCCACGTCTTTGGAGATCAGGGGGAAAGGCTGCTAATCCAGGGGTCCCCCGGCAGGGCGGGGGGGGGTGGTGGGAAGCCTAGCACTGATAAAATCACCGAGACACAAGGGGGCCCCAATTTGGCACCCCCAAAAGTCCGGCACCCTTGGCAGATACCTAGTTTGTCCAGTGGCAGGGTCGGCCCTCCTGAGCTCCTGCACCTTTTCCCCTACAAAATGTCCCCTGGGGGTGGGAATGATTTTACACTGATCATGGTTGCCCTTTTGACCTGAGAATCTCCCTTTTTGTTTTGTTTCTCCCTTACACTGGATAGCCTGGCTTAACCCAGACACGTTGGAGTTTGGGAAGATAAGCAGTGTCAGCCAATGACAGTACTTGGGAGACCACCAAGGAAGACAGGGGCATCTATATGGAGGAAGGCAATGGCAAATTGCCTGTTTTCCTCCTTGCCTGGAATGCCCTGGAATTGGAATTGCCATGGGTTGGTTGCAATTCTTATTCTTCTTCTCCTCCTCCTCTTCCTCCTCCTCCTCCTTCTTCTCCTCCTCCTCCTCCTCCCTCCATTTGAATTTTCACATCATTATCTGTTCCTGACACTACATTTTCCACTGCAAAATGTGCACCTTTTTATCATTATTTGTGTATCAAGAAATCTTTCTATCCCTCCTATTCATTCACCCTCCCCTTACATTACTATGTGTGCACTAATTTTACAAGCAAAAAGAAAGACATCTTGATGCGCGGGAGTGCACCGGGGATTTTTTTTTGTGCAGTGTTTTACTGATGCAGTTCTTTGCGCTGGTAGAACATTGCCCCCAAAGAATCTAATGGCATCTCATAAAACGTTCTCTTGTTCAGTCTTTAAGCATGCACACATGCACATTGATAACATGGAGAGGGGGATATGAAGCAAAAGAAACAAATAGAAATGCAAGACATGCCTGTGCATGCTCCAATCCTGGAATCAATGTTGTTGTTTTAAAGGTTGGAAACAATGTATTTTCTTAGAGAATTAGATCCATCTCTGCAGGGCCGGATTAACAAATAGGCCAAGTAGGCACTGGCCTAGGGGCCCCCGCACTTTTAGGAGCCCTGGACTGGCTTCCCCCCCATTTCTCCCCACCACCACCACTTGCAGCCCTCCCAATCTGCACGCTCAGCAAGCAACTGAGCCACTCTTTGCCCGACTTGCCTGGTGCGGCTGTTGCTGGTGTCATCGCCAAGTTTGCCTCTCTCTGCCTCTTCCTCGCAGCTCTGTCAAAGGGGCTTTTGAGAATGCAGGCTGCAGTAGGGGCTGTAGGTGGTGGGCTAGGCTCTCTGACTCCGAGATAATTTATGAGGGGACCCCCGAGATTTTGGCTGCCTAGGGGCCTCCACAGAGTATAATCCGGCACTGCATCTCTGCCTATCAGAGGCAAGCCATACCTTAGAAATTCCTAACTGTTCTCATCGCACAATTAACTTGCAAGAAAGCAAAACTAGCAGTTTGTGTTTGAATGAAGAAAGCTAACAAAGATTTCAGGTTTTCACGGCTGGTAACATCATTAGGGTTTGTAGAATCTTTCAGGCTCAAGTGCCGTGTTCTACTGGAGAAAGTTTTCCTTCCAGATGTTTCATTCTCCGCAGCTGAGAACGAAACGTCTGGAAGGAAAACTTTCTCCAGTAGAACACAGCACTTGAGCCCGAAAGATTCTACAAACCCTAAAGAAAGCTAACGTTTGGGGGGATCTGTGAAAGTCACCTGATTTGCTGAGATGAGATTCTATGGACCGTGCTGATTCTTTGGGGGCCTGCTCATTCTGGTTTCTTCTCTCCCCTTCCAGGTTCCTCATTGCAAACCTCTCTTTGCAGAATTGCTTCACAATGTACTCTTTGGCTCGCTATCATAAAAACCAGCCCTTGCTCCGTGCCACAGTAAGGCTCCTCACCCTCAACTTTGAGGAGGTCTTTGAACTGCAGGCTTTCCTTCAGTTAGATCTCTATACAATCAGGGCCCTGATATCTTCCAATGACCTTGCTGTTTCCTCTGAGCTTAAAGTCTACCAGGCTGTGCGGAGCTGGGTGAACTTCCAGCCCAGCAAGCGTAGCCCGCATCTTGAAATGCTGATGTGCTACGTCCGGTTACCCCTTCTCACCAGCACAGAGCAGATAGAACTCGAAAGGGACTTGGAGATGTGGGGGGATCTTCAACTTCAATGGAAGCACTTGGACAGCCAGGAGAGGTTGCACAAAGCAGGCGGCCTACGGCAGGGCATGTGCAAGCCGCACATCTTGTGTATTGACACCCAGTTGTCTGAGTACCAAGCAGAAGGAGGTGAGGATGCCTACATGGGCTGCTATGAACCCCAGACAGAAAAATGGGAGAAGCTCCCCGGTCTGCCGTCCTTGACACATGCTTGCTGTACAACAGGTGATGACAAGATCTACGTTTCCGGAGGGGTCTGCAGAAATTCTTATTCGGCAGCTCTGTACGAGTTTGATTCCTTCAGATGCCAATGGGTGGTACTCCCCCACATGGCCACACCCCGATGCGCCCATGGTTTCCTGTTCTACAACCATAGCCTCTTTGCTGTGGGAGGCTGGTGGAAATTCCAAGGTTTTCTTGACTCAGCTGAGAGCTTTAATCTTGAAGAAAGAAGGTGGACTGGGATCGCCCAACTTCCCTTTACTCTGAGCCACCCAGCAACAAGTGTGTTCCGGAAAAAAATGTATTTCCTAGGTGGAGCCACAGGCATTGCAAGGAATTGGGTGTTTCACCAAGGGTTTCTGGTTTATGAGACCGACTCTGATACCTGGACTCAAGTCCCTCTTTCTATTGGCTTCTTTGCTGCTGGAGCCGTAGCTATGGACAAGGGAATCTACATCATTGGGGGTTTCTCCGAGAAGAAGCCTCGGGACTCGAGTGATAGGTCTGTGATACCCGAAAACCGTCACACCACTTACAAGTGTTTCTTTGTCAACGAGGCTGGCAAAGTGAATTGCAACACGGGTATCCCAAAGCTACCCCAAGGGATAGCCAATGCGGGAGTGGTTCGCTGCAACAATCGGATCTATGTCTTGGGTGGGGAAGATTTAACACAGCGCTACAAAACCATTTATCACTGGGAGCCTGGCGAGCGCCGTTGGCGTCGATGCACCGCAGATATCCCCATCCGCCGTGAAGGTATCAGTCGGTTCGGCTGCACCGTCTGGATGAAACCCAAAGCCCACATCCTTCAACTTTTCCAAACACCATGCCGTGTCCCCATGGCTGCACTCTGCAAGTAGTCCCCTCACCCCTGTGTTAACCTTTCAATATGAAAAAAAAGTCAGATGCATTCAAATAGATTATAGTAGAATTATGGCAGGTCACCACTGACTTGCTGTGATCACAGCTTCACTACATATGACTTTGTTACGCAGAGCTAAATGAAATGACTCATTTAACCACATGGGTAGTATGTGTCCTTTTCCACTTGGCACGTGCAGGAGGTGTCAAAGGCGGAAACATACAGATGTTATTTATGTAAGTTTATGATTGCCAATCTGGATGTGGGTAACGTGCAAACTGGATTTTTTTTTTGTGCCAGTTCGACCATCATGACTTCTCTCTCCAAGAGTGGAAATTTATAGCTCAACAAAGACACTGAAAGGTTCAGAGATCTGTCAGTCTCTGCCAGAACCTTTTTGGTTTACAAAAGAAAATGCTGACCAAGAGGAATAGGAGCTAAAATTCTTCCAAAGGGAACACAACTATCCTTTTGGCTCCTGACTTATACATCCATGAACCAAGTGAACAGAAGGGGATGAAAATTCAACTTAGGGTCAAATTAGAGCTGCTAAGAGAGCCAGTTTGGTGTAGTGGTTAAGTGCATGGACTCTTATCTGGGAGAACCGGGTTTGACTCTCCACTCCTCCTCATGCACCTGCTGTTGTGGCCTTGAGTCAGTCACAAGTTCTCGCAGAGCTGTTCCTCTCAAGAGCAGTTTCTGTCAGAGCTCTCTCAGCCCCACCTATCTCACAGGGTGTTTGTTGTGGAGAGGGGAAGGGAAAGGAGATTTTAAGCTTTTCTGAAACTCCTTTGGGTAGTAAAGTCTGGGGCATAAATCCAGTCTCTTCTTCTTCTAACTTCAGGCTGGTAAATACCTGGAGATTGGAAGGTGGAGCTTGGTGGGGCAGGGCCTCGTTGGGATTTAATTAGCCTTGCCAGATGCCATCTTGT
Organism: Heteronotia binoei; assembly: GCF_032191835.1. Lineage (NCBI taxonomy): Eukaryota > Metazoa > Chordata > Lepidosauria > Squamata > Gekkonidae > Heteronotia > Heteronotia binoei. The sequence continues at coordinate 16,546,659 of NC_083240.1, forward strand.
CAAAACCAAAAGATACCGTGACCAAATAACGAATACAAATAACTCGACTCTTATAAATAGCTTATTGTATAAATATTTCTACTCACCTTTTACATTACCTAACACCCAGCAATAAGATCTGCACAATTCCTGCAATTACAAAATTTGTTCTGGGGAATGAATAGTTGCGAACATGAATGCTATCAGTTCCACCCAGTATCCATAACCTGATAAACACCAACGAGGGGCCCACAGGATTTGACTTGCCGCTTAAAGTATGGAAGATAGCTAATAGAATACGAACAGGCTTTGGCAGTTGTGCAGACCTGTTGTTTAAATGGGGCAAAATTCCAAGACCCAAATGCAATTATGGTGCAGCCTGCCCAAGTATTTCTAATCTGTCACAGGAATGTGAGCATTGTGCTTTCCAGGGAGATGTGATGGAGCTCTTTGAACTCTGAGCCCCAGCTGCAACTGAGTGGATTGAAAATATCTATATTAGTATTTAGGAAGATTGCCTAGTTGGTCTCATACCCAGCATAGCAACGTGGTGTCATATTTTATGTTATTACATACTAGGGCTGCCAAGTCCCTCTGCTGCTGCGGCGGGAGACTTGTTCCTCGCGAGTGCTATGTGCACGGTGCAATGATATCACCCAGAAGTGATGTCATTAAGATGAGGACGTTGCACTAGGGATGCTCTAGGACTCACAATGAAACTCTATGGTACCAGAATCCTAGAGCATAGTGCCAGAAACAGTCTGGGATTTGTGGTAAAACTCTATGGTGCCATAGAGTTTTTAGCACAAGTCCTAGAATGTCCCTGGTGTGATGTACCCAGTATAATGACATCATTTCTGGGTGATGTCATCATGCCAGGGACGATGTACGCCAACAGGGCTCTTTGGGGGTGGGGATCCCCCAGTGGCCTGCTCCCTATGGTGGGTTGGGGCCCTCCAGGGCATGGGATGCCCCACCCCCAGCAGGAGCTTGACAGTCCTCTTACATACTTCTTGTGTGTAACTCTGCCATACGATAAATAATTTGTCATTTACAGGTTGCAGTTTGCAGTAACTTCTGCACCTGAACACTTAGCAGACAGAAACTTCTTTTTCACCAGGGAAGTCATGCATCTCCCAGGGTCATGGCTTGAGAAGGGTTACTGTATTTTGCAAAGCAAAAAAGAAGACATATTTCCCCAATGGCTACTTCAAGCAAGCGATCACTATGACAAATTTCATTTTAAATACCCCTGCTGCTTAAGCGGTGACAATTGGTACTAACTTGGAATATTCCTAACCTTTCAACCCCCAAAGAAGACATTTTCATCAGTTTTTTTTAAGTGCCCTGAAGAGGACAGATACCAGAAAAAGAGGACATGTCTTCTTTAAAAAGGACATCTCATCACTCTATGCTTGAACCAGGGCTTTTCTTGTAGCAGGAACACTTCTGCATTTTAGGCCACACACCCCTGCTGTAGCCAATCCTCTTGGAGCTTACAGGATTCTTCTTACAGAGCCTACTGTAAGCTCCAAGAGGATTGGCTACATCAGGGGTGTGTGGCCTAATATGGAAAGGAGTGCCTGCTACAAAAAAGCCCTCGATGCACGCCTTCTTTTTCAAGCATGCATCATTCTTCATCTGTCCCGTCTTTGTACCTTTGCCAGCAAGGAGGCATTTCAGCAATTGCAATGAATAATCACCTTTTGGGCTCTTTGCCATTAAATGAGCAGCAGCGGGTCAGACAAACCATACAGGGCCGAAGGAGACATCCCACCTCTGCAAGGCAGTTACAGCAAAATGTTAAAAGTTCTGTGTACTTAGAAAATGCAGTGAACAGGGAGGTGGTGGCAGAGGACGGGGGAGTCTCAGGGAAACCGTACAAGCACAAACACACACAGCCCTGACCTGGATAGCCCAGGCAAGCCTGATCTCATCAGATCTTGGACGCTAAGCAGGGTGGAGTCGGGTTAGTACTTGGATGGGAGATCTCCTCAAAATACCAGAAGTTGGGAGGATAAGGCCAGGCTTTATGCAGCCACCTCTCTGAATATCCTCCAGACCCCCAGTAGGGATCAGTCACCAGAGGCTGACATGACTTCCAGGTGCAGACACACGTGCAGACACATGAGAACAAACAAACTAGGGTTGCCAAGTCGAATTCAAGAAATATCTGGGAACTTTGGGGGTGGAGCCAGGAGACATTGGGGGTGGAGCCAGGAGTTAGGGTGTGACAAGCATTAACTGAATTCCAAAGGGAGTTCTGGCCATCACATTTCAAGGGACCGCACACCTTTTAAATGCCTTCCTTCCATAGGAAATAATGAAGGATAGGGGCACCTTCTTTGGGGGCTCATAGAATTGGACCCCCCAGGTCAAATCTTTTTGCAACTTAGGGAGTATATTGGGGAGAGCTACTGGATGCTATACTGAAAATCTGGTGCCTCTGCCTCAAAAAACGGCCCCCAGATACCCGCAGGTCAATTCTCCATTATTTTCTTTGGGAATAAGCCTCCTTAGGGAATCATGAGTTCCCAGCAGACATTTCCCTCCCCTCCCCCCCGCTTTCTGATTACCCTGAAGCGGGGGGAGGGCCTCCAAATGGGGGGGGGATCCCCTTCCCCCACCTGGGGATTGGCAACCCTAAAACACAGTCAGGTTTTTCTCGTCCGAACACAAGCAGATTGTTTGAACTTAGGCAAACAGCTGGTGAACAGGTGACTCTATAAATTGCAGCTAATGAATCAAACTGTTGGGTGATCAGCTAATGAATCAAAAACTGGTGGATGATCAAGGATAAAATCAGGAGAATCTAGATGTCATTACTTCCAAACCTTTGCAATAATCTATTGTTTTCCATGATTTCCTCCCAACTTTTCCCCCCATCATTGCTTTGTGGCACAGATTGTCGTAAGGGAAGCCTTTCTAGCGTGAGTGGACAAAAGGATCATTGATTCACCCGGCAAGAAAAGCAGTTGGGAATAATCCACCATTTACTGGCCACATGGCCATTTCAAAATGCCCTCCGGCATTTCCCTGCCTATATTTAAAGAGCCATGGCAAAGAGGAAATGAGATCAGGAAATCTTTAATTGAAAGGCTGATTGTAGGAAGGAACCTGTAATTTGTTTTCTTTTGCTTGCAAGTTTTGATTGTCACACACCCCCACCCCCACCACCACCACCCCTGTTATTTCAGTTCTACTCTTAGGCTAAAGTGAAACTGTGCTGCTGGAAATGTGCCCTGGTTGCATCCACAAAGCTGGGGGTAGAGAAGGGAAGAAATATGAGATGGCAGCATGGTACTGTCAGTAACTGTGTAGCTTAGAAGTTACTGCATCTTAGATCATCTACTGTCATCTACTGTCAAAGTGATGAGGTCATGTGACTGTGATCACAGGACTGGCTGATGCAATGCCCGGTAATTGCCTGTAGTCACAGTGAGAAGCTAAGCAGGATCAGTGTACTTGGGAAACAACTGCAGAGGAAGGCAAAGGCCAACCACCTCTGCTTCTCACTTGCCTTGAAAGCCCCTTGCTGGGATCTCCATAAGTCTCTGTAAGCCAGCTGCAACTTTACATGCACATATTTTGAAAGGTCAGAAAAGCAGAGTGAGAGAAAAGGGAAAAGAGACTGTGGAACTGGAGGTGAGCTTGAATCTTCTCTGGAAGGCAGTGCTGCTGGCTCAGGGTTGGACAATCCCTGGTGATTTGGGGAGGGGTGGAACCTGGAGAGCCTCTGCTTGGCATGCAGAAAGTCTCAGGTTCAAGGCCCGGTATCTCCAGTTTAGAAGGATGAGATAATATGTGATGTGAAAGACCTCTACCAGAGATCCTGAAGAACAGCTGGTGGTCTGAGTTAAGGTTGCCAGATTCAATTCAAGAAATATCTGGGGGACTTTGGGGACAGAGCCAGGATACTTTGGGAGTGCAGCCAGAAGCGAGGGTATGGCAAGCACAATTGAACTCTGAAGGGAATTCTTGCCATCACATTTAAAGGGACCACACTTTTTTTTAAATGTCTTCCCTCCGTTTGGAATAATAAAGGATAGGGGCACCTTATTCGGGGGCTCATAGAATTAGACCCCCTGGTCCAATCCTTTTGAAACTTGGAAGGTACTTTGAGAAGAGGCACTAGATACTATGCGGCTAATTTGGTGCCTCTACCTAAAAAAACAGAACCCCCGGAGCCCCAGATCAATTCTCCATTATTTCCTATGGGAAGAAGTCTCCCATAGGGAATAATGGAGTGCCCTGCAGATATTCCCCTCCCCCACCTTCTGATGACCCTGAAGCGGGGGGAGGGCCTCCAAACCGGGGGATCCCACCTGGGGATTGGCAACCCTAGCAGGCCCCACCCAAACGTTGACAACTCTCCTGGGGCTTGTGTGTGTGAAGAATAGACACAGGCCACCCCGGCAGCTCTTACTGGAGGAGAACCTCCGACTAACTGCTGGAAGCCCCTGATGGCTGGACATGAAGCCTGGAGATTGCACAACTGTGGTGAGGGGCGGAAACAACGGCTGGGTCTCCAAGAGAAAAGTGTAAGCGTGCCCACAGACTTCTCCTGCTATGTCTCCTTCTCGCCTCAACATGCAAGTTGGAACAAATTGGAGATTTTCCAAGTCAAAACAGCGGGGGTGGGGGAAGAAATTGGAAATCATCCCTTGGTTTATGATTAACCCACTGCCTTGACTTTGATGTAGAGAGCCCGTTTGGTGTAGAGAGCCCGTTTGGTGTAGTGGTTAAGTGCGCAGACCTTCCTCTGGGAGAACCGAGTTTGATTCCCCACTCCTCCACTTGCACCTGCTGGAATGGCCTTGGGTCAGCCATAGCTCTGGCAGAGGTTGTCCTTGAAAGAGCAGCTTCTGGGAGAGCTCTCTCAGCCCCACCTGCCTAACAGGGTGTCTGTTGTGGGAGAGGAAGGTAAAGGAGATTGTAAACCACTCTGAGATTCAGAGTGGAGGGCAGGATATAAATCCAATATCGTCGTCTACTTCTTGAATATGTCTACTATCGAGTAAGTAAAGTGATTTGAGTAAAAAGCATTCCTAGAACAAACTACATTGTATGTGACTTTGGGAATCTATGACTGGATCCCATAACACATAAATTCACTGGTGGGGGGTGGGGAGCCTGCTATGGATTGAGGTCACCATGCTGGGGAAATTGTGGTTAATTCTTCTCCTGCATCATTAAAAAAATATTCCCTGGGCTGCTTTTAGCCCCAATAGGGATGAAAAGATATCTATAATACCTGATTCCCCTATGAGGGCTAAAAACAGATGGGGGAGGTCAAATTTGATCAGGGGGTGGTGGTCAAATTTGATCTAGGGAATAGCAGAGGGGAATAAGCTAGCTCTCCCCTTCCCCAGTTATTGCAGCCCTAATCCATATAAAGCACCCCCCCACACACAGTTTCTTGTTTTGCCGCTAAATAACATGTCAATGAATCCAATCCTGCATTTCCTACATCACATGTATGCCAAACTTCTTCCTCGTTAGTACTGGGAAAGAAATATACCTTATCAACATTTACATCACATAATACAGAGTGGTAAAGCAGCAGTACTGTGGTCTGAACTCTCTGCTCATGACCTGAGTTCGATTTCGGCGGAAGCTGGATTCAGGTAGCTGGCCCATGGTTGACTCAGCCTTCCATCCTTCCAAGGTCAGTAAAATGAGTACCCAGCTTGCTGGGTGGAAAGTGTAAAAGACTGGGGAAGGCAATGGCACACCACCCCGTAAAAAGTCTGCCGTGAAAACGTTGTGAAAGCAACGTCACCCCAGAGTCGGAAACGACTGGTGCTTGCACAGGGGACCTTTCCTTTCCTTTTCCTATTATTTTTACTTGGTTTTTCTTTAAATTGGAAGCCACCTCTGGCATAATTTTATGGGGGAGAGGGGAAAGGTAGGTAGAGGTAGTCCCCTGTGCAAGCACGAGGGGTTTTTTTGTAGCAGGAATTACTTTGTTTATTAGGCCACATACCCCTGATGTAGCCAATACCCCTGGTGTAGACAATTATGCATGGGATAGAGAAGGTAGAGAAAGAAATACTTTTCTCCTATTCTCACAATACAAGAACTCATGGGCATTCAATGAAATTGCTGAGCAGTCAGGTTAGAACTGATAAAAGGAAGTACTTCTTCACTCAAAGGGTGATTAACATGTGGAATTCACTGTCACAGGAGGTGGTGGTGGCTGCAAGCATAGATAGCTTCAAGGGGGAAATGGATAAGCATATGGAGCAGAGTTCCATCAGTGGCTATAGCCACATTGTTGGAACTCTCTGTCTGGGGCAGTGATGCTCTGTATTTTTGGTGCCTGCAGGGGAGGGCACAGTGGAAGGGCTTCTAGCCCCACTGGCGGATCTCTTGATGGTACTTGGTTTTTTTGGCCACTGTGTGACACAGAGTGTTGGACTGGATGGGCCATTGGCCTGATCCAACATGGCTTCTCTTATGATCTTATGTAATCCTCCTGGAGCTTACAGTAGGCCCTGTACTAAGAGCTCTGTAAGCTCTTGGAGGATTGGCTACATCAGGAGGTGTGGCCTAATATGGAAAGGAGTTCCTGCTACAAAAAAAGCCCTGGCAAGCACCGAGTCATTACTGACTCATAGGGTGACGTCACCTCATGATGTTTTCTTGGCAGACTTTTATCGGAATTTTTATGGAAAGATTTTATGAAGTGGCAGATAAATGTTTGCAACAAGAGAATAGATTGTCTCGCTCGTCCTGTCAAGGACAAATTGAAACCACAAGTGAGCCACCAATCATTATTCCTCTTGTTTTATCCCTTTAAACAGCAAGCCCTGATCTCACGGGCAGTGGATCCCTGCAGAAACCACATCCCAAGCTGGAAGGCGGGCCTTGGAAGCCAGGCCACGGAGCTCACCGGTGCAGCTAGGGCTTCACGACATCAATGGCTGTCAAGGCCACCGACGTCTTTCGGAAAAGGTCCAGGATAGGCTTTTTGGGGACCTTCATCGTTGTGCATCCAAAGCCGCTGAGTCCCCAGCTGGTAAAAGGTAGCCTGTCTTTGCACAGGGTCCACTTGTTGGCCCCCAGTTCCCAGTAGTAAACGGTGTTGTAATATTGCTCCTCATTCTCGCCTTCGAGCTCATTGTACAAATAAGTATTCTCTCCTCCCAGGACATAGATCCGCTGCTTCCAGCGCACCACGGCAGCACCTGCCAGGTCTATCGGCAGCCGGGGGATATGTACACCCTTGTCCAACTTCCCATTTTCCCGCAGGAAGAAGCACCTCCGGCTGCAGTGTAAGTTTCCCGAGTCAGGCCACCGCTCGTTATGGTGCCTCACTCTGCCCCGGAAGTAGCCTCCAATCACATAGATCCCGTTGTTCATGGCTACCGCGCCAGACCAATAGCATTCTTTATCCATGAGAACTTGGCTCCACAGGCCCGTGCTGATATCGTAGATCAGGATCTTCCGCGAGGCATACCACGTGCCCAAGGAATCCGTTACCCCACCGATCAGGTAGAGCCTGTTCCTGAAAGACACGGAGGCAAAGTGGCTGAGCGCAAAAGGCATCCTGGCGATAGGCGTCCAGGTCTTCTCCAACAAGTCAAAGCTCTCGGCCGTGTTGAGGTAATCTTCGTATCTACACCAGCCTCCCATGGCAAAGAGCTTTTGACCACAAGCCAGAAACCCGTGGGATGCCCGGGCCACGGACATAGATGGGAGCTGAGTCCAGCGACCTCTCAAGGGGCAGTATTCGTGCAAAGTATCCGAATAGGTGTCGTCGGTGTGGACTCCTCCTGTGACATACAACTTATCATCCACGGCGACACAACGGGCACAGTAGAGGCATTTCAAAAGAGGCAGCTTTTCCCAAGTCTCCGTTTGCGGGTCAAAGCAGGCGACTTGGAAGTCCTTGGTCTTCAGCTCGGGTCCCTCCATACTGAAGAGGTCTACACACACGATGCAGGTGCTGTACATCCCCTGCCTCAAGCCCCTGCTCTCTTGGAGCCTCTCTTGCCAGTTGAGGCGCTTCCACCTCAGACGGAGGTTCTGGCAGCAGGACAACTCAGACTGTACCTCCCTCAGCTCTTCCTGGGTCAGCAACGGGAGGCGGACATGACTTAGCAGCAGCCCAAGCAATGGGAGACGGCTTGTTCCCTGAGCTTTCACCCACCTCCACACAGCCCGGTAGACCACGAGTTCAGAAGCGACAACCAGGCTATCCCAGGAGATGATGCTGATCACCGTGCTGGGGTTCAAGTTGAGAAAGCTTTGGTCTTCCACCGACAGTCGTCTGAATAGCCAGAGAACCAGGTTCTTGGCTTGGTGGAAGAGAGCTTCGTCACCATGCGCGTAGCCCAATTCGTACAGTCTGAGGCAGTTCTCCCTGGAAATCCGCTCTAAGAGAAACCTTGGGAGGAAAGAATGGGAACAAATGATGCTGCTGCTTATGTGACAAAGGCCAATCCTGATTCCCCAAAACATCAAGGACCAACTTACGTGATGGTTTATTTGGAACCCCCAGCTGCATACATCCACAGTAAGAAATTCCCCCCAAGAAGCTCATGGAGGATTAGCACAGCTGCAGGAAAAAGCTGAAGGAATCTGGCAAAAATAAGGGTGGTGTCCCTCCCCCGCTGTAAGGCTGGTTTCTTGCATCTTTGATCTAGGGTGGTAGATGGAGCAGTAGGAAAAGACCCAACATGAGATGGACTGACTCAGACCAATTTCCCACTAGCCTAATGCCACTCTCCTCTCCTCTGCAGGGCTTCTGTCAGATTTCACACTGTCTGAGCCGGGGTTGCAACTTGCGCCGCCTTCTTCATGCAGCAAAAAAGATCCTCTAAAAACCAGTTTCTGTTTGCCGCACGGAAAAGGTGAAGCGAGTTGCAGCCCCCGGGGCAGACAGTGTGAAATTCGACAGAAGGCACACAGAGAAGAGGAGCGTGAGTGGTGTAAAGTTAGTGGGAAATTGGTCTCTATAAAGGAAACCATGGCTTTCCATCTGCAAGATCCAGGGCTTTTTTTGAGCAGGAATGCACAGGAACAGAGTTCTGACTGGCGTGGTGTCAGTGGGTGTGGCCTAATATGCAAATGAATCCCTGATGGACTTTTTCTACCCAAAAAGCCCTGTGTAAAACAATGGTGCCGTTAGGGGATGTGGCCTAATATGCAAATGAGCTCCTCCTGGGCTTTTTCTACAAAAAAGCCCTGTGTGGAACAATGGTGATGTCAGGGGGTGTGGCCTAATTTGCAAATGAGTTCCTGCTGGGCTTTTTTGTAGAAAAAAGCCCTGCCAAGACCTAAGCAAGGTTGTTAGGGACAGGGCATCTTGGAGGTCACGGATTCATAGGGTCGTCAGAAGTCAGAAATTACTTGATGACAAATAACACACACAGTGGATGGGGGTGGAGGTCACGTTATATCTACCTTTCACTAGAGGCAGAGGCTGAAATGCCCCATTCCCCTGTAACTTGAACATTGCACGGTACATTAGCAATCCAGGATCGGATCACCTGACATTTGTTTTAATTTTGTTAAATGAATAAATAGTGGCATTAACAGAGATACCAGACCTTACATAATGGCTCAGATCAAGTAACACACGAAACCACAGATTACGTTAACTGTGGTTAGTTTGCAAAGCCAGGATTTCACTCATGCATGATCACTCATCTACTGATTTCATTGCCTCCTTTCTGTAACCTGGGAGGCTATGAAAGAAAGGCATTTTTCTTTGGACGTTTGAAGTAAGCAAAATTTTCACCTTGAGATTTGTTTGTTCCTTTAAAATTCTCTCTTCTGGAGTACAGTTAGGGAGAGAGTCAGTTGCTCACCAGCCTCACTCACCACCAATGTTCCCTCTAAGCTGAGTTAGTGGGAGCTAGCTCACAGTTTTTAAGCCTTCAGCTCATGCATTTTTATCTTAGCTCAGGAAAAATGGCCCCAGAGCAAACTAATTGATACAGTTGCTCACAACTTTAATGCCAGTAGCTCACAAAGCAGAATTTTTGCTCACAAGGCTCCACAGCTTAGAGGGAGTATTTCACTACCACATTACAAATGCAAACAGCCAGGGGTTTCTTTTTTTGTAGCAAGAACTCCTTTGCATAATAGGCCACACACCCCTGATGTAGCCAATCCTCCTGGAGCTTACAGGGCTCTTCTTACATTGCCATGTGCAGGACTGTGGGCTTGCACTAGAGTTGCCAGGTCCGACTCAAGAAATGCCTGAGGACTTTGGGGGTGGAGCCAGGAGCAAGGTTGTGACAAGCACAGTGAACTCTGAAGGGAATGCTGGCCATCACATCTAAAGGGACTGCAAACCTTTTAAATGCCTTCCCTCTGTTTGGGATTGTGAAGGATAGGGGCACCTTCTTTGGGGGCTTCTGTCCCGTGAGCCATAGCCCTGTGTGAAACAATGGTGATGTCAGGGGTGTGGCCTAATATGCAAATAAGTTCCCGCTGGGCTTTTTCTACCAAAAAAAAGCCCTGCTGGGATTACATTTTATGGCAAACATGGCCCGGCCGGCCCAACATAATGACATTTATGTCAGATCCGGCCCTCGTAACCAATGAGTTGGACACCTCAGCCCTAGAGGGTCCTTCTGCCACACCTACCTGGAACAGCTTTCAAGCAGAGGGAGAATCTGGAGCCTGCTGGCTGCCACATAGAGGTCTTGAACGGTCTCCGGCACGAGCTCGATCTCCTCTGTGTAGTAATAGTCCACCACCGTTTGGAAAATGGCAGGATCCATGTCCTCCAGGAGAACCTGCCCTTCCCGCGACTCTCGGAAGGAGCTAGAGAACATGGCTCGGAAGTATGGGTTGATGGCAGCAAGTAGCATCCTGGAAGAAGCAGAAAAGTCAAGAGAGGTCCTCATACCGAATGCTCGCTTTGAACGCAGCCAGCAGAAAGGAGGAGGCTGCCTCTGCCTCTGTCAGCATCTGCATTACATGTGAACTGGATGGTCTGTGGGGGTGGGGGTGAAAGGTGTTGTCAAGCTGCAGTTGGCTAAATGGTGACTAAATGGCAATATCTTTACACATCTGTCTCCTATTTTGACATATTCAGGGCTTTTTCCCCCAGCAGGAACACACAGGAACACAGTTCCAGCTGGCTTGGTGTCAGGGGGTGTGATCTAATATGCAAATGAGTTCTTGTCAGGCTTTTTCTACAAAAAAGCCCTGTGTGAAACAATGGTGATGTCAGGGGTGTGGCCTGATAAGCAAATGAGTTCCTGCTAGGCTTTTTCTACCAAAAAAGCCCTGGACATATTTATTGTTACGCTCAGGGATTTTTTTGAGCAGGAACACACAGGAACACAGTTTTTGCTGGCTTGGTATCAGGGGGTGTGGCCTAATATGCAAATGAGTTCCTGCTGGGCTTTTTCTACCAAAAAAAGTCCTGGTTACACTGTCCCCCTTCCAATTATATCCAAACAAATGGTCACCTAGTGACTGTATAAACTTAGCTTGTTGTTGCTGTTTGGCCTTTGCAAATGTCAAAACATCTTCATTAGGTTGTATGCTAAGTTGCTTTTCACCTATGTAGAGGCATCTGTCTCTCTCTCTCTCTCTCTGTCTATCTGTCTCTCTCGCTCTCTTTCTCTCTCTCTGAACTGTTAACTTCCATTCCAGCGTGTCCGCGGAAGTGTGCCTGCACACGAAAGCTCAAACCTTGAATAAACTTTTGTTGGTCTTAAAGTGGCCACTGCACTCAAACTTTGTTCTACGGCTTCAGACCAACATGGCTGATCTAAATGGCAACACGGTAGGGTTGTCAAGGCAAGAATTTAGGAAAGGTGTATTGCCAGGGCTTTTAGGGTAGAAAAATCCCAGCAGGAACTCATTTGCATATTAGGCCACACCCCCTGACATCACCATTGTTTCACACAGGGCTTTTTTGGTAGGAAAAGGCCAAGCAGTTTCAGTTCAGTTTCAGTTATTTCAATTTATATCCCGCCCTTCCCACCGAAGGGGCTTACAACATATAAAATCTAACATAAGTTTAGCAGGGGCTCATTTGCATATTAGGCCACACACCCCTGACGCCAAGCCAGCTGGAACTGCGTTCCTGGATGTTCCCGCTCAAAAAAAGCCCTGTGTATTGTCACTGCCTGCTTCTGCATAGCAGCCTTCCTTAGGGGTCTCCCAGCTTAGCACTAACCAGGGCCAACCCTGCTTAGCTTCTGAAGAGATTGGGCTAGCTTGGGTCCATCCAAGTCAAAATCGATGTTCCCTCTAATCTGTGGAGTCTTGTGAGCAACAATTATACTTTGTGAGCTACTGGCATTAAATTAGTGAGCAAGCAATTTGGCTACTGTGTAAATTACTTTGCTCTGTAGCCATCCTTCCTGAACTAGGACAAAAAATGTGAACTGGAAGCTAAAAAACTTTGAGCTAGTTCACACTAACTCAGTTTGAGGGAACACTGGTCAGAACCGAGATGGTCTCCACCTCCTCATATAGTTATAATTATAGAAGAAGAAGAAGACTGCAGATTTATACCCCGCCCTTCTCTCTGAATCAGAGACTCAGAGCAGCTTACAATCTCCTATATCTTCTTCCCCCACAACAGACACCCTGTGAGATGGGTGGGGCTGAGGGGGCTCTCACAGCAGCTGCCCTTTCAAGGACAACTCCTATGAGAGCTATGGTAAACCCAAGCTCACTCCAGCAGGTGCAAGTCGAGGAGTGGGGAATCAAACCCGGTTCTCCCAGATAAGAGTCTGCATACTTAACCACTACACCAAAGGTCTCAGCAGCTATGCAAGGTGTTGATGGTCTTTTCTGACATCACCTGAGTTGTTTTAATGGAGGATGCTGTAACTGGACCTGAGACCTTCAGCATGCAAAAACAATGAGATCCACAAAAAGAAGATGGCATTAAAAGGATCCTCTAAACCAGGCTTCCCCAACATGGTGCCCATGGGCCATTGGAGAGCTGATTGGCTGTGCATTGGCAGCAGCTGACATCACAGCAACAAAGATTTTCACTGTGTGACTGAGGGGAAGCTGCAGCCGCCATTTTGTGGCAGTCTCCACCTCCTGAAGCAGCCATTTTGTGCCAGCCATTTTGGGACTGCGCCCACCATGCCATGTCAGAATTTCAAAACTGCCCGCATGCTCAAAAAGGTTGGGAACCCCTGCTCTAAACAAAACCGACTGGCAGAGGGAAAGAAATGCCTTCCAAAGATCCAGTAATCTGCAATATCTTTTTTTTTTTTAATGAGAATTTAGACTGGTTCTACGGACTTCGAAGAGCATTGTGCAATACCTGTGGCATGGAAACCGCTCACCCCCGGCCACAATGGTTGTATCGCACAGCAGCTGATTCTGATGCAGTTGCTTCAGCCCTATAAGAAGCAGAAGAAATCAAAACTAGGGTTTTGAGGACAATTCAGCAGGAGATAAGAACCAGGGCTATGAAGATCATTTGGAAGAACAGAACATACAGTCATCAAGATCAGTCAGGATTTCCTTTTGGGGGGGACACACATGGTGTCTTTGTTCAGATGTGCCATGAGACCATGGTTTTCTTTAACCACGGTGAGCTTGTGAAACCAGGATTTAGCTCAGGGGTGAGCACTCAGATCCTGGTTTGGCTTGACAAACATGTTCATTCTAGCTGTGCATTCCTGGAGCCCAGAAACGGCGGCAAAACTGCTCTCACTAGGAAATGGAAGACTGAGTTTCCAGCTCAACGTTAGGAAAAACTTCCTGACAGAGCAGTTCCTCAGTGGGACAGGCTTCCTCGGGAGGTGGTGGGTTCTCCTTCCTTGGAAGTTTTTAAACAGAGGCTAGATGGCCATTGCATCCATGGTGCAGAGTGATAAAGCTGCAGTACTGCAGTCCTAAACTCACGACCTGAGTTCAGAAGGTAGCCAGCTTGAGGTTGACTCAGCCTTCCATGCTTCTGAGGTCGGTAAAATGAGTACCCAGCTTGCTGGGGGCAAAGCGTAAATGACTGGGGAAGGCAATGGCAAACCACCCCGTAAAAAAGTCTGCCATGAAAATGTCATGATGCGACTTCACCCCAGAGTTGGAAACAACTGGTGCTTGCAAAGGGGACTACCTTTACCTTTTTTTTTTTAGATAACCATCTGACAGCAATGAAGATCCTGTGAATTTAAGGGGAGGTATTTGTGAATTTCCTGCATTGTGCAGGGGGTTGGACTAGACGACCCTGGAGGTCCCTTCCAACTCTATGATTCAGAGGTGTTTCCATGGGTGGCACCAGGGAGCAAGCCAAAGTGAACTCATGATGATTCCATTCATTTGTTAACAAATCAACGTCAGACTAGTCTGACAGATTCCCCTGAGCTCAGCACAGTGAGTGACAGGCTCTGTGTTCAAACAATCACACTAGTTAGCTTATTTAAACCAGGGTTCCATGTGGGCATCTGCCCCTTCCTTGCCACATTCTCTGGAGAAGCCATCATGCTCTGTGGAGGGCATCACGCACTTGTACCAAGGTTATCAGATCAGCTACTGACTCAAGCACAGATGCTCAGCATTCTTTTCACCATATCCTTTGCAAGAACCTGCTGGTGAAACATCCACTGCAAAAAGCAATGGAAGAGAGGAGAATGGTTTGTGCTGCCCTGAACTCCTGGGGCAGAATACAAAAAGCAAACAAATGATCTTTCTTAGCCAAGGCAGGAGGATTGCGCATTGGGTCACATACCCTCCCGTATGTAGTGATGCAAGGGCTTTGGTTCTTCTTCCAAGCCGTCGTCACCCAGCTCCATCGCAAAGTCGTCATCGCATTCTGTACTGGCTCCAGGAAGCAGAGGTGCATAGTAAGTCATTCCTCCTGGAAGCACAGAATAAAGCAGGGGTGTCAAACTCATTTGTTATGAGGGCTGAATCTGACATAAATGAGACTTTGTCAAGCCAGGCCATGTCGGGCCGGGCCATGTGTGTTCCTATTTAAGATTAGGGAACAGAAATATAAACTTTATAAAGGACACAGATGAACACAATTAAAGGTCCTTAAATTAAAACGTCCTTAAAACATTAGCATACATCTTAAAGGTGCTTTCTTGGCAATTCTCCCATGGGATTCAGGAAAGTGGGCAAAGGAAGCTCTGACTGTTTCCTTCCTTCCCCAGGGGATCAGGAGGGGGAGGAGCCTCAGCCAATAGAAGGAAGAGAGGCTTGGTTCAGTAGCTCTGCTGTGAGATTGAGCAAGCCTTGCAAAGCAAGCTGTTATGCGGAAGGAAACAGGGGGCCTGATAGGAGTCCTCCGGGGGCCTGATTTGGCCCCCGGGCCACATGTTTGACAACCCAGAATAGAGAGCGTAAGGGGATAATTGGCCAGGTCTGTCTTGCCCTTCCATAGGCTACTAATTTGAAACGGGTAGGACTTTTTTTGAGCAGGAACGCACAGGAACATAATTCCAGCTGACTTGGCATCAGGGGGTGTGACCCAATATACAATGAGTCCCTGCTGGGCTTTTTCTACAAAAAAAGCCTTGTGTGAAACAATGGTGGCATCAGGGGGTGTGGCCTAATATGCAAATGAGTCCCTGCTGGGCTTTTTCTACAAAATGCCCTGTGCGAAACAATGGTGATGTCATGGGGTGTGGCCTAATATACAAATGAGTTCCTGCTGGGTTTTTTTAAAAAATAATGATTAAATGTGTGAAATAATGGTGATGTCAGGGGGTGTGGCCTAATATGTAAATATGTCCCTGCTGGGCCTTTTCTACAAAAAAAGCTCTGTTTGAAACAATGGTGACGCCAGGGGAATGTGGCCTAATATACAAATGAGTTCCTGCAGGGTTTTTTCTACAAAAAACTGCTGTGTGAAACTATGGTGACATCAGTAGGGTGGCCTAATATGCAAATACATTCCTGCTCGGCTTTTTCTGCAAAAAACCCTGTATGCAATAATGGTGATGTCAAGGGGTGTGGCCTAATATGCACATAAGTTCCTGCTGAGCTTTTTCTACAAAAAAAGGCCCTGGCTCTTCTGACCTCCAGAGATCCACACAGGGCTACCAGGAGGAGTTATGCCTTTCTAAGTCCATCAGATTCAACGGTCTGAGAAATGTATAACTTCGCCTAGTTGCAATGGTCTGAGAAAGGTGTAACTTTGCCTAGACTGACTCAGTCTATTTGCAAACTTGGGAGCAAACTAGGATGAAGACACATCTGTGTTCACCCAGATTCCACTAGATCCTCTACCACTGGAGAGAATCCTTTTCCTTCCCACTCAAGGTCAGACCCATCCTTCAATCCAGAGCTGGGTCTCAAAGATTAAGTTAACTCTTAACTTGAGCTCTTGCCTCAACAGACTAAGTTAACCATGCCTTCCTCCACCACCACCACAACCTGAGCTTCATCCTGCCTCCCATTGGCCCTCCTGGGGCAGGTGTCACAGTCTGTTTTGCATACTGTGCTCTGATTCATTAATTCCCAGTTGTGCGCCTGCAAGGAAAAGGGATGGTGGGATCAGAAAGGGCATTGCTATAGCCTTGATGAAGGAGAAGAAAGGGAAGGACCGGGTGGGAGGAAGGTTTGACAGGGGTCAGGAGCTGGCTCAGATGTGCCACCAACATTGCTGGTGACAGAGCAGCTCTCATTCATCTTCCCAGCCTCTCACTGTGTCTTTCCCCCACTGTCCACAAGCACTCTCGACCTTGTAGACCTTCTCAAAAAGTAATCCCACCATCTTTAGCAACAATTTGGGATGCTCTGTGCTCTGGTTGTCCAATATTTGGCTGGCCATGTCACCTGGTGCCCCTTTTAGGCCATTAGTTGGCCCAGATTCCAGTATTTATTTATTTTTAAGTTTCAGGTCCTTGTGGATCGGGAGAAACATGCAAAATATGCAGACAGCAGGCCTCAGATTCAGCAGGAGCTCACAGGAGCACAGCTCCTGAACCTTTATGACAGTTCCACCTCCTCCTTCCCACCTTGTCCATTGAATAGTAGGTGCAGCTGCATAATTATCCCTGGATGAGCTCCACCACCTTTTCTTTCTACAAAATGACCCCTGGCAGACAGTATTATTCTTAGGGTCACAAGCCTTCAGATGGGGCCTGGAGATCAATCCATCCAGACCATAGAGATCATTTCTCCTGGAGGAAAGGGCTGCTTTGGAAGGTGGTCTCTATGGCATTATCCCTCCTTGAGCTCTCCCCCCCTCCCGATCCCTGCCCTTCCAAGGCTCCGCTCCCAAATCTCCGGGAATTTCCCAGCCCATAGTGGGTAAATCTAATTGTTCTGCCCAGTTGTTTCATGAGAAACAAGCCCGATCTCACCTCCCATTGTTTGAACCAATGAGAGAAGTTATAGCTGTGACTGTTCTTTCAAGCTATTTTTGCTATTGTATAATTTTAATTGTATTTAAATCGACCTTTGTTAGCTTTTATTGTTGTAAGCCGCCCTGAGCCCACCTCGGTGGGGTAGGGCGGGATATAAATCGAATAAAGTAAAGTAAAGTATTGTCTGAGAAAAAATCCTGGCATAAGCAAATGGTCAGAGGAAAATACATTTTTGTGCTAAGCCTATTCCCCCACCATGTGGTTACTGCCTGGGACAGGGAAGGAGACAATAGTAAAATAGTTTGCCAGCTAAATTGTTTGCATAATGTGCAGATTAGGCTACATGAGGAAGCAAACAAACAAACAAACAAATTTTTATTTATATCCCGCCCTCCCCGCCGGAGCAGGCTCAGGGCGGCTAACAACACAATTCAAGTTTAACTATACAAATAGATAAAATTACATTTAAACAACATGAACATTTAATTAAAAATCTGCTTAAGTTTTAAAATTAAATTAAATTAAATTAGTAAAAGTGCTACTGCTATGTTTGCTTTTATGATGGCGGTTTCCTTAGCAAATTTTCATTTTCATCAGCGAAAGCCAGTCGGAAGAGGAAAGTCTTGCAGGCCCTGCGGAACTGTTCGAGGTCCCGCAGGGCCCGCATTTCCTCTGGAAGTTGGTTCCATAGGCTTGGAGCTATAGAGGAGAAGGCCCGGTTACGGGTACATTGCAGCTTCACCTCTCTCGGTCCGGGAATAGTCAACAAGTTTTTCCCGGCTGACCTCAGTGCTCTCTGGGGTTCATATGGGGAGAGACGGTCCCTAAGGTAGACAGGTCCTTGACCATATAGGGCTTTAAAGGTAATGACCAGCACTTTGTAACGAACCCGGTATATAACTGGCAGCCAGTGCAGTTCGCGCAGCCCAGGCTGTATGTGTTCCCATTTGGGAAGCCCTAGCAACAGTCTGGCTGCTGCATTCTGCACCAGCTGCAGCTTCCGGGTTGGGTACAGAGGCAGCCCCATGTAGAGGGCATTACAGTAATCCAGTCTCGAGGTGACCGTTGCATGAAGGACCATTGCCAGATCTTGGCGCTCTAGGAAGGGAGCCAACTGCTTTGCCCGCCTTAGATGGAAAAAGGCTGACTTGGCAGTGGCTGCAATCTGGGCCTCCATTGATAGTGCAGGCTCCAGTAGAACTCCCAGGCTCCTAACCCGTCGAAGACAGGGAGAGGTATTTCCCCTCCCCGAGCGCCCCGACCTAGACAAAGGACTTCTGTCTTCGCTGGATTCAATTTCAGCCCGCTCCTCCTCAACCAAGTTGCCAAATCCTGCAGGGCCCGGTCTAAATTCTCTGGGACGCAGTCAGGCCGGCCGTCCATTAGCAGATAGAGTTGGGTGTCATCTGCATATTGATGGCACCCAAGTCCATGTCTCCTGGCGATCTGGGCAAGGGGGTGCATATAGATATTAAATAACATTGGTGAGAGAACTGCCCCCTGAGGCACTCCATAGTCTAGTGTGTGCCTCCGGGACCGCTCGCCCCCAATTGCCACCCTTTGTCCCCGATCCTCGAGGAAGGAGGAGAGCCATTGTAGGGCAGACCCCCTCACCCCTACGTCGGCGAAGAGGAAGAGGAAGAAGATGATGATGAAGAAGAATTGCAGATTTCTACCCTGACCTTCTCTCTGAATCAGAGACTCAGAGCAGTTTACAATCTCCTTTATATTCTCCCCCCACAACAGACACCCTGTGAGGTAGGTGGGACTGAGAGAGCTTTCACACCAGCTGCCCTTTCAAGGACAACTCCTGTGAGAGCTATGGCTAACCCAAGGCCATTCCAGCAGCTGCAGGTGAAGGAGCGGAGAACCAAACCTTGTTCTCCCAGATAAGAGTCGATGCACTTAACCACTACACCAAACTGGCTCTCTGAAATGAAGAGGAGGAAGAGGAGGAGGAGGGGCTGATTTTCATACCCTGCCCTTCACTCAGAGTTTCAGAGTGGCTTACAATCTCCTTCCCTTTCTCTCCCCCCAGCAGACATGCTGTGAGGTAGGTGAGGCTGAGAGAACTCTGAGAGAACTTTCAACTAACCCGAGGTCACCCAGCTGGCTGCATATGGAGAAGTGGGGAATCAAATCCAGTTCTCCAGATTAGAATCCACTGCTCTTCACCACTACCCCATACTAGCAAACTGGAGTAGGACAAGCTCAAAGGGCTTGGAGCACAGGGGCTGGACAGACTCTCAATAGAGAGGGGCTATGGCTCACTGGTGAAGTATCTGCTTTGCGTGCAGGTTCAATTCCTGGCATCTCCAGTTAAGAAGATCCAAAAGGAGATAATGTGAAGGACATTGACTTCATACCCTGGGGAGCAGGACAGAGCACTTTCATCTCACCCCCCTGCTCTGGCAATTACGTTAAGCAAGTTTGGCCACCCCTGATTTAGACTTCTTGAATTTCTCCCATTTCTTTGTACAACTGACACACACACACACCCCATTTTGGAAATGAATCAGGGCTATGAATCAGGGGTGGAATTCTAACAGGAGCTGCTTTGCATATTAGGCCACACACCCCTGAGGTAGCCAATCCTCCATGAGCTTACAAAAAAGAGCCTTGTAAGCTCTAGGAGGATTGGCTATATCAGGGGTATGTGGCCTAATATGCAAATAAGTCCCTGCTAGAACTCCACCCCTGCTTTGAACTCATGGATACATGGAGCTTGCCTTATACTGAATCAGATTCAGACCACCTGTCAATCAAGGTCAGTATTGTCTACTCATATTTTCAGTGGCTCTCCAGGGTCTCAGTCAGAGACCTTTCGGGTCACCTGCCCCCTGACGAAGCTGCCAAGGATTGAACCTGGGGGCTTCTGCATGCCAAGCACATGTTCTGCCATGAGCTACAGCTGTTGTCCGGGTTTCTAATATAGAATCACACACATTCATCTGGATGGTGTTCCTTTCCTTTCCTTCCCTTCCCTTCCCCCACCCCATCTCCCACAATCCCCCTTGGGTAACACACCTGTTCTAAAACCAAGCCTGTTCTCAGCAGGGGCAAAGTTGATGGGCCGCAAGTCTGCTGAGAAGAGTAACAGGACAGCAAGCGGAACGCACTCAGAGGTGAAAAAGATTCCTCGGCAAGTTTGACTTCTCATGTGCTCCTGAATGTGGGACCGCCTCCTTCCTGTCCTCTTGCTCTTTTCATCTGCAGCCCTGCTGGACTTGTCTGTCACCCTGCTCAGACACATGAGGTCATAACTCTGGCACCCCCTCCCCGCCTATGACATAGGGTTGCCAATCCCCAGGTGGGGGCAGGGATCCCCCAGTTTGGAGACCCTTCCCCCACTTCAGGGTCATCAGAAAGGGGGGGAGGGAAATATCTGCCGGGCACTCCATTATTCACTATGGAGACTGATTCTCATAGGGTATAATGGAGAATTGATCTGCGGGTATCTGGGGCTTGGAGGGGGGCTGTTTTTTGAGGTAGAGGCACCAAATGTGCAGCACAGCATCCAATGCCTCTCCTCAAAACACCCTCCAACTTTCAAAAGGATTGGACCAGGAGGTCCAATTCTATGAACCCCCAAAGAAGGTGCCCTTATCCATTATTTCCAGTGGTGGGAAGGAATTTCAAAGGTGCGCAGTCCCTTTAAATGTGATGGCCAGAACTCCCTTTGGAGTTCAATCATGCTTCTCCCAACCTTGCTCCTGGCTCCACCCCCAACATCTGGCACCACCCCCAAAGTCCCCAAATATTTATTGAATTGGACCTGGTAACCCTACTATGACATGACTTAGTGTTGCATGCTGTATGCTGAAAGGGGCTCTTGTCAGGTCTACAACTATCTTCAATAACAACAACTCTCCATTTCATTAGGATTAGCGTTTATTTTAAGACAGGATAGTATCACTGGCAAAGCCAGTGACAAAATTGAGGTGGGAGGCTAGTGGAGGCATCTATATAGGTAAGCAGTTCGCCCATTATATGCGCGCCCAACTTTCTAGCGCGAGATAAATTCAAAACTCTAAGTTGTTACATGGCAGGCATTCTTATACTATGAAATTCGTTAGCACAGCATTCTAACCGGGGCTTTTTTTTTTTTTTTTAGCAGGAATGCACTGGAACGCAGTTCTGGCTGGCTTGGTGTCGGGGGTGTGGCTTAATATGCAGATGAGTACCTCCTGGACTTTTTCAACAACAACAAAAACCCTGTGTGGAATAATGGTGATGTCAGGGGGGGTGGCCTAATATGAATAATAGTGGTTTCAGGGTGTGTGGCCTAATAGGCAAATGAGTTCCTGCTGGGCTTTTTCTACCAAAAAAGCCCTGATTCTAACAGATAACGATGACCTTGAGAGACAGAGACTGTTAGAAGGCCCACATACTTTCGCTTCCCAGAAGCATAGCAGGTGTTTCAGAACAGTAATAAGATAGGATACAGCATTAAATATTAAATATTAGGTTAGTACAATTTGTATTGTATTTGGCAGCATACCTCTACAACATGGTTTTCCATTGAATCCGTTTACTACTTCTTTTTTCTTTTTTGCCAAGCAGCTTTAATAACATATTGTGTTCCATCATCATCTGTGCTTTGTTAAGGCAGCCTATTGTGTGTATGTGAATATTGATATTCTATTTCGCATTATTTTGTAACTCAGTTATTTCTCAATAAACTGTTTTATTATCTTGAAAAAAAAATACAGCATTAACGTGGCAAGGGAACATGACAGCTCTGGTTTGGAGACGCTGAAAACTACACTGCCTTAGACCGCAAAAAAAGAAGTAATAATCTTCCTGGTTCTGACCTTTTCAACATGTGCCAAAACGGTGCAGAATAATGGCCAAGTGTTAGGTTTTAAGGAACAATTTTTGTTTGCCTTGGGGAGGGGGGGGGCGCTATTTCCTCATTCTGATACTCAAAATAGAAAAGGGGATTCTGCAACAACAATTTGGCTGAAGCATCAGGAAGAAAGAAAACCAGGAGACACAGAAGTGCGGTGGATTGAGAGAGCTCTCAACAAAGGCAGACACGTCGAAAATCCTCTGGCAGCACAATCCTGGTCAACAGGGCTTTTTTGGGGAGAAAAAGCCCAGCAGGAACTCATTTGCCTATTAGACCACACCCCCTGACATCACTATTGTTTCACACAGGGGTTTTTTGTACAAAAAGCCCATCAGGAATTCATTTGCATAGTAGGCCACACCCCCTGATACAAAGCCAGCCGGAACTGTGCTCCTGCTCAAAAAAAGCCCTGCTGGTCAAGCAGATGATCACATGCTGGCACAGCGTAACAAAAGGGACATGTGATTGGACCTCCCACCCAATTTAGCCGCAAAAGTGCTTGCAAGGAAGGGAGCTGTAGGTTGGGATCACAGAATAGGGACTCTAGACTTATTGCCCTCTATGGCAGGGGTGTCAAACATCTGGCCTGAGGGCTGGATCAGGCCCCTGGAGGACTCCTCTCAGGCCCATGAGCACCTCACTGCTTCTTACCCTCTCTCTTGTTTCCTTCTGCATCACAGCTTGCTTTGCTCAATCGCACAGGAGCTGCTGATCAAAGCCTCTGTTTTCCCCATTGGCTGACCAGCACATAAAGCAATTTATGTACAAAAGCTCGCAATGCCCAGCCATTTCATATTTTTCCCCTGGGTCTTAGGCTCAAGGCGTTGGCCATGAGATTTCTATAATGAATTGATTAAATGTCTCTCGCACATCACAGGTACCTTTGTAAGAGAAAATGGCTGCTTCAGAAGCTGGACTCTATGACTCCCTTTCCTTCCCAGTTCTTTGTCCTTGCCAGGCACTGCCCCAAACATCTAGGAATTTCCCAAGCTGGAGTTCATAATAACTATAATTTTATTAATTTTGAGACAATGCTCTTGATGGAGAGTGAATGGAAGTACGATTGACTAGTATTACTTATTGTGTAGAAGAAAGGAAATCTCTTATTCATAAAAAGGGATATCTCTAATCACAGCAAAGGCCCAAATAATAATGCAGACACAGCCTTGGCTCCCAGAACAACCTAAAGTAGGATTGCCAACTCCAGGTTGGGAAACACCTGGAGATTTTGGGGATGTAGCCTGAGGAAGACAGGCTTTGGGGAGAGGAAGAACTTTAACAGGCTCAAATTCCTTAGATTCCATTTTCCACAGAGGCCATTTCCTCTGGGTGAACTGATCTCTGTTGCTTGGAGATGAGCTGTAATCCCAGGAGATCTCCAGCCATCACCTGGTGGTTCAGGATAACAAATATCTGTTTTACAAATATATTTTGTGTATTGAATTATTCACAACTGAACAAGGATAAACACCTTAATCTCTTTAAACGACAATATTTGTGGTGTCACAATATTTGTGCCGTCACTGGTGACACCACAGGTATTGTAGTTTAAAGATATTAAGGTGTTTATCCTTGTTAAATTGTGAATAATTCAATTTAATAAGCAGTTTAAGAATCATGCTGTGTACCGTTTTCATTTGTGTTGTTTTGGCAGCTTTATGTGTATATATGAGTCTTGATTTTCTATTTCGCACCATTTTGTAACTTATTTATTTCACAATAAACTGTTTTTTAATCGTAAAGAAAAGGGGGGGGAATAATTCAATACACAAAATATTTTTGCAACACTGAGAGTTTATTTGTTATCCTGGATTAGACCCTCCCGTGGTTCCAGTATTTGTTGTTTGAGACCACCTGGAAGTTAGTTGTCACACATCCTGAATCTATAAGGCTTCTTTTCTAAAAAAAGGAAATTTTAAAAAGCCTGAGAGAATAGAAAGTTCTGAGAATTTTTTGGAGTCAGGTAGCATTACATTGCTTGGCAGGATACAGGAGAGGGCGGGACCCTGCAGTCTATAAAACCCTTCAGGCTGCAGCTGAGATCCTAACAACAACATCTCCTCCCCACCCAGCAGAAGCTGCCAGCAGAGAAGAATGCAGGAACTTCAGTATCTGGTTTGTGCTCATTTTTATGTCCCGACTCAGCTGTTTATAGCGCTGCCTTTCCAGGGCAACAAAACTCATCATCCCTGAGGGCAGTTTTAATATTTTATGCCATGGATTTTCATCTGCCGGGCACATTTTTCATTCTGCCCTTCCTCCAAAGGGATCAGGGCAACGCAGCTTGTTCTCTATGCCTCCATTGTCCTCCAGTGTCACGTGGTGGTTCAGAGCTCTAATCTGGAAGAACCAGGTTTGATTCCTCACTCCTCCACATGCAGCCAGCTGCGTGACCTTGGGTCAGTCATAGCTGTCTTGGAGCTTTCTCAGTCCCACCTACCTCACAGGGTGTCTGTTGTGGGGAGAGGAAGGGAAGGGGGTTGTAAGTTGCTCGGAGCAAAAGGTGGGGTATAAAACCTTCCTTCTTCTTCCTCTTCCTTGTTCTCCTCACAACAACCCTATGAGGTGGGTTAGGCTAAGAGAATAACTACACCAAGGTCCTCCAAGGAGGTTGAAAACTGAGTGGGGAACATCATAGAGTTGGAAGGGACCTCCAGGGTCATCTAGTCCAACCTCCTGCATCTTCCCAGAATCAGAATCCTGAGCTTCCCAATCCTAACCTTTGTTTCTATGATTTTATCCCCTCAGCTCTTCCTGACTTTCCTGGCTCTACCAGAAAGCGGTAAGTATATTTAATTCATCTTTGTAGCCTAACCTGAATAATCAGACTGGAGCTTGATATGTCTTTCCTGAGACCATATGTGGGTTTGTGTGTAGCATTTGGTGCGAATGATATAGCACAGAGTGGGCAAGAAGCAAAGGGGGTGTAGGGTTTCCAGGCACCTGGTGTCAGCAGAGGGTTCATTGAAGTTTCAAAATGATCAGACTTGTCTTTGATGAAAAAACTAAGTTGCCTTTATTGATAACTACAATGTTACTCTCTACATGGATTCATTGGAACTAATAACACATTGCTTGAACCATTGGCATTTATGGATACACTTCAAAGGATTGGTGCTTTAAACTACTTCCCATAATAAAACTACAGTATGTCCCCGCAAGTAAGACTTTCACATGCCCGTTTATCTTTCCCAGCGATGGTTACATCCCCCTCCCGGTGATGGCCTTGCTCCATCCAGGAGGCGCCTGGGAAGCTGGCTGAGCATTCTGCACTTCAAAGGCTCGCCTGACTTCTTAGAACTTTGGTAACAACTGTTCTCACCCCCCCCCTTTGTGCTATGCGGCACTTTGGTTAGTAGCATAAAGATTTATTAAGCATTCAGGTTAATAAGCAGTAATTAATAAATTCAGAAAGCAAATGCAACTTCAATGAAACATAGCCTGACACCTGGCACTATTGCAATTTATCTTCAGGCAACAAGGTCAATTCTCCTGAAGAAAATGGCTGCCTTGGAGGGTGGACTATAAGGCATCGTATCCTGCTGAGGTTTCTCCCCTCCCCAGGTTCCACTCCCCCAAATCCCTATGAATTTCCCAACCCGGAGCTGGCAACTCTAAACGAGACCCATAAAACAATAGTTGGACTCACTAACAGTTCTTTTTGAAAGTTAGCAAGTTCTCTTTCGCACACACATGCAACACTCATGCACATTTTATATCGATCCATAGAAGATCAAGATTATGGCCCTATTGCAGCGATGTGCCATTTTCAATATAAAAGTTCTCATGCTCGTTGGAGGGGGAGCTGATCCCCAAAACACAGAAATCAGATGTCCAAAGAGTATTTTCTGTCTGTTCCATCCTATTACAAAACTAATAATAATAATAATAATAATAATAATAATAATAATAATAATAATAATAATAATAATAATATTTAATTTATATCCCGCCCTCCCCACCGTAGCAGGCTCAGGGCGGCTCTAGGGTTGCCAAGTCCAATTCAAGAAATATCTGGGGACTTTGGGGGTGGAGCCAGGAGACATTGGGGGTGGAGCCAGGAACAAGGGTGTGACAACCATAATTGAACTCCAAGGGAGTTCTGGCCATCACATTTAAAGGGACAGCACACCTTTTTAAATGTCTTCCTTCCATAGGAAATAATGAAGGATAGGGGCACCTTCTTTTGGGGCTCATAGAATTGGACCCCCTGGTCCAATCATTTTGAATCTTGGGGGGTAATTTGGGGAGAGGCACTAGATACTATACTGAAAATTTGGTGCCTCTACCTCAAAAAACAGCTCCCCCAGAGCCCCCAAAACCTCCAGATCAATTCCCCATTATGCCTATGAGAATCGGTCTCCACATAGGGAATAACGAAGTGCTCAGCAGACGTTTCACTCCCCCCCCCCATTTCCTTCCCCTCCCCCATTTCCCTCCCTTCCCCCCATTTCTGGCGACTCTGAAGCAAGGGATTGGCCTCTCTACTCACGAATTGCTGCCAACTTCTTCAAAGTAACACAGACATACCATCCCAAGAGGAAGCCTTTCAATCAGAGACTGATGCCTCTGGAGGTCGAAAGGCACATGGTCCTCTGGGGGCGGGGCTTCCCCCTGCCGGCCAGCTGACTGGGGGCGGGAAGGAGCCTGGGAAAGCAAAGAACCCCCGCTGGGACCTGGGGATTGGCAAGCCTAGGCGGCTCACAGCATAAAAACCTCAACAATCATAATACATATAATAGATCATTAATACATATAAATCATACATTAAAATCATATATTACAAATCAAACATTAAAACCATTTAAATTGGTTTGGAGCTAAAATCTTGATGTTGCACATTTTACAGCTTTTCCGTGGCAACGGTATTCTTCTACAGTAGATTCCTTCTTAAGTATAGGCCAGCAGGAAAAGAGTAGTCTTGCAGGCCCTGTGGAACTGGGCAAAGCTCCACAAGGCCCACACCTCCTCTGGCAATTGGTTCCACCAGTGGAGGGCTACAATCGAGAAGGCCCTATCTCTGGTGACCTTAAGTTTGGCCTCCCTCAGCCTGGGAATTACCAATAGATTTTCTGAACCAGATCATAGTACCCTCTGGGGAATATATGGGGAGAGATGGTTCCTAAGGTAGGCAGGTCCTTGGCCATATAGGGCTTTAAAGGTAATAACCAGCACCTTGTAGCGAATCCGGTACACTATTGGCAGCCAGTGCAGTTCCCGCAGCCCCGGCTGTATGTGCACCCATCTAGGGAGCCCCAATAACAGCCTGGCTGCCCCGTTCTGCACTAACTGCAGTTTCCAGGTTTGGCACAGGGTCAGCCCCATGTAGAGGGCAACCCCGAAGTGACTGTTGCATGGACCACTGTTGCCAGGAAGGGGGCCATCTGCTTCACCTGCCTAAGATGAAAAAAGCGAATTTAGCAGTGGCTGCTATGTGGGCCTCCATTGACAGGGCCGGCTCCAGTAGCACCCCCAAGCTCTTGACCTTGTGTGCCATTTTCAATGGCACACCATCAAACACTGGTAGGGGGATTTCCCTTCCCAGACCGCCCCGACTCAGGCAAAGGACCTCTGTCTTCGCTGGATTCAGCTTCAACCTACTCAGCCTGAGCCACCACACCACAGCCTGCAGCGCCAGATCTAGATTTTCTGGGACACAGTCAGGCCAGCCATCCATTAGTAGATAGAGTTGGGTGTCATCAGCATATTGGTGACAACCCAACCCATACCCCCGGGCAATCTGGGCAAGAGGGCGCATGTAGATGTTGAACAACATCATGGAGAGCACCACCCCTGTGGCACCCCACAATTAAGCAGGTACCTCCGGGACCGTTCTCCCCCAATCACCACCCTTTGTCCCCGACCGTCAAGGAAAGAGGAAAGCCATTGCAAGGCCGACCCCTGAATCCCTGTGTTGGTGAGGCGGCGGGTCAGTAGCTGATGGTTGACCGTATCGAACGCAGCCGATAGGTCTAATAACATCAGCACTGCCGAGCCACCTCGATCCAAATGCTGCTGGAGGTCATCCACCAGGGCGACCAGCACTGTCTCCGTCCTATGACCTGGGCAAAAGTCAGATTGGTGGGTGTCTAGAACGGAAGCGTCATCCAGAAACCCCTGTAACTGTAGAACCACTGCCCTCTCAATAATTTTACCTAAAAAGGGTAAATTTGAGACCAGCCGGTAGTTTGCCAATTCGGCCGGATCTGATGTAACTTTTTTCAAGAGGGGACAGACCACAACCTCTTTAAGAGGCGTTGGAAAAAGCCCCTCCAAGAGGGATCTATTTACAATGTTCCGCATAGGACATTTAAGCTCCCTCTGGCAAGCTTTAATTAGCCAGGAAGGGCAAGGGTCCAAATCACAAGTTGTTGGGCGTACAGTGAGGAGGATTCTGTCGACTTCCTCCAGGCTAAGCATGTCAAAGAGTAGTAGGAGAACAGGCGATTAGCACAGAGATGGGTCATCCTAGAATCAGGGTCATCAACCTGTCAGTTTTGCTGTCTAGGGATTCCAGCCTCCAGTTCCAGGATCCCCCAGAATTACAGCTTATCTCTAGACCAGGGGTAGCCAAGGGTAGCTCCCCAGATGTTTTTTGCCTTCAACTCCCATCCTAGCCAATGGCTAGGGCTGATGGGAGTTGTAGGCAAAAAGCATCTGGAGAGCTACCCTTGGCCACCCCTGCTCTAGAAGAAGAAGAAGAAGAAGAAGATATTGGATTTATATCCCGCCCTCCACTCCAAAGAGTCTCAGAGCAGCTCACAATCTCCTTTACCTTCCTCCCCCACAACAAACACCCTGTGAGGTGGGTGGGGCTGAGAGGGCTCTCACAGCAGCTGCCCTTTCAAGGACAACCTCTGCTAGAGCTATGGCTGCTCCAAGGCCATGCCAGCAGGTGCAAGTGGAGGAGTGGGGAATCAAACCCGGTTCTCCCAGATAAGAGTCCGCACACTTAACCACTACACCAAACTGGCTCTCCAGAGCCAGACTACAGAGATCAGTTTCCCTGGAGAAAATAGATGCTTTGGAGGGTGGCACCGGTCCCTGTTCTCCTCAGGCTCCCTCCCCAAATCACCAAGAGTTTCCCCACCTTGATCAAGCAACCCTACCCTCCTCATCCCCTGACAGTGGCTGGAGGGATCTAACAATCCTATTTCACACAGACTTGAAAGTACTGAATGGTCACTCATAAATGCCGGTGCAAAAACCATTTCGAGTCAGTGGTCGGGTGTGTGGGGCCATCAGTTCATTTTTCTTAATGGTTTCTCCAGGACTTTCTTCAGTTTCCACTTGCAGGACCCGTTGGTTTGACCGGGACAATCCTTCGGGAAAGGGAGACTATGAAACACTTCACAACTTGAGGAATGAATATCCTGATGAGATTTGCCCCAACCCTCTTTCCATTGAAGCGGAAACCCTGGAGGGGACACCAGCTACTCACACAGGACAGATCTTTAAACCGTGAGTCATTCATGGACGCAGCAGTTTTAGAGAATAAAGAGGGACGTTGAAGCTTTCTAAAATAAAAACTTTTTCAACATTTTATTTATTTATTTATTTATTACTTTCCATTTATATCCCGCCCTCTCCGCAAGCGGACTCAGGGCGGCTCCACTTAATGTCCTGACTAGCTTTTTTTTTTTTTGAGATGTGAAAGGTCATCAAATCCAGTCAGCCTTTTCTTTCACTTTTGCCCTGTTCTCCTCTTTTACTAGAACCTCTCTCTGAGAAGGCTTTTTCCTCAGGGAGGTCTCTGGATCCCAGTATAGTAATTTGAGTAGTTGATGAGGGACCCCTTCATCAGTGGAAAAGCTGCCCAGAAACCCTCAGGGAGAAATCCTAATCAGGTCTACTTGGAAGCAAGGACCACTGAATTCATTTGCATTTACTCACAGGAAGCCTCCTGTGGCTGCTACACAAACTACAGAACTCGGTTCCCCTGGAGAAAATGGCTGCTTTGGAGGGTGGAGCCTATGGCATAACACCCTGCTGAGAACCCACCCCTCCCAAGCCCCTCCTTCTCCAGGCTCCACCCCCAAATATCCTAGAATTCCCCAATCCAGAACTAGAACGCAGACACAACAGCAAGAGAGAAGGCCAGATAAGCAACCAAGCTGATCCCAAAAACAAGATGCTGACCAGATGAGAAAATGTGACAAGCTATATAGCAAGCACAGGATTGGCTGCCCTGGATCACCTGATTCCTGTGCACAACAGAATTCTCTTTCATGAACACACGAACACCCTGCTGACAAACAGACCTGCTGGCAGCACAGGGGACAAGGAAGCCATGCTTGATTTCTCAGCTTGAGGTTTGGGGTGCTGAAAGGCTCTCTGGAACTGTCAGAGCCTGCCAGGAGCGATCCAGAACTCCTTGGCTTCTCTTTGACCCTGCTTCTCCTTCCTCTTTCTCCCCCTACTAGTGTCACAATTTACTCAGCTCATTATAGACTTCATTCTCTGCCTTTTGTCATTTGGTGCTTTCAGGTTTAACCCCACGGAAGGATTTGCATGTGTGAACCAAGACCAGGAGAATGGCTTCTGCCAGGACTACAGAGTCCGGTTCACCTGTCCACCAGACTTCTGTTCAGGTGAGTCCACCCTCCCATATTGCGTCTAGACTGGAGGAGGCATCCTAAGCCCTTTAAGGCGGGGTGGCCAACGGTAGCTCTCCAGATGTTTTTTGCCTACAACTCCCATCACCACCCATTGACCATGCTGGCTGGGGCTGATGGGAGTTGTAGGCAAAAAAACATCTGGAGAGCTACCGTTGGCCACCCCTGCTTTAAGGTATGGCTTCTCACAGATCACTCTGGAAATGTTGCGGAATGCACTAAGTCAGAGAAAGAGTGCCTGCAGAAGGGGAAACAGGTGTTGGGGAAGGACTTTCCTCTGCTGGAAGACCTTTCCCTAAAGCAGCTGCCGATCAAAGGAGGCAACGCAAAGCTAAAAAGAGAGCCAGTTCGGTGTAGTGGTTCAGTGTACGGACTCTTATCTGGGAGAACCGGGTTTGATTTCCCACACCTCCACTTGCACCTGCTGGATTGGCCTTGGGTCAGCCATAGCTCTGGCAGAGGTTGTCCTTGAAAGGGCAGCTGCTGTGAGAGCCCTCTCCAGCCCCACCCACCTCACAGGGTGTCTGTTGTGGGGGAGGAAGGGAAAGGAGATTGTGAGCCGCTCTGAGACTCTGAGATTGGAGTGGAGGGTGGGGTATAAATCCAATATCTTCATCTTCTTCATCTTCTAAAAGGACCCAGAAGGGTCAGGCCAGAACCAATGGGTTGAAATCAAATCAAAAGAGTTTTCAGCTAAACGTTAGGAAGATCTTCCTGACAGTTAGAGTGGCTCCTCTTTTGAATAGGCTTCCTTTGGAGGTGGTCGCTGGGCTCTCCTTCCTTGAAGGTTTTTAAGCAGAAAGCTAGATGGCCGCCTGACAGCAGTGCTGATTCTGTGAACAGATCAGGAGAAGAACAGCAGGAAGGGTTGCATCAGTGCTTATTTCTCATGGCCCTTTCTTACACGGCAAGGGAAATGCTGATTGCCACTTTGGGGCCAGGCAGCAATTTTCTCTAGGCCAGTTTGGTCAGGGATCTTGGAAGTTTCCCCCCATCTTCCGTGCATGAAACAGGGGTCGCTGGTGGTGTGGGGCGGAGCTGTTTGTTAATTTCCTGCATTGTGCAGGAGTTGGACTAGATGACCCTGGAGGCCCCTTCCAACGCTATGATTCTTTGACCCATGTTCTCATTCAGTACTGTGTAGATTCATATCTCCCATAAAGCAGCTGCCGGTCATAACAGGGGATACCTTGTTAGAAGGACACACGGTCTCATTCAGTCAAATGTAGCTTCACATGGGCATTATGGGATTCTTTTGCAGGGGTTTCCCCCACGACTTCCTTGGAGGTTTTTAAACAGAGACTAGGTGGCCATCAGACAGCAATGCTGATCCTGTGAACTTAGGGGGGGGAAGTATTTGTGAAGTTCCTGCATTGTGCAGGGGGTTGGACTCGATGACCCTGGGGATCCCTTCCAACTCTATGATTCTGTTCTATGACACTTTAAGGCTGCAGTTGGAGAAGAATCAGTTCAGGCACAAGATGGGCAGCTTTCCCTCCATATAATTTTTTCCATAGAAAAAATCAACCGTGTCCCACCATCTCCCCACCCACTGGCCTTGGGTCAGGAATCAACAAAAAAAGATTTGCAAATGGAAGTCTCAAGCTCTTTAGCTGCACTTCACATTTCCGCTTAGAACTGCAACACCCACATAAATCTTCAAAATGGAAAAGTCCGTTCCAAACTGGTTTTTGTTTAACTGGGGTTGGGATCGACGCATGCATGGGTTCAGAAACACTTCAGACAAATTATTTTTCCAACTTTAAAGCATCTCAACACCTTTTCCTTGGAAGCAAAGTTTCACAGACTTTTTCCTATGCTTGTTCCCCAGCTCCGGCTTGCAGGACCCGTTGGTTTGACCGAGATGATCCTTCGGGGAAGGGAGACTATGAAACTCTTCCTGACCTGAGGAAGGAATATCCTGATGAGATCTGCCCCTACCCTCTTTCCATGGAAGCGGAGACCTTGGAGGGGACGTTGGCTTCTCACACAGGACAAACCTTTAAAGTGTGAGTCATTAATGGCTGTGGCCAGGGCTTTTTTTGTAGAAAAAGCCCAGCAGGAACTCATTTTCCTATTAGGCCACACCCCCTGACAGCACCATTATTGTGCACAGGGCTTTTTTTTGTAGAAGAAGTCCAGCAAGAACTCATTTGCATATTAGGCCACGCCCCCTGACACCAAGCCAGCCAGAACTGTGTTCCTGCTCAAAAAACACTGGATGCAGCAGCTTTCAAGAATAAAGAGGGATGTTACAGACTTCAGGGCTTTTTTTGAGCAGGAACGCAGTTCCGACTGTCTTAGTGTCAGGGGGTGTGGCCTAATATGCAAATGAGTTCCTGCTGGGCTTTTTCTACAAAAATGCCCAGTGTGCAACAATGATGATGTCAGGGTGTGGCCTGATATGCAAATGAGCTCCTGCTGGGCTTTTTCTATGGGGGGGAACCTGGTTATAGCCCACTACAATTAAAAAAAGGTTTTCTGACATTTTCACAACTCCAGTTAATATCCTGGAGAGAAAGCCAGATTCGCAACAAAGGTACTCCCAAAAACAAGATGTTGACCAGACGAGAAAATGTGACAAACTATATATCAAAAACGGCATTGGCTGCCCTGGATCACCTGATTCCTGTATGCAACAGAATTCTTTTTCGTGATATCTGTAAACTGCTGCAGAACACACACACACACACTGACCAACAGACCTGCTGGTGGCACAGGAGGCAAGGAAGCCAGGCCTGATTTCTCAGCTTGAGGCTTGGGGTACCTCAAAGGCTCTCTGGAAATGTCCGAGGCTCCTGGGAGTTATCCAGCACTCCTTGGCTGCTCGTTGGCCCTGCTTCTCCTTTCTCTTTCTCCTCCTTCTAGTGTCACAATTTACTCAGCTCATTATGGGCTTCATTCTCTGCCGTTTGTCATTTGGTGCTTTCAGGTTTAACCCCACGGAAGGATTTGCATGTGTGAACCAAGACCAGGAGAATGGCTTCTGCCGGGACTACAGAGTCCGGTTCACCTGTCCAGAAGACTTCTGTTCAGGTGAGTCTATCCTCCCATCTTGCGGCAAGACTGGAAGAGGTGCCCTAAATCCTTTAAGGTATGGCTTCACAGAGATCGCTCAGGAGATTCAGTAAGTTAGAGAAAGCGTGCCTACAGAAGGGGAATAGGTGATGGGGAAGGACTTTCTCTGCTGGAAGACCTTCCCCTAAAGCAGCTGCCAATCAAAGGAGGCAACATGGAGCTGAAAGGACCCAGAAGGGTTGGACCAGAACCAGTGGGGGGAAATCAAATCAAGAGTTTTCGGCTAAATGTTAGGAAGAACTTCCTGACAGAGCTGTTTTTCAGTGGAACAGGCTTCCTTGGGAGGTAGTGGGCTCTTCTTCTTTGGAGGTTTTAAAGCCGAGGCTGGATGTCCCTCTGACAACAATGCAGATTCTGTGAACTGATCATGAGCGGGAGGGCAGAAAGGGCTGCATCAGTGCTTAGTCCCCATAGCCCCTTCTTACACACCCAGGGAAATGTTGATTGCCGTTTTGGGGGGTCAGGAAGCAATTTTCCTCTAGGCCAGTTTGGCTATGGATCCTGGAGAGGGGTTTTTTTTGGGGGGGGGGGGCGCGGTTTGCCATCTTTTGGATGTGGAGCAGGTGTCATTGGGTGAATGTGTGAGCGGGAGTTATTTGTGCCTTTCCTGCATTGTTCAGGGGGTTGTACTAGATGACCCCGAGGCCCTTCCAGTCTATGATTTTATGATCCATGGTCTCCTTCAGTACAATGTAGCTTTCTATGTCCCATTATGCAGCTGCCAGTGAAAGCAAGCAATATATTGCTAGAAGGACCCAAGGTCTCATTCCCTTGAATGTAGCTTCATATGTCCATTAGGTGATTTTTTTTTTTTTGCAGGAGTCTCCTTCCAACTTTAAGGCTGCAATTTGAAGAGAAGAATCAGTTCAGGCATAAGACTGTCAGCTGTCCCTTCATATTAGGGTTGCCAAGTCCTCTTCGTCCCGGAGTGCGAGACTATCGTGCGCGCGCAAAGCACACGCGCAACACAATAACGTCACCCAGAAGTTATGTCATCACCCTGGTGATGCCGTGTGTGGCCACTCTAGGCATTTCTGGGAAAACTCTATGGTTTTCCTGGACGCTCTAGCCATTTGGGAAGGAGAACCATAGAGTTTACCCAGAAACGCCTCGAGCGGCCACTCGCGGCATCGCCGGTGTGATGACGTCACTTCCGGGTGACGTCATCACGCCATCAACGTAGGGGGAGGTTCCCTCCGCCGGCCCAATGTGGGCTGGTGGGTTGGGAACCTCCCAGGCGTGGGAACCCCTTGGAATCCCAATGTGGGCTGGTGGGTTGGGAACCTCCCAGGTGTGGGAACCCCTTGGAATCCCAATATGGGCTGGTGGGTTGGGAACCTCCCAGGCGTGGGAACCTCCCAGGCGTGGGAACCCCTTGGCAGCCCTACTTCATATCATTTTTCCATGGAAAAATCCACCATGTCCTCAGCAGCTTCTAACCCTGCAGAGGAAGGCAAATGGCCTTGTGCCAGGAAGCAGCAAACTTAAGATTTGCAAACAGAAGCATCTCAACACGTTTTCCTTCGGAGCAAAATTTCACAGACTTTTTCCTGTGCTTGTTCCTCAGTTTCCACTTGCAGGACCCGTTGGTTTGACCGAGACGATCCTTCAGGGAAGGGAGACTATGAAACTCTTCCTGACCTGAGGAAGGAATATCCCGATGAGATCTGCCCCTACCCTCTTTCCATTGAAGCGGAGACCCTGGATGGGATGTTGGCTTCTAGCACAGGGCAGACTTTTAAAGTGTGAGTCATGAAAGGACACAGCAGCTTTAGAGAATAAAGAGGGACATTACAGCCCTCTACAATGACAACTTTTCTGACATTTTCACAACTCCAGTTAATGTCCTGGCTAGCTTTTCTTTTTTGGACATGAAGGGTCAGATCTGGTCAGCCTTTTCTTTCACTCTCACCTCGTTCTCCACTTTTCCTGGAGTTCCCTGTCTGAGATGGCTTTTTTCCATGCAGGACCCTTGATCCCACTATACTATTTTGGGTAGTCAGCAAGGGACTCCATCATCTTCATCAATGGAAGAGCTGATTAGAAGAAACCTTAAGGGAGAAATCCTAACCAGGTCTACCTGGGAGGAAAGCCCATTGGATTCATTTGGATTTACTCTCAGGAAAGCAACCCAACGATTCCCTCCTATGTCTGCTAAACAAACTACAGAACTTGGTTCCCTTGGAGTAAATGGCTGCTTTGGATGCTGGAGCCTATGGATGCTGGAGCCTGCTGAGATCCTGCCCCTCCCCAAGCCCCTCCATCCCCAGGTTCTGCCCCCAAATTTCCTGGAATTCCCCAATCCAGAAGGCAGCATGTGCAACAGGAGAGAAGGCCAGATTGGTAACCGAGCTGCTCCCCAAAACAAGATGTGGGCCAGATGAGGAAATGAGACAAGCTATATAGAAAAAATGGGATTGCCCCGAATTATCTGATTCCTGCGCACATCAGAATTGTCTTTCGTGATGTCTGTGTTATGTATATGAAGGCATGCCTGGACATGTTGGGTGTTGTGTCCTGAGCTTGAGGCACAACGCAATAGACTGAGAGGATCCAAAGATTTGCATCCCGATTGGCTGCGTAATTCAAACTGGCCAATTGGGAGGCAGTATCAGAGGGGATCCTAGGATCTGCCAATGAGGATGCATATTCTAATGAAGGATGCAAAACGGACACAATCACAGAAGAGTTTCTTCTTCTTAGGGGCTGGATTTCTCCTGCCCCAACTGCAGGGCTATTTTTGAGCAGGAATGCCCAGGAACGCAATTCTGGCTGGCTTGGCTTCAGAGGGTGTGGTCTGATATGCAAATGAGTTCCTGCTGGGCTTTTTATACAGAAAAGCTCTGTGTGAAACATAGGTGACATCAGGGGGTGTGGCCTAATATGCAAATGAGTTCCTGCTGTATATATTGTCATATGTTCTGGTGCTTAGCAGTGGTTTGTAGTCACATAGTAGACATGCTGAATCACTAAGAGCTTTTATCACTACACAAAAGCCTCCTCATGCATTGAACCCAGTATTTAACAGTCTGTAAACAGCTGCAAAACAGATGCACACACACACCGCTGACCAACAGACCTGCTGGTGGCACAGGGGACAAAGAAGCCATACCTGATTTCTCAGCTTGGGGTATCTCAAAGGCTTTCTGAAACTGTCAGAGGCTGCGGGGAGGGATCCAGTCCAGAACTCCTTACCTGCTCCTTGGCCCTGCTTCCCCTTCGTCTTTCTCCTCCTTCGAGTGTCACAATGTACTCAGCTCATTACGGACTTCATTTATCATGACTGCCTTTTGTCATTTGGTGCTTTTAGGTTTAACCCCACCGAAGGATTTGCATGTGTGAACAAAGAACAGAAGCATGGCTTCTGCCGGGACTACAGAGTCCGGTTCACCTGTCCATCAGACTTCTGTTCAGGTGAGTCTATCCTCCCATCTTGCGGCAAGACTGGAAGAGATGCCCTAAGGTATGACTCCACATTGATTGCTCTGGAAATGTGGTGGAATACAGTAAGTCAGAGAAAGAGTGCCTGCAGAAGGAAATAGGCGCTGGGGGAAGACTTTCCTCTGCTGGAAGACCTTCCCCTAAAGCAGCTGCCAATCAAAGGAGGCAACACGGAGCTAGAAAGACCCAGAAGGTTTAGACCAGAACCAACAGGTAAAATCCAATCAGAAGAGTTTTCAGCTAAACAATAGGAAGGGCTTCCTGACAGTTAGAGCAGTTCCTCAGTGGAACAGGATTCCTCTGGAGGTGCTGGGCTCTCCCTCCTTGAAGGTTTTTAAGCAGAAGCTAGATGGCCGTCTGACAGCTATGCTGATTCTATGAATTAGGCAGATCATGAGAAGGAGGGCAGGAAGGGTTGCATCAGTGCTTAGCTCTCATGGCCCTTTCTTACATGCCCAAGGAGATTCTGTTCACCACTTTGAAAGCACTTTCCTCCAGGCCAGTTTGGACAGGAATCCTGGAGGGTTTTTGCCATATTCTGGGTGTGGAACAGGTGTCGATGGTTGTGGGGGGGGGGGGGGGAGGGGGAGGTTTTTGTGCCTTTCCTGCATTGTGCAGGGGGGTTGGACTAGATGACCCTCAAGAACCCTTCCAACTCTATGATTCTGTGACCCATGGTCTCATTCAGTACAATGTAACTTTGTACGTCCCATAAAGCAGCTGCCGGTGAAAGCAGGCGACCCGTTGCTGGAAGAACCCATGGGTTCACTCAGTACAATGTAGCTTCATATGGCCATTATATCATTTTTTTGCAGGAGTCCCCCCCCCCTATTTTAAGGCTGCAATTTGAAGGGAAGAATCAGTTCAGACGTAAGACTTGCAGCAGCCCCTCCAAATCCACCATGTACCCACCCCCTGGCCTTTGGTCAGGAAGCAGCAGATTTTAAGATTTGCAAATTGAAGCCTAAAGTTTTGGAGCCCATTTCCCTGACCGACTGCAACACCCAGAAATAAATCTTCAAAATGCGAAAGGCCGAAACATTGACATGTTGATGTTCCAAACTGGTTTTTAACCGGGGGTGGGGTTGACATGTATGTGGATTCAGAAACTGTTGTATATGTGGTTGGAATTGTATCTTTTATATGGAGTTCTTGCCTGGCTCATTGGAGCCTGTAGGAGTAAGCTTGGGGACTCGGGAACAATAGGCAGCAGGATCCAAATCCCTGCTGCTCTGCTCCAATCACGGCCCTCCTGCTGGTTTGAATGGTCCAATAGCATGCTAGCACGGGAACCTTGAGTATATATATAGTTGGCCCAGTTTTCAATCTTTGGAGGCAGCGCTACACTATGCTGTATCTAATCAGAGAGCTATGATCACTGTCACCTCGCCTCATCGTTGCGTGGAACCCACTATACTACAGAAACACTTAAAACAAATTATTTTCCACTTTAAAGCATCTCAACACCTTTTCCTTTGTTTGGTGTAGTGAGAGCCAGTGTGGTGTAGTGGTTAAGTGTGCGGACTCTTATCCGGGAGAACCGGGTTTGATTCCCCACTCCTCCACTTGCACCTGCTGAAATGGCCTTGGGTCAGCCATAGCTCTGGCAGAGGCTGTCCTTGTAAGGGCAGCTGCTGTGAGAGCTCTCTCAGCCCCACCCACCTCACAGGGTGTCTGTTGTGGGGGGAGAAGATATAGGAGATTGTGAGCCACTCCGAGACTCTTTGGAGGGGAGGGTGGGCTATAAATCCAATATCATCATCCTTGGAAGCAAAGTTTCCCAGACTTTTTCCTGTGCTTGTTCCTCAGTTCCCGTTTGCAGGACCCGTTGGTTTGACCGGGACAATCCTTCGGGAAAAGGAGACTATGAAACACTTCACAACTTGAGAAAAGACTATCCTGATGAGATTTGCCCGGACCCCGTTGGGATCGAAGCTCAGACCCTGAACGGGACACCGGCATCTCACACGGGACAGATCTTCAATCCGTGAGTTCAGAGACCCACCGGTGACTTCGCGGCTTTCCAAAACGAAAGTTTCTTTTAGGCCCTTTTCTGTAATTTCCAATTAAGAAGCAATTGCTTTTTTTCAAAATTGTAACTACTACACACATGCCCATCTACAACATTATACTATTTCCATATAATATGTAGATCTTTGTAAGGAGCGTTCCCTCTGGAAAGAGCAGGAAGAACTAAGGGGGGTGCGATTTGAAATTGCCTAGCATATTTTAATATTTAGCGATATATCACTCTCTTCTGCACCCCTTGAGGTTTCCCAAAGATAGGCACCAAAACAATGGAAGCGACACAGATGAGAAGACTGGGGCATATTAAATTTGAGAAGTATCACTGGGGAAAATGAAATGGTAATCAAAAGCCACCCAGGAAATAAAAGAGGGAAGAACAGAGAAGAGGAAGGGGGAAGGGGAACAGTGAATGTTCAGACAGCAATCCTAATACCTTCTCTTCCCCACCTCCAGAGGTGTTTTCCCACAGCTGGAAAGCTCAGATGGTCTTAACATTTAAACCTTTAAGAGGCCTGGGACCGACATACCTGCGGGACCACCTCTCCCCATATGCACCCAGGAGATTGCTGCGTTCTGCTTCGCAGCATCTTCTGACTGACCCTGGCCCGAAGGACGTTCGACTTGCCTTGACCAGGGCCAAGCCTTTTTCAGCCTTGGCCCCGACCTGGTGGGATCAGCTCCCTGTGAAGATTCGGGCCCTATCTGATTTAATGCCATTCCATAGGGCCTGCAAGACAGAGCTATTCTGCCGGGCCTTTGGTTGAGGCAGCGGACGTCCTTATTTCATCTGCTTGGCCTCCATTGCCCGTCACGATGCTATCTTATTCTAATCTAATCTTAATTTATTATTCCATCTCTGGACCTACTGCTGTGCCCAATGGAAACTGCTGCCGTGACACATATGCTGTTCGTTTTATTGTATTTTATAGTTTTAGTTTGTCATTTTTAATTGTTTGAACTTTTATTGTTTTATACACCCTGAGCCTGTTCGCAGGAAAGGGCGGAATACAAATTAACAAAAATAAATACAATGGCATGCACAGCTACAAGGTTCTCAGCTCTGCTCTCCGGAGCTGAAGTTGCCTC
Organism: Heteronotia binoei; assembly: GCF_032191835.1. NCBI lineage: Eukaryota > Metazoa > Chordata > Lepidosauria > Squamata > Gekkonidae > Heteronotia > Heteronotia binoei. The sequence continues at coordinate 16,586,996 of NC_083240.1, forward strand.
TCCAGATGGGTAGGTTCTTCCTGAAGAGTCCTGTTCAGAGGTCAGAGATGCCAGAGCTCATTCACACACCTCATTTGCATATGTCACACACCCCTGACATCACCAGAAGGCAGGACTCTTCTTCTAGCAGGAGCTCCTCTGGAGCTTACAGTAGGCCCTGGATTAAGAGCCCTGTAAGCTCTTGGAGGATTGGCTACATCAGGGGAGTGTGGCCTAATATGCAGAGGAGCTCCTGCTAGAAAAAGAGCCCTGCTGGAAGGTGTACTCAATTATATCAGCTCAGCATCTACCTTAAAATACTTCTTGAATTGGAATGATCATAATAAAACCTTACTCCCATCATGCTTTTAAAATTACTTTCTCCTATGTGGCCATGGTGGCACGATGAAGCTTTCCATCTTTCTGTTGTATATGTTTTAGCTATTTTCCCATTTTTTTTGTGGGGAAAATTTTAGAAAGTTGGTCAAATCTTAAAAGTTCAGCAAAATTCTCACAGGGGATTTGAACCATGGAACCCAGAAGCAAGTATTGGGGGGAGGGAAGGTTAAGAAAGAAAGCTCAATACCATTTAGAGGTTCCAGAGCTCCGATCCTGTGAGCTCCGACCTGCCTGAAAGGAGGCATGGTCCTGTTCAATAGTCTTAATTTTGGACCTCCAGCTTGACATAATGGAAGAGGGCACAACCTGCAGTCCTCCAAATATGCACAATCACTGGTTGATGTAAACAGGATGTGTATCTTTTCCTGCTTTGGTACACGTGACTTTTTAAAAATGCTGGGTTTCTATTGGTGTGTCCTTAAACTGGTAAAGACACACATTGCCCTACTCTCACACAAATAATAAATGGTCGCCATTTGTATGGAGAGCACTGCTTGTGGGGTGATTCCCTCACGCTTGGTTGGATTACGAGGATCATAACGACTGAACAGGATCGCAAGCAGGGCCTTTTTTGTAGCAGGAACTCCTTTGCATATTAGGCCACACCCCCTGATGTAGCCAATCCTCCAAGAGCTTACAGTAGGCCCTGTACTAAGAGCCCTGTAAGCTCTTGAAGGATTGGCTGCATCAGGGGGTGTGGCCTAATATGCAAAGGAGTTCCTGCTACCAAAAAAAAAGCCCTGATTACAAGGCTCATGATGATAGGATGACGTGACAGCACAGAGATTCTGCAACATGGTGTCCTCCAGCATGTTTCCTGGTGCCCATCGAGTGCTTTTAGAAAGTAGGTGCTCAGCAGGACTTCTAATTGGCCAGTGGAGTGATCTGATTGGCTGTGCAGATTGACATCTCCACTGGCTAACAGACCTGATAGTGCAGGCAGGCAGAAATTAGGGCCAGACCCAGAGGGGTCCCATCTTAAGCCCTGAAGTACCCTACGTCTGCCAAAGTCACCATGCCAATGGGTGGGATGGAATGGATATTTCTCAGAATCTTTCTCATTATCTGTCTCCTGCTCAGCCATCAGCATTTGCTTAGCTGCATCATTTCTCCCCCCTCCCTTTTTTTTTCAGTTTCAGTGCTGCTGAAGGGTTTGCTTGTGTGAACAGAGACCAGAAGAAAGGTTCCTGCCAGGACTACAAAGTCCGGTTCACCTGCCCTCCAGACTTTTGCTCAGGTGAGTCTTCCATGCTCTGAGGGCATCTCTTGAAGTGCCCTGATGCAATTATGGGGCCCTGGGCTGAAGAACAGACAGTTGCAGGACTTTGAGTTTGCACTGCCTCCTTTACTGGGCCGCTGACTTCAGAGGAAAGATCTGCTCTTGCTGCTGGATAGATCTGCAGGTCTGAACAACACATAGCCTTTCCCCATCAACCCTACACAAACCAACACCATGGCTGATATACCCCAGCTGGTGAGCGTGTAGTGATGGATTAATTCCCCCCAGGGTACCAAAGAATGGTTACTGACCCAGCTCAAGTGTTTGATGGGTTGGATTGTCAACCTTTTGCTTTTTCAGAACTCCGCCAACTCATGGTCTGAAAACCACTACACAAGGGGAGGAACTCCCTCGGCAGGAAGAATGCCCCGGTCTGCAGGTGAATCCAATTGCATTTGAGGTTTCCTCAGTTTTCAAAGCATTGTGATACTAAATCCTGAGAATAAATATAGATGGCTTCTGGGGGGGAAAGTGTATGCATATCTATTTGGTTTGTCCAAACTGCACCCTCCCCCCTCCCCGCAGCCGCCCTTGGTCATGATTTCTAAACAGAGTGCAGTAAAGAACAAAGAAAGAAGATATTGGATTGGATTTATATCCCACCCTATACTCTGAATCTCAAAGTGTCAGAGAGGTCACAATCTCCTCTACCTCCCAACAGACACCCTGTGAGGTAGGTGGGGCTGAGAGGGCTCTTACGGCAGCTGCCCTTTCAAGGACAACTCCTACGAGAGCTATGGCTGACCCAAGGCCTTTCCAGCGGCTGCAAATGGAGGAGTGGGGGAATCAAACCTGATTCTCCCAGATAAGAGTCCGTGCATTTAACCACTACACCAAACTGGCTTTGGAAAGGTAAATCAACAGACTGAAAAATAGACTGCTACCCAGACTTGTCCCTGACCCAGGGCCAGCCCTAGACTGTCTGGCACCCTAGGCAAGGCTAACTTCTCTCCCCCCCACCCCTGCACTGATAACATCATGGAGGCAGGACCAGATTGACATGTTTTTTGAAGGGGGGGCAAAATTAAAAAATGACTCCCCCTTATGGGCCATTCTATCTTACGGTCCCATAGAACACAATGGACGCCATACCCAATTTGGCACACACACCCCCCCGTCAGCGCCAGGGCAAGCATCCCCCTCTGCCCTCCCGAGATCCGGCCCTGCATGGAGGGTGCCCAATTCGTGCCACCAGAAGGCCAGCGCCCTAGACAATTGCCTAGTGGCCCTAGATAGCCTGGCCACCCAATCTTGTCAGATCTCAGTAACTAAGCAGAGTCAGCCCTGGTTAATGCTTGATGAGAGACCACGAAGGATATCCACTGCTAAAGTTGTCATGTAGAAGCACTCAATGGTAAACCACCCCTCTCCTCTCTTGTCACAAAACTTCAACAGTCTGTCTTGTCAGCTAAGAATGTAACAAAAAAAAAATGGTGGCTTGTCACAGGCAGCTATAGGACAGTAGACCATAATATCATGATTCAGTTCCTACATCCCAACTCTGTAGTAGGACAGAGCCAGGCCGAGTCTGCTTCACCTAAGTGGGAGTTGCAATATTTTCAGAGGGGTAGTCCCTCTTAAGAACACAAGAGAAGCCATGTTGCATCAAGCCAATGACCTATCCAGTCCAACACTCTGTGTCACACAGTGGCCAAAAAATCCCAGGTGCCATCAGGAGGTCCATCAGTGGGGCCGGACACTAGAAGCCCTCACACTGTTGCCCCCCCCCCAAGCACCAAGAATACAGAGCATCACTGCCCCAGACAGAGAGCTCCAACAATACACTGTGGCTAATAGCCACTGATGAACCTCTGCTCCAGATGTTTATCCAATCCCCTCTTGAAGCTGGCTATGCTTGTAGCTGCCACCACCTCCTGTGGCAGTGAATTCCATGTGTTAATCACCCTTTGGGTGAAGAAGTAGATTGCATGGTAGGCAATGGGGATACCATGGCTGGGTCTGTCTTGGAGCAGCTTGGCCAGGGAGGACTTAATCCAAATAAGTTGAGCATTCTTTATTTAAGAGCTAGATTGGAGTCCAATAGTACCTTAGGGAATAACAAGATATCGAGAGTCAAAGTTCCCTTTGCCAGATACCAAGGGAAAGGAGCTTTGACTCTTGAAAGCTCCTACAACTACAACTCTTTTTGGTCACTAAGATGCAACTGGACTCAAATATACCTCTTCTACCAACCTCTAGGTGGTAAATGGAGATCTTCTGTTATTACAACTGATTTCCAAGTGACAGAGATCCATTTGCCTGGAGAAAATGGCTGATTTGGATTTGGAAGGTGGACTCTATGGCATTATGCCCTATTGAAGTCCTTGTCCTCCTCAGACTCCACCCCCAAAATATCAAGATTTTTCCCAAGCTAGAGCTAGCAACCCTATCTTTTACTGTAGATCAACATGGCTACCCTAAGAAAAGAAGAAGATGATATTGGATTTATACCCCGCCCTCTACTCTGAAATTCAGAGTGACTCACAATCTCTTTTAACTCCCCTCCCCGCAACAGACATCTTGTGAGGTAGGTGGGGCTAAGAGAGCTCTGACAGAAGCTGCCCTTTCAAGGACAAGTCCTACGAGAGCGATGGCTGACCCAAGGCCATTCCAGCAGGTGCAAGTGGAGGAGAGGGGAATCAAACCCGGTTCTCCCAGATAAGAGTCTATACATTTAACCACTGCACCAAACTGGCTCTCTGCATGGATACATATCAGCACACAAAATTAGGGTTGCCATCTCCTTACAAATCCATGAGCAGCATGCCTCTTACTAGAAGAAGAAGACGAATTGCAGATTTATACCCTGCCCTTCTCTCTGAATCAGAGGCTCAGAGCGGCTTACAATCTCCTATATCTTCTCCCCCCACAACAGACACCCTGTGAAGTAGGTGGGGCTGAGAGAGCTCTCACAGCAGCTGCCCTTTCAAGGACAACTCCTGCCAGAGCTATGGCTAACCCAAGGCCATCCCAGCAGCTGCAAGTGGAGGAGTGGGGAATCAAACTCGGTTCTCCCAGATAAGAGTCCGCGCACTTAACCACTACACCAAACTGGCTCTGATCCAGCCCTGCGGTCCATCTCATCCAACCTCCTGCCTCACACAGTGGGCAACCAGTTCCTCCAGCAACAGGGCACAGAGGCCGAAACCTTCCCCTGATGTGGCCTCCTGGCTCTGGGATTCAGAGGTCGACTGCCTCTGAAGGCAGGAGTGCCTTTTAGTCACCGTAGCCACTGATAGACTCTCCTCCGTGAATCTGTCTAATCCCCCTTTCGAGGTGCCTACGCCCGTGGCCATCACTCTGTGAAACCAGCCTTGATTTAAGTTGCTCCAGATCCTCTTTAAAGATTCTGCTGTGCTCCCTGCCAAAGTAGCTCCAGGGTGAATTTTTGTTAATCAGGCGTTGGGCTGAAAACGAGCTCTCGCGCTTCGAACAAAAGCTGCGCATTATGAATTAAAAACCCTCTTTTAAAAACCCAACAAACCCCAAACATAAATCTTAAATGAGATGAAACAGCGTTCCATGTGGAGCAGCACGCCCACTGTCAAAGGAGAAGTTCACCGTAACGCTGCAACCGAGTCGGTTCCCTCCCACCTGAGATGGTCCGTGTCTTTTTTTCAAATGGATCCTTACAACCTTGTCGCGCCAGCATTTTTAAAATGTGGACTTTTTCCCCTTCTTAAACAAACTTCTCTTTAAGGGAACTGAAGAAGAAAGGACGAACAAGTCACAGAAGCAGCAATTATCCTTCCCTGGACCGGTAGCACGTTTCCTGCAATATGGGGAAGGGCGTGTGCAGCATCGGGCGAACTATTGAATAAAACGTCACTTCTTAAGATCAGCCAAGAAGCCTTTGATCAAGCTCAGATCAATGGCCAGGCAGGTTCTGCAAATGGAATCTAAATTCCTTCGGCTGTGGCAACTCCACGCCTTCAGCTCCGAACCCAGAATTAAACCTGACATTCAGAACACGAAAAGTCAAAGTTCAATTTTATAATTAGTTTGCTTTTCAGTTGGGCCTTGGCATAAACGGCTGTGAATCCAAAGACCTTTCCTCTCCCGGAGATGTTCTTTTCTTCAGTACTATTTTTTTAGGGTCAGAATCTCATTGAAGTGTGAATCCTGGGTGGGCAATTTGTGGAGCTTTGCGGGTACAGCTCTGGGTTGGGAAATACCTGGAGATTTATTTATTTATTATCTAGTAGGCTTATATGCCACCCTTTCCCGTAAACAGGCTCAGGGCGGATCACAACATACAGTAATAACAATGAAAACCTACAATTCAGAGTTAAAACAATACATTAAAATTAAACAAGAAGAAGAAGAAGAAGATATTGGATTTATATCCCGCCCTCCACTCCGAAGAGTCTCAGAGCGGCTCACAATCTCCTTTACCTTCCTCCCCCACAACAGACACCCTGTGAGGTGGGTGGGGCTGAGAGGGCTCTCACAGCAGCTGCCCTTTCAAGGACAACCTCTGCCAGAGCTATGGCTGACCCAAGGCCATGCTAGCTGGTGCAAGTGGAGGAGTGGGGAATCAAACCCGGTTCTCCCAGATAAGAGTCCACACACTTAACCATTGCACCAAACTGGCAAGAACAATAAAACGATAAAGCGAATCACAGGCGGGAAGGGCACATCATACAGGATAAACGATTATAGGCCCAAATAAAACGATGCTAGTAATCGCAAGATAGCACTATAGCAAGACATGATGTCTGTACAAGGGAAGCCAACTGATGGAATAATAGCTGGAATAGGACGCCCGCTGCCTCAACCAAAAGCCCAGAGGAACAGCTCCGTCTTGCAGGCCCTACAAAATGGCAATAGCTCAAGTAGGGCCCGGATCTCCATAGGGAGCTGATTCCACCAGGTAGGAGCTAGGGCTGATTTGGGGGGGCTGATATGGGGGCTAAGCCTGGGGACGGTAGGATTGGGGTTGGGGAGCATAAAGCCATAGAGTCTGCCCTCCATTTTCTCCAAAGGAAATTATCTTGATTGTCTGGAGATCAATTGCCATAAGCAAGGGATCTGCAGGTGCCACCTGGAGGCTGGCAACGCTATCCGGAAGGTATAATGCCATAGAGTCCACCTACCAAAGGAACCATTTCCTCCAAGGGAACGGATCCTTGTAATTTGGAGATCAGTTGAAATTCTGGGAGATCTCCCAACCCCACCTAGGGGTTGAAACAATGATAAGGAGTAACAGTGAAACAATAACTATGCAATGTAAACGGCTGTATTGACATCGATTTATATCACAAAAAAATCATTCATAGGTTCAATTGAAAGACACTAATAAGGTGCAATTCCTAGTTCACTGATGGTCCAATAAAGGAACTATGGGAAATTAGTCCACCAATTCTTAGAGTGCTCTGTGCCTCCAATTAGTTCAAATATGTAAGTTTCCAGTAGAGTCCTTCCCAGTTATTCCAAGTTCAAACACAGAGATGCAATAAAAAGCAATCCTTTACTTTGCAAAAGGATTATGTATAATTTCAGGGACACTCCCATCTTGGCTAACAAATCCTGCCAGCATCTGAGTTGGTTTCCATCAGCGCTTTATCAAAGATGAAACAGAATGACTTCCTACGCATCCATATCTTGCTACATCTCATCAAATTCCATTTAAAATTGCTTGCAAGTATACAGACGTCTCCAATCTTGTCTCTTGAAATTATTCCAGGCAGGCAGCTGTGTTGATCTGAAGCAATAGGACAAAATTTGAGTCCAGTGGCACCTTTAAGACCCACAAATAAACTTTGTGGGTCTTAAAGGTGCCCCTGGACTCAAACTTTGTTCTATTGAAATTACTCCGTCCAGTTTACCTGCCAGACTGCTCAGGTGAGACCACCATGCCATCTTGTGGTGAGATGGGAGAAGGCATCTTAACTTCTGTAAATCAGAGAATCCTGCAGTACAGCCTGGAGCAGGGGGTGTCAAACTCACGAGGGCCAGATCTGACAAAAATGAGAACTTGTCAAGTCAGGCCAAGTGTATCATAAAATGTAATGCCAGGTAGCAGAGATATAAACTTTATAAAAGACACAGACACAATTAAAGCTTTTTTAAAAAACTTACAATAAAACATGCTTAAAACACTAGCACTTGTTGGTCTTAAGGGTGCTTTCTTTGTATCTCTCCTGTGCGATCCAGCGAACTGGGCAAAGGAAGCTCTGGCTCTTTCCTTTCTTCCCCAGGGGACCAGGAGAGGGAGGAGTCTCAGCCAATAGAAGGAAGAGAGGCTTGGCTCAGTAGCTCTGCTGTGCGATTGAGAGAGCCTGGCAAAGTAAGCTATCCCTTCCCCCCTTCCTCCCCTAGGGAGGAGCCTCAGCCAATGGAAAAAATAGAGGTTTTGCTCTGTAGCTTCTGTGCAATTGAGCAAGGCTGGCAAAGCGAACTGTGACACAGAAAGGGAGAAGAAAGCAGATGACAGCCAGTTGCTCGGGGGCTTGATAGGAGCTCTCCAGGGGCCTAATTCAGCCCCTGGGTCACATGTTTGACACCCTGGCCTGGAGCTCTCTTCCCCCATTACGCAATAACAGGTTGAGTCTAGGGATCACCACCTCATCTGCCCCATGCACAATGCACAATTTGGCTTGTGACTGAAGTGCACATGTAGAAATGGATTCAGTCCCCTCCCTTCCAGCCATTTTCTGGCCTCCAGCACATGTGGCTTTCCAAACAGAACCCCCCCCCCCCCCAATGATTGTTTTAGATCAGGGAAATGCTACAGGGTGGGGAGAAGGCTTAATCCCCTTTTCTATGTGTGCCACAAGACTTGTTCAGAATTGGTCACCAAGTATGCAAGAATTAAGGAGCATCTGAAAGCCGCATGTACTTTTTTTTAAAAAAAAAATTGTATCATTAACCTGCTTGTAAAGTGCACAGCCATAAGGTACTGAGAAAGAACCTTTGGAACTTTGAAAAAATAATAGAATTCGGGGAATGGTTCATGTCCCCAGTCAGATCGTTAAAAACTGTACACCCCCTATTTAAAAGGGGGTGGGGTTGTGTTTGAGCAGTGTTCATAGGGTTGCTGATTCTGGTTTGGGAAATTCCAGGAGATTTGGGGATGGTGCCGGGGAAAGCAGAGTCTGAGAAGGGGAGGGAGCTCAGTGGGGCAGAAATGTCACTCTAGGACATCCATTTCTCCCAGATGCTATTATTTACTATATTCACCCTCTGAAACAGCAATTTCCTCCAGGAGAGCTGATCTGTATAGCTTTGGCCTCAATGTTCATTCTGGAAGAATGCCAGGCCCCACCTGGTGGTAGTCTGAATTGTACAGCATCTACCATTAGTTTGAAAAAAAAAAATGAATTGAGTTTTCCTGGATCTGAAGATTATGCTAACCACCATTTTTGTCCAGTGTCTGCTAAATGATGTGGGACTGAATGTACCGTAACTGCTTGTCAATGGTATGGTCACAAGGCGATCTGTGCCTGCGACACTTCCAGAACTGTATTAGACACACCTCACAAGCACACTGATAGGGCAGGATGAGTGGGGAATCACGACAAATCGCTTTCAGTTGTCAGTCTCCAGATGGGGCTGGGAGGTCTCCTGTTATGACAATTGATCTCCAGACAATACAGACCAGTTCACCTAGAGAAAATGGCTGCTTTGGAGGGTGGAGTCTATGGCACATTACCTGCTGAAGTGTTCTGGAGCCACAGCCAGCCACGGAGAGTGCGAGGGAGAGCGTAACACTGGAGCTTGGTGCATGGTGTGCCTGAGCAATAGGCTGACTCAACAGGATCCCATCTTGGTCACTGGTGTCAAATACTGGGTTTGACGCATGAGGAGGCTCATAGTGGAGTGATCACAGCTCTTTATTAGCAATTACAGCATTGCAAAGGCAAAACTCAGACTGAAACCCAGGGCCAACGGCCCCGCTTAAATGCATGCAAATGACCTCACCCAAAACTCAACAACTCTTAACCATAGGCAGGGCTGTTTTTGTAGCTGGAACTCCTTGGCATATTAGGCCACACGCCCCTGATGTAGCCAATCCTCCAGGAGCTTACAGTAGGCCCTGTAAGAAGAGTCTTGTAAGCTCTTGGAGGATTGGCTAAATCAGGGGTGTGTGGCCTAATATGCAAAGGAGTTCCTGCTACAAAAAAAGTCCTGCCTATAGGTACAAGCACTGCCCCATTGACTCCTGATTGACCACCTCTCTGAGTCCAGGTGGCTATTGTTCTGGAGCCTCAAGCTCAGCAAAGTCGCTGGTAGCACACCCAGGAACATTCCAGTGCCAATTTGTAACACCTGCTGAGGTCCCTCCTCTCCCTAAGCCCCACCCTCTGCAGGCTCCACCGCCAAAATCTCCAAGTATTTCTTAACCCAGAGCCAACAACCCTAGTTGAATGCTGGGGAAATGCAATTCTCTTGCAACAGAGCAGAAGAGCATCCTCGGTGGTTCCTGGGCACGTTTACTAGGCAGTCCGATGGTCGCCAGCATACTTTCATCAGACTCGTTTCCTTCCCAGTCTCCTCTTGGGCAATCTCCATTTGAGGAAGCCGATTTGGAGAAGTGTGCAGCGGACAAGCACTTATCCTGCAAACGTGGAAGTCAAAGGAGAAGTTTGAGCGAAGGAACCAGTGCTAGCCAGCGGCAGAAGAAACCGCCAGCGGCCTGTGATCAGTTGGGTTGCTGACAACTTGGCCGGGTGTTTATTTCTAGCCTTTGAAAAACTATCAATCACCTGTGAGGCCTCGACAGAAAATGTGGTTGAAAAGAACTCAGAAGAAATCTGCACATTCTGAATGTAGCAAGAGTTGGGTTGCCAGCTCTGGGTTGGGAAATACCAGGGCTTTTTTTTTTTTTATCAGGAACACACAGGAATGCAATTCCGGATGGCTTGGCATCAGGGGTGTGGCCTAAGAACATAAGAACATAAGAGAAGCCATGTTGGATCAGGCCAACGGCCCATCAAGTCCAACACTCTGTGTCACACAGTGGCAAAAAAAATTATATACACACATACACTGTGGCTAATAGCCACTGATGGACGTGTGCTCCATATTTTTATCTAAACCCTTCTTGAAGGTGGCTATACTTGTGGCCGCCACCACCTCCTGTGGCAGTGAATTCCACATGTTAATCACCCTTTGGGTGAAGAAGTACTTCCTTTTATCCGTTTTAACCTGTCTGCCCAGCAATTTCATCGAATGCCCATGAGTTCTTGTATTGTGAGAAAGGGAGAAAAGTACTTCTTTCTCTACTTTCTCCATCCCATGCATTATCTTGTAAGCCTAATATTCAAATGAGTTCCTGCTGGGCTTTTTCTACCAAAAAAAGTCCTGGGAAATACCTGGTGATTTCAGGGGTGGAGACTGAGAACTGGGGAGGAGCTTCAATGGGATATAATACCAGCAAGTCCAAAGTGGCCATTTACCTCAGGTAAACTGATCTCTGTCACCTGGAGATCAGTTGTAAACAGGGCTCACTTTGTAGCAGGAGCTCCTTTGCATATTAGATCGCACCCCCCCCCCCCGATGTAGCCAATCCTCCTGGAGCTTTACAGAAGGCCCTGTAAGAAGAGCCCTGTAAACCCTTGGAGGATTGGCTACATCAGGGGTGTGTGGCCTAATATGCAAAGGAGCTCCTGCTACAAAGTGAACCCTGGTTGTAATCCTAGGCAATCTCCAGGCACCACCTGGAGGCTGTACACCAAAAGGGGAAGAACATTTGGAGGTTACAAACCAAGAGAAAAACGTGCTCTTCAGATAATTAGAACAATATTTGAAAACTCTTAGAAAAATTCACACAGTATTCACTATATTCACAGAATGGATTTACTTAGATACTTAATAGAACGCATGAAAACACTGAATATGCAAATAAAGTTAACACTGTCACAAAGGACGACCCACGAAGGAACAAAAATGATGTCAAAAGAAATTTTTCAAAATAATTCAGATGTGGATTTAGATGCTGAGGAGAAGTACACTTGCCATTTGGAGAAATTGACTAACTGCTTGTATATTGCTTTTGAGCATTGGTTCCAGATTATTGAAGTATATTGATCAGAGGAAGTTGGAATCGAAACACATAAATTCTACCTAGGAAACGTGTTATCAAGTGTACTTCTCAACATCTGAATCCACATCGAAATTAGTTTGAAAATTTTCTTTTGACATCATTTTTGTTCCTTCATGGAAAGGTCTGCATGTCAACATCACTACTCTTAAGTAGTACGTCCTTTTTGGACTCTCACGTAATTGACTCTTAAGCCTACCATTGGTTTATTCCCTGTTGGGCTGTCCTTTGTGACTTTGTGTTAACTTTATTTGTATATTTAATGCTTTGATGCATCCTGTTAGAAGGTTATTAAGTATCAAAGTAAGAGCCCCGTGGCGCTGAGTGGTAAAGCTGCAGTACTGCAGTCTGAACTCTGCTCACGGCCTGAGTTCGATCCCGGCGGAAGCTGTTTTCAGGTAGCCAGCTCAGATTGACTCAGCCTTCCATCCTTCCAAGGTCGGTAAAATGAGGACCCAGCTTGCTGGGGGGAAGTATAGATGACTGGGGAAGGCAATGGCAAACCACCCCGTAAAAAGTCTGCCGTGAAAACATAAAAGCAACGTCACCCCAGAGTCGGAAACGACTGGTGCTTGCACAGGGGACTGCCTTTACCTTTTTAAATATCTAAATAAATTCATTCTGTGAATATTGTGAATACTTTGTGAATTTTTCTAAGAGTTTTCAAATATTGTTGTAATTATCTTAAGAACACGTTTTTTTTTTTTTCTTGGTTTTTACCACCTGGAGGTTGGTAACCTGAAGAGGTCCAGTTCAGGGCAGGCAAGGCTGGGGGCAGGGCAGAGGAAGGCAATGGAAAACCACCTCTGCCTTGAAAACCACATGAGGTGGAACTTCAGGGGTGAGTTGGTGGTGACCTGACAGCACATTTTACTTAAACTGTAAGTTTCCCAAGGTGTGCATCCACTCTGCACCATATTGTTTTATAACTCCTTGGATGGTCCTTGAAGCTGTCATCGATTCGTTTTGCCTCCTGGAGTTGCAAGGACAAAGTAGGGTGTAAATATTTTAAATGAATACAGAATCTCAGGGCAGATTTGGGGATGGTGCCGGGGGTGGGGAAAGCAGCGTCTGAGAAGGGGAGGGAGCTCACCGGGGAAGGGGTGTCATTCTAGGGCAGGGGTAGCCAAACTTAACGTACGAGCCACATAGAATAGAAATCAGAGTTGCAGGACCTGAAGGAGGGAGGGAGGGAGGGAGCCAATGGGACTGTGGGGGCAGCTTTGAGAGCCACACATGTATGAAAGAGCCGCATGTGGCTCCTGAGCCACAGTTTCGCCACCCCTGCTCTAGGACATCCATTTCTCCCAGACTCTATCGACCTCTGAAGCAGCACCTCCTCAGGTGGTTAGCAGGTACTCAAATAGAGAGAAGCTTTCTCCAACATCTGCTCCTTGGGATTCTTTAGGAGGAGACAGCAGGGATCAAGCCAGCTCCTTCGTGACGCAAAACAGGAACAGGTGACCCCTGGCACCCACCTGGCTAGATTCAGAGCGCAACTTTCGGCAAACGGCATTGCACAAACCTTCCTGCCAGTAGAGAGCCCAGAGCTTCTTGCTGCTCGTGAGAAGTGCTGGCGTAGGCTAAGCTTGCTGCTATAGGGAAACCCAAGAGAGAAAGGAGGAAGGGGAAAAGGGGAAGAAGAAAAAGTAAGGGAAGGAGAAAGACAAATATTGGGTCTAATCTGTTTACACAGAAGCACAACGTCTGGGCTCAACAAGAGTTTCAAGCTGCAAATCCTTGGCACCCTGATTTGAACTCAAACAGGGAGGGGAACAGGTAAGAGACCACCTGACCTCTGTGTCACTGCCCCCCTCCATCCTATCTTGGCAGCAGTTTCTGAAATTAAAGGTAACCCGGCCATTGATCTGCAACGAAACGAGCAGTTTGGGCCAAACACATGTGGCTCTTGAGCAGCAGTTCGGCCACCCCTGGTGCTGTCCATCCCCACCATCAATGAGGATGGGACCCTGACCTGCATGGTTCAGGCTGGCCTGACCTTTCATGAGGTCTTGGAAACTCAGCGGTGTCAGCCCTGGCTAGTATTTGGATGGGAGACCACCAAGGAAATCCAGGGTCGCTCTGCAGAGGCAGGCAACGGCAAACCACCTCCGAATGTCTCTTGCCTTGGAAATATTACGGTTTATTGTACACCAGGGATGGCCAAACTTGCTTAACGTTAAGAGCCGCATAAAATAAATGTCAGATGTTTGAGAGCCGCAAGACATGAAGGTCAGATGTTTGAGAGCCATAAGGACGGCAGGAAGGCAAATAGGTGGGGGGAGGGGGAGGATGTAAAAACAAGCAACTTTCACTTTAAATACATTTTCCAAGCTGCCAGCTGGCTTGGCTTGGCGAAGTGATTTAAAGAGAGAAACACCTTCTCCAAGCTGGCCAATGGGGCAGTGGGGGCTTCCAGAGCCACAGTTTGGCCACCCTTGTTGTATACTGTAAGTTGGCAGCACTTGGCAAAAGGAAGAAAGAAACTACAGGCAACATGAAGTTTGGTGATTATTATTTTTTTCCTGCAGGGTGATTTATTTTTAGCAGACTGCAGCTGCTGGGGTCGCAGTTCTTGGGAAAGGCGAATGGGCCGACTCTTTAACTCTTGTTGTGCCATTTCTGGCTGAAATCTGCCCCCCCCCCCAATTTCCTCAGTTGCTTCTATCCCTGCAGGGTGGGGTTTGGAAAAGCTACGACATCCATTCTGGTGGTCAAAGCACTATGATTTAGACTACGGATGGCCAAACTGCGAATTAGGAGCCACATGCGGCTCTTTCACACATGTGTAGCTCTCAAAGTTCCCACCGCCCCGTCGGCCAGCTTGGAGAAAGCATTTGTCTCTTTAAATCACTTCTCCAAGCCAAGCCAGCCAGTGACTTGGAGGATGCATTCAAAGTTAAAGGCGCTTTCTTTCCACCTCCCACTCCCTCCCCCTCCTCAGTCTTCCTTCCTTCCTTCCCTCAAACATCTGCTTTCGTGTCTTGTGGCTCTCAAACATCTGGTGGTTATTCTGCGTCACTGTGTGGCTCTGACGTTAAGCAAGTTTGGCCACCCCTGGTTTAGACCATGACTCATTGGGTCCCTTGGCAGAGATGATAGGGTTGCCAACCTCCAGGTGGGGCCTGGAGATCTTTCAAGGGTACAACTGATCTCCAAATGACAGAGAAGGGTTCCTCCGGAGAAAATGTCTGCTTTGGAGGATGGATTCCAGGGTCCCTTTCTTCCCTAAACCCTTCCCTCTCCATTGGCTTCACCCCCAAAGCCGAAGGAATTTCCAGTGGCAACCCCCTGGAGACGGTATTCCTTCAGTCTGTTGTTAGCCCGCCCTTCTTCCACGGACTCCAGCGTGGTGGCGCCCTTCAATCTCCATGCCTCCGTTTTACCCTCTTAACAACAACCCCGAGAGGTCGGCCAGGCAGCTCGAGCAAGTCAGTGCGAGAGCGAGAGACTGGGTCGTCGGTGGTCCCGCGTGACGCCAGTGCCCCAACCAACCACCTTCCCAGCAGCAGCAAGCCCTCTGCCCATGCTCAGAGTCCTGTTCTGCTGCGTGTCAGTCGGTGGGTCCTCCGCGGAGGCAGCGCGGGGCGGTTCCTGGCTTTCCCTTTCCCCGCCCCGAGCCCGCCCCCTCTGGCTCCACTTGAGCACCCGGCAGCGGCCGCTTTCGTTTTCTGCGTCCGGAGGCCAGCAAGATGGGAAGGTGGCGGCGCTGCTGCTACTGCTCTCTGCGACTCCTGGGCTCGGCGCTGCTGCTGCTGCTGGAGGCGGAGGCGCAGGTGAGCGAGCGAGCGAGCTCAGGGCGGGGGACCGGGCGAGGGAGGGCGCCGGCGGGGGTCGCTTGGAACAGCCCTTCCCGCGGGTCCCCAGTTGGCAGAGAGAGAGCCCCCCTCCCTGGAGCTGGGCTGGCCTGGCCCGCCTTGGGGCACCTGTCCTGGCCGCGCTTGGGCCGCCAGACGCCCCCTCCCGTCGGCTCAAGGGAGTGAAGCGGGCACTCAGGGGGACTAGAGTTCCTTTGCTGCTTTTAGGGGGATTTGGGGGCGTGACGAATGGGGGATTCAGTATCCCCGCTTTAGGCTCAAAGTTTGTTTTCTGCTTTAGGGGGGGCCTGGGGGTGTGCCCAACGTCAAAGCAAGTTGCAAGCGGGGGTGGGGGGTGGGGTTTGATTGCCACTGTAGGTTTTCTGAGTTTGTTTACTGCTTTTAGGGGGAAGTGTACGGTTCTAACCTGAAGATTGGGTTTTTATGGTTTTTTGAATGTAAATTTTTATACTGTAATTTTATATTGTAATGGCCACATACAGTAAAACCAGAGCCTTTTGAGCAGGAACGCAGTTCTGGCTGGCTTGGTGTCAAGGGGTGTGGCCTAATATGCAGATGAGTTCCTGCTAGCCTTCTTTTACAAAAAAGCCCTGTGTGAAACAATGGTGATGTCAGGAGGTGTGGCCTAATATGCAAATTAGTTCCCGCTGGGCTTTCTTCTTCAAAAAGCCCCGCACAAAACAATGGTGCTGTCAGGGGGTGTGGCCTAATATGCAAATGAGTTCCCGCTAGGCTTTCTCTACAAAAAGCCCCGCGCGAAACAATGGTGATGTTGGGGTGTGGCCTAATATGCAAATTAGTTTCTGCTGGGCTTTTTCTACAAAAAAAGCCCTGCCTTTTTCTACAAAAAAGCCCTGCATGAAACTATGATGATGTCAGGGGGTGTGGCCTAATATGCAAATGAACCCCTGTTGGGCCTTTTCTACATAAAAAAAGCCCTGAGTAAAACTGTTACTGATTTGGGAGTGTGTCCAACGTCAAGGCAAATTGCAAACTGAGGACTGATTGCCACTTTGGGTTTTTAGGCTTTCAGAGTTTGTTTACTGCTTTTAGGGGGAAGCATACAGTCCTAACCTGATTTGCTTTTTAACTATGATTTTTTTAATGCAAATTTTTATACTGTACTTTTTTTATTGTAATGGCCAGTGGCCGCATACAATAAACCTGTCACCTGATTTGGGGATGTGCCCAACGTCAAAGCAAGTTCTAAAGGGGGGGGGGGTTGATCTCTACTTTAGGTTTTAGGCATTCAAAGTTTGCTTACTGCTTTAGGTGGGCTTGGTGTGCCCAACGTCAAAGCATGTTACAGATGGAGGATTGATTTCCACTTTAGGTGACCCTCTTCTCCTTAGGAGCCCTGGTGGGCTGTGGGCAAGGGGCCCATTCCTTTTGCACAAACGACAGCCCTGTCAGGTAGGTTAAGTCGAGGCCCAGGGTGAGCCGGGAGGTCTGACACCTGTGTTAGTGCGAAGGTTATTAGCGGAGGGACAGTGGCTCAATGGTAGAGCATCTGCTTGGTAAGCAGAAGGTCCCAGGTTCAATCCCCGGCATCTCCAACTAAAAAGGGTCCAGGCAAATAGGCGTGAAAAGTCTCAGCTTGAGACCCTGGAGAGCTGCTGCCAGTCTGAGTAGACAATACTGACTTTGATGGACCGAGGGTTTGATTCAGTATAAGGCAGCTTCATATGTCCATCCAGGTGGGCAGTCGTGTTGGTCTGAAGCCACAGAATCAAGGAAGAGTCTAGTAGCACCTTTAAGAGCAACCAACAATGTTTCATTCAAGGTATAAGCTTGTAAGACAAAAAAGCTTATCCCTTGAATAAAATTTTATTGGTCTTAAAGGTGCTACCGGAGTCTTCCTTTATCCTGCCGAGGTTGTTATTATAGTAGTCTAGTAACCCGAGAGTTCCGCAGAAACTGGAAAGTAAACCACACTATCACCGTGGAAAAAAATAACGAACAAAATTATTTTTTTAATTTTTATTCATTTATTTAGTGAACGTATATTCCGCCCTTTCCCATAATGGGCTCAGGGCGGATCACAGCATAGATTAGACAATAGAAACCAACAAGTCAAATTTAAAACAATACAATATACAAAACCTATACCTGCCAATTATTATTATGCCATCAAGTGGCAGCCGGTTTATGGTGACCCTGTAGGGTTTTCGGGGTGAGAGACAGTCAGAGGTGGGTTGAAGAAGAAGATGATGATACTGGATTTATATCCCGCCCTCCACTCCGAAGAATCTCAGAGCGGCTCACAATCTCCTTTACCTTCCTCCCCCCCACAACAGACATCCTGTGAGGTGGGTGGGGCTGGAGAGGGCTCTCACAGCAGCTGCCCTTTCAAGGACAACCTCTGCCAGAACTATGGCTGACCTAAGGCCATTCCAGCAGATGCAAGTGGAGGAGTGGGGAATCAAACCCGGTTCTCCCAGATAAGAGTCCGCACACTTAACCACTACACCAAACTGGCTCTCCAGGTTGCCGTTGCCTGACTCTGCACAGTGTCTCTGGAATCCTGGTGGTGGTCTTCCATCCAAGTTCTAACCAGGGCTGACCCTGCTTAACGTCTGAGAGCTGCTGTGAACAGGCTAGCCTGGGCTATCTGCATCAGGACACAACACCTCTAGAAACTCACAAATGGAATTTGGAGAGGGACGACTTTCTTCTGTAGCTGGGCATTCAGACTACCTCTGAACATGGCGGTTCCACTGAGCTGTCTTGGTCCATGCCTGTTGATGGGCAACAATCCGTGGTCACGCAGGCTGCGTAATGTCTTTATTTTCTCCTGCTGTCCATTGATTCATAAAACCTATACATACCTGCCAATTGAAAACAGTGTTCCCCCCCCCAAATAATAATAATAAATTTTTATTTATACCCCGCCCTCCCCGCCGAAGCAGGCTCAGGGCGGCTTACAGGACATGGTGGGTCACCATGATATAACAATAAATACAACATAGCCATTAAAATACATTTCCTAAAAACAGCGATTAGATTAAAATTTAAATTACAGTATAAATTAATGGTGCTACATTCTTAATATACATGTAAACATAGCTTATCGATGCGATGGTTCCATCTTAATACGCCAGCTGGAAAAGGACGGTTTTCAAGCCCTACGGAACTGATTAAGGTCCCGCAGGGCCTGCACACTAGTGGGGTAAAAGGGCTGCAGCGTAAAGGAATTCTGCCCTAAATACAGGGTAGCAGATTTCCAGTGTGAAAATACAATGGAGTTTCTTGTTGTCATTGTGCTAGTTTCAGAATCAGTTGATGGTCGTGTAAACACAAAGGTTAATTTATCGTTGCATTTCGACCTTCTTGTGCTTTGCCTGTGATGTTAGTCCTGCCCTCCTCCTCGAATTTGTGTAATTCATCCAAACTAAACACCAGGAGGGAAGACAGTATTGGGTAACCTGATCTCAGAAGTTGAGCAGGATCAGTGCTTGGCTGGGGGGAAAGCTGAGGCAGACTCTGCAGAAGAGGGCAATGGCCAAGCCTCATTTTGGGCAGAAACTCACAGGAGTGGCTCTCCAGAACCTCCAAATTTTAGTGTGCTCTTGCTTTCTTACCCACTCCCCCACCAAAAAAATACTTGCTTCTGGGCTCCATTTTTCAAACCCACTGAGAAAATTTTGCTGAACTCTGATTTGTCAAACTTTCTAATGTTTCCCCTCATAAAAATGGGAAAAGAACCAAAATATATAAAGGGACCGTGGCTCATTGGTAGAGCAACTGCTTGGTAAGCAGAAGGTCCCAGGTTCAATCCCCGGCATCTCCAACTCAAAAGGGTCCAGGCAAGTAGGCATGAAAAAACTCAGCTTGAGACCCTGGAGAGCCGCTGCCAGTCTGAGTAGACAATACTGACTTTGATGGACCGGGGGTCTGATTCAGTATAAGGCAGCTTCATATGTTCATATATGTTCAAAGCAGACAATGGAAATCTTCTTCATGCCACTGTGGCCACATAGGAGAAAGTAATTTAGTAATTTAAAAAGTTTTATTATGGCAATTCTAATTCAAGAAGCATTTTAAGGTAGATGCTGAGCTTCTGATGATGTCAGGGGTGTGTGGCATAGGCAAACGTTACGCAAATAAGTTCTGCTAATGAGCTCCAGCATCTCTTTTTCTACAAAATGACCCCTGGCAATGTCCACCCATCTCTGCTTCTCACTTGTCTTGAAAGCCCCAACCCTGGAGTCTCCAAAAGTCAGTTACAACTTTACAGTTACGTAACGTACGCAAACTAGGGACCGTCCTGTGCTACAAAGTGCCCAAGCTAGCTGTTGAAAAAAGATTGTCGTTATTCTTTAGGGTTTTTTACTTCTTTATACAATAAGAAACTCCATTGTATTTTCACACTGGAAATCGGAGAGCCAGTTTGGTGTAGTGGTTAAGTGTGTGGACTCCTATCTGGGAGAACCAGGTTTGATTTCCCACTCTTCCACTTGCACCTGCTGGAATGACCTTGGGTCAGCCATAGCTGTGGCAGAGGTTGTCCTTGAAAGGGCAGCTGCTGTGAGAGCCCTCTGCAGCCCCACCCACCTCACAGGGTGTCTGTTGTGGGGGAGGAAGGTAAAGGAGATTGTGAGCCGCTCTGAGACTCTTCGGAGTGGAGGGCGGGATATAAATCCAATATCATCTTCTTCTTCTATACCCCACTGAGACTCAAGACGGATTACAGAGCTAAGAAAGCTAGCAAACACTGTCACCATGACATCCAATGAACAATGAAACAGGACTAGGAATACAAAAAGTCAAAGACGGTGTGAGCAACCACGACAACCGTAAAGTGCCTCCAGCAAAGTTATTGGGCTAGCAATGTGGAATGGGCAGGGTTTCCATCTCTGGGTTGGGTAATACTTGGAGATTTGGGGGAGGGGAGGGTTGAATCTGAGGAGGGCAGGATTTGGGGAGGGGGGGATCGCAGCAGGATATAAGGCCTTTCACAGCCCCCACTGCTCTGTTGACTGGCTTGGAGAAGGTATTTGTCACTTTAAATCACTTCTCCAAGCCAAGCCACTCAGCAGCTTGGAGAATGCATTTAAAGTTAAAGTTGCTTTCTTTCCCCCTCTCCCATCTTCCTTCCTTCCTTCCTTCCTTCCTTCCTTCCTTCCTTCCTTCCTTCCTTCCTTCCTTCCTTCCTTCCTTCCTGCCCTCCCTCCCTCCCTCCCTCCCTCCCTCCCTCAAACATCTGATGTTCAAGTCTTGAGCCTCTCAAACATCTGATGTTTATTCCATGTGGCTCTACAGTTAAGCAAGTTTGGCCCCCCTGGTCTGTAAGGTGCAACTGGGCACAAAACTAACTGCTCATTTGCAGGGAGAAACCTTCAGAAGGCTTTGCTCAGCTGAGCCGCCTTCCTTGACTGTTGCCACTCACTCTCCTCTGGGGAAGCTGCATGTCAGTAGTGGTGGAAAGCAAAACAGATCTGATGGCCTGTTCTTCCCAGGCCACTCATATCACGATCCTCTGCTGTGTCCCTCTTTGGTTACAACTGCATGCAAACCTGGGAGTACTAAACACAGTGAGACTTGCTTCTGAAGTAAACTTCCAGAGGTTCATTGCTGTTGTCCTTGTTCTGGAACTGAGAATCTCCCAACCCTTCAGCATTCTGCCCTTGATTTTGTTTAAGCAGCTCTGACTTTTCCTAGTTCTGTGATTTCCTATAATATTTGGGAGGGGGGCGAGGCTGACCTAGAACTGAACACGTTATTCAAAACGTAGCCCAAGATTTATGCAATGGCGTTATTTGCAATCCCCCTCTCTCATCTTAATGAGTCATACCTCCGGGTACTCTTTTTGCAGCCAAATCAGCATTTTGTGTCCCCAGACTGTGTTCCCACAGTGCAGGGGCGTACATGTGAATAATGTCACATGACTGAGTGGGCAGGACCACTTGTGTAATGCTTTAGATTGCCCAGTTTGCTCTTACTGGATATTTGACTTTTTCAGTTAGCTGCTCACCACAACCTCAAGATTGGCTGAGACCCTCTTACCAGCTCTGTAACAAGCCATTTCCTTCCTTGTCCCAGATGTGCATCACTTTGCACATGAACACATCCATGAAGATGCCCTATACTGAATCAGACCTGTGGTCCATCACAGTCAGTATTGTCTACTTAGACTGGCAGCAGTTCTGTAGTGTCCTAGGCACATCTGAATCCCATCATCTTCTGTCTGGTCCTTTTAACTGGAGATGCCAGGGATTGAACCTGGGACCTTCTATATGCCGAGGTGTTTTATTGTGTTAACTTTTTGCTGGCACGGACAGAAGGGGGGTTTTGAGACTGGATTTTGATGGTGTTTATATCTGTCATTTGTTTGGTGTAGTGGTTACGTGTGCGGACTCTTAACTGGGAGAACCGGGTTTGATTCCCCATTCCTCTACTTGCACCTGCTGGAATGGCCTTGGGTTAGCCATAGCTATAGCAGAGCTTGTCCTTGAAAGGGCAGCTGCTGTGAAAGCCCTCTCCAGCCCCACCCACCTCACAGGGTGTCTGTTGTGGGGGAGGAAGGTAAAGGAGATTCTGAGCCACTCTGAGACTCTTCAGAGTGGAGGGCGGGATATAAATCCAATATCATCTTCTTCATCTTCTTCTTCTTAATGTTAATTTCTTAAATTGTTTGTGTGTTGTCCTTGCCCACTGTCAGTCCTGAGATGCTTGGGAGAGAGGCGGTGGCATACATATTTAAAATAAAGGCATTTTGTTGTTGCAGATTGAGGTGCTAGGGCTGCTTTTTCATGGAAGAGAACAAGGGAGGGGCTGAATGCTATTCTCCCCCCTGTAATTTCCTCAAACCTCACCCACCCAATGTACAGATTTTTGCAATAGCAAAGAGTACAGCGGCATCTTAAAGATGCAAAATTTGTGGTTGGGTATGAGCTTTCATGAATCACTGCTTACTACTACTTCTGTGAAGAAGGAAGAAGAAATAATAATAATAATAATAATAATTATTCCCTGCCTTTCACTCTGAATCTCAGAGTGTCAAAGTGGCCTACAATCTCCTTTACCTTCCTCCCCCACAACAGACACCCTGTGAGGTAGGTGGGGCTGAGAGAGCTCTTTCAGAAACTGCCCTTTCAAGGACAGCTCTGCAAGAGCTATGGCTGACCCAAGGCCATTCCAGCAGCTGCAAGTGGAAGAGTGGGGAATCAAACCTGGTTCTTCCAAATAAGTGTCCACTGGACCCAGCAGCACCAGCCAGATCATCTCAGGTTCATACTCCTGCTCATCCTTTAACATGATTTATGCCATTACATGTCAGAAATGCCCTTCCACCCTCTACACTGGACAAACAGGCCAGTCCCTTTGACAAAGATGTAAATCTGACATCAGAAACCACAACATTCAAAAACCAGTGGGGGAACATTTTAACCTCCCAGGACATTCCGTTGCTGATCTAAAAGTAGCAGTTCCTCTTACAAAGGCATTTCAAAGGGAGATTAGGGAGACTGCTGAATTGCAACTGATAACGAAGCTCAAGATCATGGATCCAACCGGACTGAATCAAGACCTAGGTTTCCTGTCTCATTACCAATGCTGATTTCTCCACGCCTACTACCTCTCTGCATATCACACCTCATCCAGTCACACCTGCTATTGTCATTTGCCTACTGATGTCATTGGGCATCTGAAATCACTACACTTTCCAATATGTAGGACAGATGGACTCACATTCTAGCTGTCTTTGAAGACGTACGCGGCGACTCTCTAAAGTTCCTACTGTGCCACAAATTTTGTTGGTTTTTAAAATGCTACTGGACTCTTGCTCATTTCTGCTGCTACAGACAGACTAAAACAGGTACCCTTCTTGATCAGGTTCCTGCAAGTTTTCCTCAGATTCAGACCTAAGCAGGAGAAGAAATTTTGAGAGCCAGTTTGGAGTAGTGGTTAAGTGTGCAGACTTTTATATGGGAGAACCGGGTTTGAGTCCCCACTTCTACACTTACAGCTGCTGGAATGGCCTTGGGCCAGCCATGGCTTTTGTAGGAGTTGTCCTTGAAAAGGGAACTGCTGTAAGAGCCCTCTTAGCCTCACCTACCTCACAGGGTGTCTTTTGTGGGGAGGGGGGAAGGTGAAAGAGATTGTGACCACTCTGAGATTCAGAGTATAGGGCGGGATATAAATCCAGTATCTTCTTCTCAGCAGACGTCAAAGCATGCCAGAAGTTGTTTTTAAAGAGAAAAAAAACAGCAGGAGAAAGAAGGATTCCCCCCCACTTGGGTTGCCAGCTCTAGGTTGTGAAATACTTGAATATATTGGGGTTGGAGTCTGTAAAAGGGCGGGGTTTGGGGAGGGGAGGGACCTCAGCAGGGTATAATGCCGTAGAGTCCACCCTCCAAAGCAGGGTACAATGCCGTAGAGTCCACCCTCCAAAGCTGGGTACAATGCCGTAGAGTCCACCCTCCAAAGCAGGGTACAATCCCGTAGAGTCCACCCTCCAAAGCTGGGTACAATGCCGTAGAGTCCACCCTCCAAAGCTGGGTATAATGCATAGAGTCCACGCTCCAAAGAAGGGTACAATGCCATAGAGTCCACCCTCCAAAGCTGGGTACAATGCCATAGAGTCCACCCTCCAAAGCAGGGTACAATGCCATAGAGTCCACCCTCCAAAGCTGGGTACAATGCCATAGAGTCCACCCTCCAAAGCAGGGTACAATGCCATAGAGTCCACCCTCCAAACACAGTTAATTGATTATAAATTCAAAGACAAAGTATGGTGTGAATTCCAGATGTGCACTTTCCAAAGCCTGGGATTGATCATCTGTTCCCAGTTTTATTCCCTTTAGAAATACTTTGCATTAACCTTATGCTTCTAGCATTCCAGGGGGCTCCTGGACAAACATAACCGTCATCTTTACAACAGCCTCACTGGCCCCACTGGTGGACCTCCTGATGGCACCTGGTTTTTTGGCCACTGTGTGACAGAGTGTTGGAGTGGATGGGCCATTGGCCGGATCCAACATGGCTTTTCTTATGTTCTTATGTATGATAGGATGGTCATATTACCCATCTCGCGGGTTTGGGGCAGAGGAGAGGAACTGAATGAATGTTTAAGATGGGACTTGAACTGGGGACTTCCCAGTCTGTAGCCCAGACTCTTAGCTTCCACAGCACTTGATTGAGGGGAAATTCCACCCTTCCCTCACAACCATTTTTGATCTCCCCCCATTTCAAGCTGCTTCTTCTCCCCCACCCACCTGCTGAATCTGGCCAGCTTCCTGCCTCCCCTGTCCTTGGCTGGCCTCCAAGCAAGGGGACCATGATGCCACACGGAAGTGATGTCATTGCATTGGCAATGTCAGGGGCGATGCTTTTTGGACAGACTCTATGGTTAAAATTGGGCTCAAACCATAGCATTTTGCCCAAAAAAGCTTTGGGAGAGGTGCAAATTTAAAATACAGATCTAAGCAGGAGAATAAATTTTGAGTCCAGTGGCACCTTTGAGACCAACAAAAGTTTATTCAAGATATGAGCTTTCATGTGCACACACACATCTTCAGATACATAAAAAAGGAAGTTAACATTTCATATATATATATATATATATATGTATGTATGTATGTATATGTATATATAGGCAGATACCTCTGCATCGGTGAACAGCAAATTATCATACATCTTAATGAAGATGTTTTGACATATGCAAAGACTAAATAGCAATAACAAGCTAAGTTTATAGGTCACAGTATGTTTGTATTTAATTATAGGGCGGCCCAGTGGGGCCATAAATATGTCAAAGTAGGAGACTAATGTGTAAAAGTATCTTTCTTAATAATTAAGAGCAGGGCTTTTTTTTTGCAGCAGAAGCTCCTTTGCATATTAGGCCACACACCCCTGATGTAGCCAATCCTCCAAGAGCTTACAGTATGCCCTTGCAAACTCTTGGAGGATTGGCTACATAAGAGGGGTGTGGCCTAATATGCAAAGGAATTCCTGCTACCAAAAAAAGTAATTGAGACTTTGTCCTTACGCCCCATTTGTCTCTGCTCAAGCATGGAGTTAGCTGACAGCATCCTTTCCTTTGAGGCTGCCCGCCTAGATCTAAGCAGGGTCAGCCGCGGTTAGTACTTGGATGGGAAACCAGCAGGGAGGACTAGGGGTGCTACACTGAAGAAGGCCAGGGCAATCCGTCTCTAATCTCTACTTCATCTCTGTTCATCTGTATTCTGTGTACTTGTCCCTTGCTTTGAAAACCCTATGAGCGGTTATAGCTAAAAGTGTCACAGGTTATGAAGAGTTCCAGAGATTAGAATCATATGTTTTCTCTGCATTGTAGAACCCGTCATTGTTACGTGCTAGGGGGAAGACTGTGTTTTGTATGCAATGTTATCTCATCAGCTGAGTAACTGGTACTTCTAGAACAACTTTTTGAGGTCAGGAAATCTTCCCTCCCCACACTGGACCTCTGATTTGAATTGTGGGTCCCTTGGGGCTGCCATTTGCCAGGGGGGGGGGAAGCAGAAACATGTTAGAGAACTGTTTATGAAACTTCTAGTGTTTCCACTGGTTTGACAAACAAAACAGAAGTCTGGTAACACCTTAAAGAATAAGAACATTGATTCTGATATGTGCATTCATGAGTCATAGTTTACACCGGAATCGGTCTTTAAGCTGCAAAAGGGCTTCTGGTTTGTTTTGCTACAATAAAATGACATTGTTACTCCAATGGAATCATCAGGTTTTGATCCCCATTTAATTGCAAACCGTCCAACCATGAAAACTTTAAATCCTACCCCTCCCAGCAATTTAAATCTCCCTCTCTCTTTAATTAATGATTCATAACATAGCTTAATGGGTTGTTTATTATAGGCAGCAGTGTTCCCTCTAAGCTGAGTTAGTGTGAGCTAGCTCACAGATTTTTAGCCTCCAGCTCACACATTTTTGTCTTAGCTCAGGAAAAATGGCCCCAGAGCACAATAATTTATGCAGTAGCTCACAACTTCAATGCCAGTAGCTCACAACTTTAATACCAGTAGCTCACAAAGTAGAATTTTTGCTCACAAGACTCCACAGCTTAGAGGGAACGTTGATAGGCAGCTGTATAAATCTATAGCTATTTTACCAGTTTACAGTTATAGGGTTGCCTGGAGATTTTGGGAGGGGGAGGGGTTTGGGGAGGGGAGGGGCCTTGTACAATGGCATAGAGCCAACCTTCAAAGCAGCCATTTTCTCCAGAGGAGCTGATCTCTGCCAACTGGAGATCAGTTGTAAAAGCGGGAGATCTGCAGGCCCCACCTGGAGGCTGGCAACCCTAGTTTCATATAGTTGAAAATACTTTCTCAGTTGTCTTCTCAAGCTCTCCTGATTCCATGTAATGTAATTTCTGTATTGACTCCACTGCCATGTATAGTTTTTCTCTATCCAGTTGTGTGTGTGTGTGTGTGTGTGTGTGCATGCACGCCAGCTAAGATCATACTTCATGCATTGGATGAAATAGACTTTCAGTCCACAAAAGCAGACCTCCCCCTCCGCCCATGAATTTATTTATTTAATTCATTAATACTCTGCCTTTCTCCTTGTGGGAGCCCAAAGTGGCTTACTTCCTTGTCCTTTCCTCCATTTTATCCTGACAAGAACCCTGTGAGGTAGGCTAGGCAAAGATCGAGTGACTGGTGCAAAGTCACCTAGTGAGCTTCCATGGCACGAGTGAGGATTTGAACTTGAGCCATCCAGATCTTAGTCTGACACTCCTAACCACTAGACCAGGGATGGCCAAACTTGCTCAATCTAAGAGCCACATAGAATAGTCAGATGTTTGAGAGCTGCAGGACATGAACGTCAGATATTTGAGGGGAGGAAGGAAGGTAGATGGGGAAGGGAGGAGGGAAGGAGAGGTGGAAAAGAAAGCAACTTTAATTTTAAATGCATTCTCCAAGCTGCCAGCTGCCTTGGCTTGGAGAAGTGATTTAAAGAGAGAAATGCCCTCTGCAAGCTAGCCGACAGGGAGGTAGAAGCTTCAAGAGCCACACGATATGTCTGGAAGAGCCGCAGTTTCGCCACCCCTACCCTAGACCACCCTGGCTGTCTTTAGAGTGCAGCAAGACTCCTTTTAGGTTTCAAAGGGTGGGGTTTTTTATTGGGGGGGGGAAGGTTTTATTTTCAAATGTTAAAGAAGAGGTCTTCAGAGCATATGCAGCAGTCTTTAGCAAGCCAAACTTTCTTAAGCCTCCCCCCCTTGCCAGTCACAGCCACTCCCAGCCATTTTTGTGACCCCCTCCCCCTTAAGTGAAATGTTTGCTTTCTGCCGCTAGCTGCATACTCTCTCTCACACACACACACACACTATAGCCAAGCAGAAGTACTAGGATCTTTTTCGCACCCTGGCCTCTGCCCCTCCGCCGTCCCCGCACGTACTTTCCGCCTGGGGAAGGGAATTGGCAGAGCCATGTGTTACAGGAAATGTGAGTCAGATCTCTCGCCTAAGTGTGACTCTCACGTTTACCGTCTTTCGCTCTGTTTTGGAACGGGCCTCGGAAATTACTGTATGCATATTGACATAACGAATTTGATCCAATACATGAGACCCGGGAATTAACGTTGTTTTGGGAGGGAGGGAGGGAGGAAGGAAGATGGGGAGGGAGAGGTGGAAAGAAAGGAACTTTAATTTAAATACATTCTCCAAGTCGCTGGCTGGCTTGGCTTGGAGAAGCAATTTAAAGAGATAAATGCCTTCTCCAATATGTGTGAAAGAGCCACATGTGGCTCTGGAGCTCTGACCTGGGCTATCCAGGTCTGGGCAGTTGGATCTTAGACTTTGCTAAAGGTCAAGTCTTACCTGTTTTAGAGTGACTTGAAAATCTGATAGATCCAAGAGGGCAGCCGTGTTGGTCTGAAGCAGTTGAACAAAGCCAGGAGTCAACTTGCACCTTTAAGACCAGCCAAGTTTTATTGAGAACGTAAGCTTTCGTGTGCTCTCTAAGCACACTTCATCAGACGTTGTTTTGGAAGGAAGGGAGGAAGGATGGTTCTGCTATCCAGTCAGCAAAAGATCTGATCCCCCTCGTCTGATGAAGTGTGCTTAGAGAGCACACGAAAGCTTACGTTCTCAATAAAACTTGGCTGGTCTTAAAGGTTCCACTTGACTCCTGCTTTGAAAATCTGAGTCAAACTACATGTGCCACTTAGCTGTAAAAAGAAGCTGGATAGAATAAGGGCCATTAAGGGCAGTTTTAACACTCTTTTGTGTAGTTTGGTGTAGTGGTTAAGTGTGCAGACTCTTACCTGGGAGAACCGGGTCTGATTCCCCACTCCTCTACTTGCAGCTGCTGGAATGGCCTTGAGTCAACCATACCTCTCGTAGGAGTTGTCCTTGAAAGGACACCTTCTGGGAGAGCTCTCTCAGCCCCTCCTGCCTCACAGGGTGTCTTTTGAGGGGGAAGAAGATAAAGGAGATTGTAAACTGCTCTGAGACTCTGATTCAGAGAGATCTACTGTCTTGTTTGTCTTTCTTTAGATATTTATTTTCCCTGGTAGGGACCCAATGCATTTTTTGGCATTTTTTTTTCACTTGTCCAGGTTATCCGCAGAACAACCATGTGGGTATGTTAATAAGAGTTGTTGGCTCAATGTCACCCAGTGAACTTCCATGGTAGAGGGGGGATTTGAACCTAAGCTTGTAGTCTTTTACTGACTGGATAGCAGAACCTGTCTTGGGTGCAAGAAATATTAGTGTTGGGGCGAATTTGGGGATGAACCAAAGAGTGGGCGTCTCTTCTGTGATTCGGACTTCTCATGTTAACCCTGGCAGTATTGCACTTCAACATAGTCTTTCTGGATCAGGCTGAGAACGCTACTTGTTCAAGATTCTGTGCCCCACAGTGGCCAACCAGATGCCTCTAAGAAGCACATGGGCGGGGTCTGAAGTCAACAGCCCTCCCCCACTGTTGTCCTTCAGCTGCTGATTTTCAGAGCCATGCTGCCCTCCCCACCCTGAACATGGAAGGTCTATTTAGTGATCACTGAACAGTCCCTAAGAGACCGCTTTCCTTCCATATTTGCCCCTCTCGTAAACTTAGAGACTGTCAGTGTCTCTTGTGGTAGTGAGTTCCTCATATTAATTAAATTTAGGTGAAAAGAATAATGATGTGGGGTTTTCTAAGAAGAGAGGGCGTCTGCCCTGAATCTACCACCAGTTTCCTTGACTATCTCTTAGCATTATGGGGTGTGGTGAAAGAGTTATCTGTAACCGCATCTTTATCAAGTTCCTCACCCTGCCTCTTGATCGACTTTCCCCTTGCTAATGCTTTTAGCATAGGGTCACACACAAAACTGCCTTACACTGAATTGGATGAGCCACTAAGCTCAGCTATTCAGACTGACAGTGGCTTTCTTGGGTTTTAGGCAGAAGTCTTTCATAGCACCTATCACCCAATCCTTTTTTTTTAGCTGGAGATGCTGGGGATTGAACCTGGGACTTTCTGCATGCCAAGCAGACGCTCTCCCACTGGGCCACAGCCCCTTCCCTAGGTACTCTAACCTCTTGGTCATTTGGGCAAGCTTTTCTCTACTTTTTCCTAGCTTTTCAGTATCGTGTTTGTGTGTGGTGGGATAAGAACCGCACACCGTATTCCAAAGCGGCTGTACAGCTGCTGCAATCTCATGATGATGAACTTTGTAACTTAATTGGGCATTGTATGAACTAACACTTCCCTTCATCTGTTCTAACGTGAGATCCCATTTGCAGTTTCAAAGAAGGGGGTGTGACGGACTGCACTTTCAAAAGCTTAGAAGTGCTATGTAAACAGATAAGGACTGTGGAGGGTTAATTCTTCACAGGAACCAGTGAGCCTTGATTGACTTTTGTTGGTTTGATTAGCATCAGCTGAGCAGAGAAAGTCTGGAGACAACTGCATGCTAAGGAGAGATTCAGTCAGATTTATTCCTTGACTGAATTGAGTGCTGACAACCTGATTTCAACTCTAGCTGAGAAGAGTCGAGTACTGACAGTTTCTGAATTCAGCGCTGACTGAGAGCAGTTTAACGCAGACAGGAGAACTAGGGGAAAGTTGGCAAGGAAGTTTGAGAAGTAGGTAAAGACTCCCATTCAGGCCAAAGAAAGGAGATAGATCTTCTAGAGAGAGAAGAAAGTTCCCTCCCCAGTCAAACAGGGAGTTAGCTCTGAAGAGTGCAGAGATCCCTGATCTGATGTGATTAGGAACTGCCTTTGAAGACCTTAAATGACAGTTAAAAACTCAAGATGAGTCCTGGTGTTTCAAGAGAAGGGATTTGGGAACTGGAAAGAGTGCCCTAGCTTTCTGGAAACCCAAAGAGTCGAGATAATACTTGAAGGAAGTGTATTGATGTGTTTGGGGCAAACACTCTTTCAACATAAATATGTAAGCTACTTTGAATAGCTTAAGAAACTCTCATTGAATAGCTTAAGAAACATAAGAACAAAAGTCTGTGCATGTACTGGTTTTACCTCAGAAATTTTACCCCTGATTTCACCTGACCTTTCCGCTCTGTGTTAAATAAAATATTTTGTTAATTTGGAATATAAAAACTTATTGAGTGCCATTTACTTTGTATAAGTTAAAGAGGGCTCCAATTCCTTTCCTCAGGTTCCTGGGCTGAGCAAACACCCCAAATATCATCCTGAGATAGGGCAGAACAGCCAGAATTCTTCAGGAAAGAAGAAAGCTGACAACTAGGGTGGCTAAGTCACAAAAGGGAAAAGAAAGAGAGGGAAAATCTTGCCTCAAAGGGAGGGAAGTAGATGGGGGTGTCATATGGGGCCTTGCTGGAGAATCAGCCTTTGTGTGGGATTTCCCCGCCAGAGTGACATTTGGGCTAAGGGGGTCAAAAATTCCTCTTTGAGTAACAGTGTGGTGTCACAATTAGTCATGTTCTGGGGTGGGTTCTACAGATGTGGCTCAGGCTTTGGGTTCAGCTGTTTCTTAGTGTTCTTCATTATCAATGGGCGTTTTCGCACTCACCTTAATCAGCAGCGACCCCCTCTTCACCGCGCAGGATCTGCGCGGATTTCGCACTAATTGCCGCAGAACACCCGGAAGAGCCAGAAAGTCCCGGCGCTTTTGCGGCGCAAACGGAAACCGCCAAAAACCAGTTTCCGTTTGCGCCGCAAAAGTGCCGGGACTTTCCGGCTCTTCCGGGTGCTCTGCAGCAATTAGTGTGAAATCCGCGCAGATCCTGCGCGGTGAAGAGGGGCGTCGCTGCTGATTAAGGTCAGTGCGAAAACGCCCATAGTCTACACAGGCAAAAGAATAAGGTGGTAGAGTCCTGCTGTGGTGAAATGGACTGCACTGCTTCGAAGTGCCTGTGTGTGATGCCATTTTGGAATACTCCACACTTTAAAAAAGAGAGAGAGAGAGAACTCCTGCACATTAGGAAAGATCCAGCATGGCATAATAGTTAAGAGTAGAAAGGAAGGGTTGAAGGGTCTGGGGCTTTTCAGTTTAGAAAAGAGACAGCTAAGAGGGGACATGATAGAGGTTTATAAAGTTATGCATGGGATGGAGAGAGTTGGCCAAGAGACATTTTTCTCCATCTTCCAAAATGCTAGATGTCAAAGGGACCACTCAGTGAAGTCGATGGGCAGAAGATTCAGGATGGACGAAAGGAAATACTTCCTTACCCATGAGGGATTAAAATGTGGAATTCACTGCCAGAGGATGTGGTGATGGGCACAGGCATAGACAGCTTATAAAGGGGATTGGATAGATTCATGAAGGACAGATCTATCCATAGGTACTAGCTGTGGTGGCTGAGGGAAACCTCCACATTCAGAGGCAGTCAGCCTCTGAATCCCAGAGTCAGGAGGCAACATCAGGGGAAGGCCTCGGCCTCTCTGCCCTGTTGTTGGCTCTCCAGAGGAAATGGTTGGCCAGTGTGTGAGACAGGATGCTGGGCTAGATGGACTAGGTTGATCCAGCAGGGCTCCTTCTCTTTTGTTCTTTGTGTCCAGCTAGGATCTGGGAGACCGAGTTCAAATCTCTACTCTGCCCTGAAAGCTTACTGAATGGCCTTGGGTCAGTTACTGTCTGTCAGCTGAGTCTATTTCATAATATTGACGTTGTGAAAAAGAGGAGGTGAGAACTATGTTGGAAGTCCTTTTGGAGAGAAAAAGGGTTATAAGTATCAAAAATAAATTAATAATAATAATAATAATAATAATAATAATAATAATAATAATAATAATAATAATAATAATAATAATAATAATAATAATAATAGCAGCAGCAGCCTGTAAGGGAGAAAACTGAATCTGCCCTTTTTTTTTTCTAACCTACTTTAAAAACAAAAATGCAGGGGATTAAAATTCTGATTCCTCGCCCCCAGCTGGGGGTTGTACAATCTGTACTTCAGCTGCAGAACGGTCTTTTCATGGGGCCTGACCTAGTTAGCACTTCATCTTCAGTCCACAAGTTGGATAGTCCTCTTTCAAGTCAAATTGCTACAACCATGTTCCCCTTTTTCACGAGTTCCTGCTGCGAACAGGACGGTGTAGAAAAACGCTGTTCTGTATTATTATTTTTTCCACAGTTCTGATGTCAGAGAGTGGGTGGCTTTGTCACTGTGGCTTCTACGCTGTATTCAGTGTGACTTTTTCTTTCCACACTTCCCTCCCCCTCCCCTCAACATCTTGGGTTTAGCTTGTTCTTTCTTTAATGCTTTGAGGTGTGCCACATTTGCAGGCAGGATATTGGGTGGGGTGGACTCACACCTCTGAGCAGCTGCCTTTTCGGAATTTTCAGTGCATGGGTTAAATTTGGTTAATAAAGGCTGGTTAAGGTGTTCAGGCCACCACCTGTGGACTGCCAACCTCCAGGTAGCACCTGGAGATCTCCTGCTACTGTTTGGTGTAGTGGTTAAGTGCGTGGACTCTTATCTGGGAGAACCGGGTTTGATTCCCCACTCCTCCACTTGCACCTGCTGGAATGGCTTTGGGTTAGCCATAGCTCTGGCAGAAGTTGTCCTTGAAAGGGCAGCTGCTGTGAGAGAAGAAGAAGAATAAGAATTGCAGATTTGTATCCCGCCCTTCTCTCTGAATCAGAGACTCAGAGCGGCTTACAATCTTCCATATCTTCTCCCCCCCCCCCACAACAGACACCCTGTGAGGTGGGTGGGGCTGAAAGGGTTCTCACAGCAGCTGCCCTTTCAAGGACAACCTCTGCCAGAGCTATGGCTGACCCAAGGCCATTCCAGCAGGTGCAAGTGGAGGAGTGGGGAATCAAACCCGGTTCTCCCAGATAAGAGTCCACACACTTAACCACTACACCAAACTGGCACTACACCAAACTGAGAGCCCTCTCAGCCCCATCCACCTCACAGGGTGTCTGTTGTGAGGGGGGAAGATATGGGAGTTTGTAAGCCACTCTGAGTCTCTGATTCAGAGAGAAGGGCGGGGTATAAATCTGCAATTCTTTTTCTTCTTCTCCAGATCAGTTCCCCTGGAGAAAATGGTTCTTTTGGAGGGTACACGGTATGGCATTATAGCCTACTGAGCTCCCTCCCCTCCCCAAATCTTGCTCTCTCTAGGTTCTATCCCCTAAATCTCCAGGTATTTCCCAGCCCTGAATTGGCATCCCAAACCTGGAGGACACTATAGGCTGAAAGCCAATGTTTATAGGACGTGACTGCAGTGAATCGGCTCTAACCTCCCTTTGGGGCCCAGTGTACAAACTTCCGAACTATACTGATCTCTGGAGCAACCAGTGATGTGCTGATTGGCCAGTTCGTGTGGCAGTTGTGAAGAATATTTATCTCATGCTTGGCACCCTGTTGAGTGAGCACTGAATGGCAGACCACTGAGGCAATCACAAATCTCAGATTTTTTTTTTTTTTTTATGGAGTCTTGCTACTGTGATGGCTCTGTGGGAAGGCCCAGCCTTATTTATGCCGGTCCTTGTGCTGTGGTTTATGTGAGAGAAGATAGGAAAGGATCCTCTTTCCTC
Organism: Heteronotia binoei; assembly: GCF_032191835.1. NCBI lineage: Eukaryota > Metazoa > Chordata > Lepidosauria > Squamata > Gekkonidae > Heteronotia > Heteronotia binoei. Next base: position 16,621,448 of record NC_083240.1, read on the forward strand.
AGCTGACATAAAATGACAGCCTTGATTAGCTCCATCTGTTCTCAATGGCTTCTTCAAACATGATCAATATTTTGTCAGGCTCCAAACTGTTGTGGTGACCATTTTGCCCCCCCCCCCCCAAAAAAAAATTGCTATTAGTGCTATTAAACCCTTAGCCTCTTGTGAATTGACCCTTAACCTCTTGTGAAAGAGGAGGCAGTGTCTTAGGTTAAGTCCAACATTTTATACTGCAGCCGGGAAACATGCCAGCTTCTTGGGTGGGGCTTGCATACTGGCACATGAATGGATGGAATGAAAACACCCAAGTCCCACATTAGTTTTAGCCGTGAGGCATAACTGTTGAGGCATGGGTCAGCAAGCCGCGTTTGTCATTAAGCAGCCAAACGGCATTAGAATTCCGAGCAATTGCTCAACACATAACTAACTGCTCACATAACTGAAAACACACAAACACATATGAAAATGCCTTGTACTGAATCCATCTAGGTCAGTTTGTCACCTCTGACTGGCAGCCGCTCTCTCAGGCAGCGAGGTCTTTCACATCACCCACTGCCTGGTTGTGTTAAATAGAGATGCCAGGGATTGAATCTGGGATCTTCTGCATGCCGGGCAGGTGCTCTGCCACTGAGCCATGTCCCCTCCCATTCGTTTATTAAATAATCCATAAAGTTTCTGCTGCCCAAACAGTAGTGGTTGTGAGTCCTTTATTAAAAAGTGGCACGCAACATGAAGACACAAAAATCTACATAGGAACACCCTGCGCAGTTGTTTTAGTGCACTGGCATTAGTATGTGCAAGGTTTGCACTTGTATTACTGGCAGCTGTTTAATTTTGCCATTTCCCATTCTAGAAAAAGAGGACTAATGCAGGAGCTTTGACTCTTGAAAGCTAATCTCTAAGGAGCCCCGGAAGGAGGGAAGGAAAAGGGACATGTGGAAGAAGGGAAAGGGACATAAATATATGGAGCAGAGGTCCGTCAGTGGCTATTAGCCACAGGAACTCTCTGACTGGGGTGGTGTTGCTCTGTATTCTTGGTGTTTAGGGGGGGGGGGAACAGTGGGAGGGTTTCTAGTGTCCTGGCCCCACTGGTGGACCTCCTGATGGCACCTGGTTTTTTGTTGACCACTGTGTGACACAGTGTTGGACTGGATGGGCCATTAGCCTGATTCAACATGGCTTCTCTTGTGTTCTTATGAGGGAAGGGAAGGGATATGAAGGTGTCCTGCCACCATTTTAAAGTTATTTACTAATCCCACAAGGGCCAGATCCTGATTGGGCCTTTTAACGTGGTGCTCTTGCTCCATCCTTGCACCTTTTCAAATGCCAAAATGGGGTGGGGGTGGGGGAGGTTGTGGCTGTTCTGGCACTTGATGAGGCTTGGGGGAAGGGAGAAACAAGAGCACCTTAGCCTGCCATGCTTCTGACATTTTAAATGACTTTAAATGTCAACTTGTGGCATTTTAATGATTTTAAAATGGTGGCAGCCGTGGTGACACTGTCATGTCTGGTAAGGTTTGGCTCTGGGTCTTGAGGGAAAGCTGCCGACTTCAGACTCTGGAATGCCTTCGTTCTTGAGGTAAGACTGGTGCCATCCTGAGGCACCTGGGGACAAGGAAGCCATTTTTTGTCCAGAAGGTCTTTGAAGGATGACGTTGTTGTTAGTGATGGCATCTAATGTTACTTTGTTCTTCCTTTCAGTGTAGGGTATTTAACCCCTGGAGGTTTTTTTTATGTTGGCTTTACACCATTGGCATTTTGATTTTGGCTCACTTCAGGCGCAATGTAAAACCCTTTAGCTCATGGGTTCCACACTGAGCCATTTTTCTTTGGAGCCATTGGTTGCTGGCCTGAAGGATCTTGCTTAGGCAGTTTTGAATAAGGACATCTGAAGTGCCCAGGGCTGGATGGAGACATAGTGAAACCTTAAAGTGTGTAATAAGAGACCCTCTAGTTAGGGTTGCCAACTTCCAGGTGGCACCTAGAGATCTGCTATTATAATTTCCAGACCAAATCCGTCTCCTTGGAGAAAATGGCTGTTTTGGAGAGTGAACTCCATGGCATTGTACCTTGCTGAGGCCCCTCCGCTCCCCATAACCCACCCTTCCCAGGTTCAATCCCTCCTCGACTAGCCTGATCCCATCAGTTCTCGGAAGCTAAGCGGGGTCAATCCTGGTTAGTATTTGGGTAGGAGACCATCAGGGAAGTCCAGGGATGCTACGCAGAGGCAGTCAATGCCAAACCACCTCTGAAGGTCTCTGAAAACCACCTCTGAAGGCCTTGAAAACTCTACAGGGTCTCCATAAGTCAGCTGTGATTTGATGGCAAAAATAAATTTAGAGGCCCCTGATAATCTCACAACCTGACAGAAGAAAAAGGAAGAAGGAAGAAGAAGGAAGAAGATGATGATATTGGATTTATATCCCGCCCTCCACTCTGAATTTCAGAGTCTCAGAGTGGCTCAAAATCTCCTTTATCTTCCTCCCCCACAACAGACACCCTGTGAGGTGGGTGGGGCTGAGAGGGCTCTCACAGCAGCTACCCTTTCAAGGACAACTCTGCAAGAGCTATCGCTGATCTAAGGCCATTCCAGCAGGTGCAAGTGGAAGAGTGGGGAATCAAACCCGGTTCTCCCAGATAAGAATCCGCACGCTTAACTGCCACACCAAACAGGCTTTCAGCAGACCTCAGAAGCTCAGCAGGGTCAGCCCTGGCTTGTATTTGGATGGGAGACCACCAAAGAAGTCCAGGGTTGCTGCGCAGAGGCAGGCAATGGCAAACCACCTTGGAACGCCTCTTGCCTTGCTAGCCCCATAGGGTCACCATAAATTGGCTGACTTGACAGCACTTTCCACCTCCAGTCATCTCACATCCGAAGCTGCGCTTTACTTAGCTTTGTTCATAAAGCTAGATGTGCCTCAGCAAAACCTACCGGAGTCTGCAGGCTTTAGTGTTTTTAGGTGGAAACACAGCATCCCACAAGCCGCTCAGCCGGAAAGAGGCAAATGGTCCTTTCTTCCTTCTCCTCCCAAACATGGCCGGAGAATCTCAGAAGAACTCACATTTGTTTTGCTTCCGTTACGATAAGAGGGCTGCGGCAGATGAGATAAAGCGCTGCTGGAAAACGTTACCCACAGGATATATTTTTTTTTTAAATAAAAAGATGTGGTCTGTCTTATTTCCCTTGGTCTTTGAACTGTAGATTTCAAGTCATTAGATAACGTTGCAGGCTGGTGGGTTTTTCGCTTTGGTTCATTGAGACTGTCTTCAGTGCACTGCGCTTGAGGTTCTCGATTGGCACAAAACCGCAAAGAGAACCGGCCTAAAAATAATTTGCTCGGCAGCAAAACTTATTTTCCTTCCTCGGGCGGTTCGGCTTCGCTGAGGGCTCCTCGTTCGGCAACGCAGCCGGCTCACATTTGCAGACGCTGTGGTTTTGTATTGCTCGGGTGCTTTTCCTGTGCAAAGTGTTTACTCATTTTAAATGCACACGCATATATAAAGTATATATGTCCTGACCCGGGTGGCCCAAGCTAGCCTGATCTCGCCAGCTCTTGGATGCTGTGCAGAGGCAGGTGGCGATCTCTCGCCAAAAATGCTGAGGAACTTCTTTACCAGGCAGGCAAAGGCTGAAACAAATGTTCATCTCTTGCCTTGGGAACCCTATGGAGTCGTCAGAAGCTGACTGCAACCTGATGGTGCTTTGCACCAGGCCTCAGATTCAGCAGGAGCTCACAGGAGTGCAGCTCCTGAACCTTTCTGAGGTTCCCCCTCCTCCTCCTTCCCACCTACCTTGTCCATTGAATAGGAGGTGCAGCTGCATAACAATCCCTGGATTAGGAGTGCGAGCAGCCAGCCAGCACCAAAAGCTTTGCCACGCTCCCAGCAGCCCTCATTAACCCCTGGAGAAGCCCGTGCCACCCTTTCTCTACTTCTTATCTGATTTTGGGCAGCGGGTGGCTTGCTTGCTGGCCTTTTGACTGGGGGGGATACAGCCCAGGAGAGCCCCAGGCAAGCAAGGCCTGCTTGGGCTGTCTGGATCTCTAGCCAGCCCAAGCAGACCTCGCTCGCCTGGGGCTCTCCTTTCTTGCATCAGGTTGCTTTTGGCTGGTTGGGGGGGAGCATATGCTAATGAGTTATGGTAACGACCTCTGCCACCTATTTTTCTACAAAACGACCCCTGCTTTCCACCACACACACACACACATGCGCACACACACTCTACCCTTTCATAAAGTTAAGGATATCTTACAGCAGAGTAACAATTAAGAATCATGCTAGAGAAAACTTGCAGCCTACTTCATGGGGAGGAAAAAACTATCAAAACCCACAGTGTTCAATAGAACAAATTTCAACCATTTTTGGCTCTGAATGAAGCGGGTTCTGTTTTAAGTATTGCACTGGGGTAGGGGCTGGTGGGCCCTGGTAGTTGCTGGAAGATGCTGTGCTGAGCGCTGGCGTTGACCTTCAGAATGGAAAAGCTCCACCGCAGAGGGTTCCTTAGGCCCAGTGCCACATTGCCACCTATGGAACAGCCAGAATAGGAACTATACACAGGTTGGAAGGGCCAGTCACACCTACAAAGGTCAGCAGGCTGGAGTGACCAGTGAGATCTGCTCTATGGTATAAAGTGGTGTCAAACATGCAGCCCAAGGGATGAATCAGGCTCCCAGAGGGCTCATATCAGGCTCCTGAGTAACTGGCTTTTGTCTGTTTCCTTCTCCCTCTCTCTTGCTTCCTTCTGCATCTCAACTTGCTTTGCAAGGCTTGATCAATTACACAGAAGCTACAGAGCAAAACCTCAGTTTTCTCCATTGGCTGAGGCTCCCTCCCCTCGTAGTCCCCTGTGGAGGGAGGGAAAGAGCCAGAGCTTCCTTTGCCCAGCTCTCTGGATCCCATGGAAGAAATACAAAGAAAACACATTTAAGACCAAAAAGTGCTAATGTTTTAAGTTAAAAAAAAAAAACCTTTAATCATGTTTGTGTCCTTTAAAAAGTTTCTATCTCTGCTACCTTATCTTAAATAAGTGCACAAATGGCCCGGCCCAACACAGCCCAGCCTGGCCCGACAAGGTCCCATTTATGTCAGATCCGGCCCTCATAACAAATGAGTTGGACAGCCATGTTCTAGACTAAACACTTCAATTGGAACAACTCCTTGGTGTTGGAAAGATTCGGCGAGATCTTGGTATCTGATCCTGCTTATGCTTGATCCTTTGCCTTTCCTATTGATCTTTTGTCACCCTGCCTCTGCTCCTGCCCAGTCTTGGACCACCTCCCTTTCTGACTTGACTTGCCAACCTCCAGGTAGGGCCTGGAGATCTCCTGGAATTACAACAGATCTCCAGACTACAGAGATCTGTTCACCAGGGGGTGGGGGAAGGGAATGGCTGCTTTGGAGGACAGTCTCTATGGCAGGGGTGGCCAACGGTAGTTCTCCAGATGTTTTTTTGCCTACAACTCCCATCAGCCCCAAGCCATTGGCCATGTTGGCTGGGGCTGATGGGAGTTGTAGGCAAAAAAAAAACATCTGGAGAGCTACTGTTGGCCACCCCTGCTCTATGGCATGATGCTCGGCAGAGTCTCTCTCCTCCCCAGATGCCATCCTTTCCAAGCTCTGCGGAATCTCCAGGAATTTTCTCAACCTGAAGTTGGCAATGATGACCTGTGATAAGCAGTGGGTTCAGATGCTATAGTGATTTCAACATAGCTCTTTATTGGCACACACATGCAGCAGCCTCAACTATACACAGAACCCCCGGACTTCGTTTAAGCAGGAAAAAATTTTCTGGCTGCCTTGGCATGGGTTGTGGTGGGATGGTGGCCTAATATGCAAATGAGTTCCTGGCGGGTTTTTTCTACCAACCCCTCCCCCACCAGAAATCCAGCAATAGCAAACCAATCAGAACACAGGCTCTCAGAACCCTTATTTCCATGGGCATCATACCTGATTGGCTGGTGACGTGATTGGCTTACCTGAATGGCTGGTTACTTGATTGGCTGGCTTGGCAAGGGTAGCCAATCTGAAAGCAACTGCAAGGAGCCTCTCACACAATAGGTGCTCACTTGAAGTTTGTGATACTCAATAGCCTGGCTGCTGATTTCCAGCTTCTGACACTCCGGTGGTCTGACTTTGGTCAACTCGAACCTACCCTGAGTCCCCATGTTCCTCAGCATCTGACATGACATAATACCACAAACCCACCTGTGACTCTGGCTGTGGAGGGGCCTGGAGAAAGAGCTGGAACTAGCCCAGCTTCTAGGTAATCCTTCATTCCTCATGAGAACAGAAAGATCAAGCATTTCTAGATAACAGAGATGCCCTTGCTGGGCCATGGACTATGGGCGGGGGTGGGGGGGCTTCCCTCTATGCCGACGATTTTATACCAGGCTTCTCACTTCCCTGTTTTGCAATGGTCCAGTCGCTAAAGTTGCAATCTTGCACAAACTAGCCGTGGAGTAAGTCTCGTGGAACAAAGCAGGGGCTGAACTTCAGAGCAAACATGCCTACGATAGAATTGCACGTCAACCCCATAGTCCCTGGTTCCTCTAAACAAATTAACGTTTACAACAGAGGTCAGCAAAGTTGCTGCTTTTTTCAAAAAAAAAAAAAAGCTGACGTCGTATTACCATGTATCGAGGGAGGCTTCCTATTTCTCCCATTCTCGGTTCTGAAATACTGATTAAATAAGCAACTTAAAGGGTATTTGCTGCGGCCAAGCATCTGATGCTTATCTTTCCTGCCGGGGAGCAGACACAATGAGATTTCAGTGAGATTTGCGGTAAAGATCAGAAGCGGGATATTTGTAAGCTTTCAGGTTTGGGGCCTCGCATTGTTCCTGTGTTCGAGTCCTCCAAAGTAGCAGGCTTTAGGAAGAACCAGCCTGGCTGCGCTAATTAAGTTTCTCGACATCTTGACGAGGGATCTTTTCCTGCCGCCACCTCTGCTGGCCCACATGGCACAGTGGTTATGAACCATGATTTCTTGAAGGAGAACTGTGTTAAGGTCAGGAGAATATCCGGCTGACTTGCTTTTGTGCGGCTTTTGTGGCTTCGGCACCCTCGTGCATAAACAAGCACTCAAAGAGCTTGCAATACCATCCTTTCCCACACATGGATGAGCTTCCGTCAAGGGCTGTTGAAAGGGTCAGGCCAATCTGTCCCACATATACTCCTCCCAGCGTTAATCTCTGGAGGGCAGCAGCAGTGAGCAGTGTGGGAATAGGCAGGGATGGCTTTCACTGGCACCATGCCTGCCTTCACCTCTTGCTCTCTACCCTGCTTCTCTGTTTTGCACTTGTGCATGGAGCGGGGCAAGGCTTTTGTTGTAGAAAAAGCCCAACACAGACTCGTTTGCATATTAGGCCACACACCTTATGTCACCATTGTGTCATACAGGGACTCATTTGCATATTAGGCCATGCCCCCAACACCATGCCAGCTGGAATTGTGTTCCTTTGTGTTCCTGCTCAAAAAAAGGAGGGAGCTGAGACCCCCAAACCTGACATCTCTTTTAAAACTCTTCAAAAGTTTTTTTCTTTTCTTTTTCCACAGCCATTCAAATTGGAGTATCCACACGTAACATTTTAAAAGGTTTTTTTTTTTTTAAATTAGAGGGTTAATTGATATACTCCCAAGTCACATCTGTTTTGTTCTCAGAAACAGTGCAGAAGGCAATCAGTTTTGACTCATAAGAACATAAGAGAACCCCTGTTGGATCAGGCCAATGGCCCATCCAATCCAATACTCTGTGTCACACAGTGGCCAAAAAACCCAAGTGCCATCAAGAGGTCCACCAGTGGGGCCAGGACTACTAGAAGCCCTCCCACTGTGTCCCCTAAGCACCAAGAATACAGAGCATCACTGCCCCAGACAGAGAGTCCCAACAATACGCTGTGGCTAATGGCCACTGATGGACCTCTGCTCCATATGCTTATCCAATCCCCTCTTGAAGCTGTCTATGCTTACAGCCGCCGCCGCCACCTTCTGTGGCAGTTAATTCCATGTGTTAATCACCCTTTAATAATAATAAATTTTTATTTATACCCCGCCTTCCCGCCGAAGCAGGCTCAGGGTGGCTTACAGGACATGGTGGGTCACACCATGATATAACAATAAATACAACATAAACATTAAAATACATTTCCTAAAAACAGCGATTAGATTAAAATTTAAATTACAGTATAAATTAATGGTGCTACATTCTTAATATACATGTAAACATGTATTTGGTGAAGAAGGACTTCCTTTTATCCATTCTAACCCGACTGCCCAGCAATTTCATCGAATGTCCACGAGTTCTCATATTGTGAGAAAGGGAGAAAAGTACTTCTTTCTTATTTTTTCTATCCCATGCATAATCTTGTAAATCTCAATCATGTCACCCCTCGGTCGACATTTCTCCAAACTCAAGCGCCCCAAGCATTTTAACCTTTCTTCACAGGGAAAGTGTTCCGACCCTTGAATCATTCTTGTTGCCTTTTTCTGCACTTTTCCCAATGCTATATCTTTTTTTGAGGTGCGGTGACTAGAATTGTACGCAGTACTTCAAATGAGGCCATACCGTCGATTTACACAGGGGCATTTATTTATACAGGGGACTCCACGATACATTCTCAAAGAGGGGCTTTTTCTCCTTCTGTAATAGTAGAAGTTGGGGGATGGGCAGGGTTGCCAGCTCTGGGTTGGGAAATTTGGGGGGCGGGTGGAGCCTGAGAAGGGCAGGGTTTGGGGAGGGCCTTCAGTGAGGTGCAAGGCCATAGAGCCCACCTTCCTAAATGGCCATTTTCTCCAGGGCAACTGATCATTGCCACCTGGAGATCAATTGTAATCCCAGGAGATCTCCAGCCACACCCTGGAGCTTGGAAACCCTAGTGGTGGGTTGGCATCCAGTGAAGTTGGTGAGCAATAGATTCCGTATATTCTAATGAAAATACTTTTTTTATTCCACAAGGGATTAAACGGTGGGATGTGCTTCTAGTGTATCAGTGATGGCCATAGAGACAAGTGGCTTTTAAAAGATTCACGTCCATCCACAAGAAAACCTGCTTGCAAACACCGTGCATTGAAAGTGCATGTATCCAACGTGTGGGGAAATGCCGATCTAGCAGTTCCATTTAGTCACAGTGACTGAAGGGGACCTCTAGATTGGCTGCTTTCCCAGATGCTAGAGAATGCACTTTCGCTGTTGTCTAGAAATGATGACTGAAGGGGACTTCGAAATGGGCTGCTTTTCCCACACATTGGAGCATGCGTTTTCAGTGCACTTTAGCAGTCGTTTGCAACTAGTTGGCCCCTGTGTGAAATAGGTTGCTGGATGAATTCTGGTCTGATTCGGCAGGGCTCCTCATAGATTCTTGTCTTCTCGGTGGTCTTTCTTTCCAAGAGAAGAGGAAGCCCTGGAGAAAAAAATATACGTACACACCGGAACCGGAAGCTAGAAATCACTGCCATTGTTTCCCTCACTGAGACAATAATGAAAGAGCTTTGATCACACTTGGAACTAACAAGCCTTTTCTTCTGATTTCTGCAGGTCCCTTCGCTGCCGTACAGACCCGAACACCCACGCCAATGCCAGGATTCAAACAATGAGTACTATAATCAGACTGCCCATAGGTGTTGCCACTTCTGCCCACCAGGTAAGCTGCCTGCTATTGTGTTGATGCAGAAATCTGAATCTGGCACAGTGTATCTGGTTACTTTTCAGGAAACTTTTGGAGATGGAAAAGAACTTCTCTCTGTCTCTTTCTCTGTCTCTCTTTTTGTAAAAAGGCATTGTGAAAGAGAGGAAACCAGGTATAACTTGTCCCATTTCCCTGAGAAGGCTTGGTATGGGATAAGATCGATGCTGCCGTGTAGGTTTCTGTTGACAAATGTGCACGTGAAGAAAGGATGCTTCAATAGGATCCAGCGCTATTTATTCCTTTCTTTAAAGGAACATAAGAAAAGGCCTACTGGAGCTGGCCAATGATCCACCAGTGGACCTCCTGATGGCACCTGGGGGTTTTTGGCCACTGTGTAACGCAGAGTGTTGGACTGGATGGGCCATTGGCTTGATCCAACATGGCTTCTCTTGTGTTCTTATGCCCACTTAGCCCAGCATTCAGTGCCCAGTCAGATGTCCTGCAAGGCCAACCATCAGGACACAGACCAAAGCTGCCTCCTGTTGTTGCCATCCCCAAACATATATTTAGGGATATACTGCTTCTGCACATGGAGGTTCCATGTTGTCATAGTTAATAATCATGGAGACCTTTGTCTTCCATTAATTTGACTAGTCTTAAAGCCCATTGATGCTGGTGGCTACAGTTGCATCTGGAGTTTTGCAAGTGAATTATGCATTTGCATGAAGAACTGTTTGGGGATGGGGTCTGTCCTGGCTCTAAATCCTCCCCCATCACTTGATGCGCCTGACTACATACAGTGTTGGAAAGGAGAAATAGTGTGTTATTTGTTTGCTTGAATCCTACAAAAACAATAGCATGAAACTCGGGGCGGGGGGGGGGTGTTTGTAGCATGAGCTCCTTTGCATTTTAGGCCACACACCCCTGATGTAGCCAATCCTCCAAGGGCTTGCAGGCCTCCTATTACGAGGCCGACTGTGAGATCTTGGAGGATTGGCTGCAGCAGGGGTGTGTGGCCTAAAATGCAAAGGAGCTCCTACTACAAAAAAAAAGCTCTGATGAAACTCAGAAGTACAAGGACAGTTCGACCTACAGGGGAAACCAGAAAAGGAAAAGAAAGAACCAACAGAAAATCTCTGTTTCACTTTCTCTACGTCGTGCATAATTTTATACAGCTCTGTTAAGCCAGCCCTGGCCCTGATAGCCTGATCTTGTCTGATCTGAGAAGCTAAGCAGGGTCAGCCCTGGTTAATTCCTGGATGGGAGACCACCAAGGAAGTCCAGGCCACTATGAAGATGCAGACTATGGCAAAATGACCTCTGTTCGCCTCTTGCCTTGAAAACGCAAGGGGATTGCAAGAAATCAGCTGCCGCTGGACAGCACTGTATGCACACTGTTTCAGCCCCCATGGTCATGTTAAATAATAATAATAAAACAACCCAGCCCTCCTGACCTGTGGTAGAATTTAGGGACTTTATGCAATATTTTCTTCAACCACCCCTGCTATGTTGCAAGCTCCTGAGCAGCACTCAGGGAAGGAAGCAGAGGGACGTTATGAAAGTGTGCCCTGAAGAACATTTCTTAGCAGTTGTCAGAAGGCTGTGATTTCACTGCCCACCCGCACTTCCCACTATTGCACATGCACATGCAGAAAGCAAACAGGATCTTTCAAAACAGTGTCCATATTGAGCTGCAAAGGGGAAAAGATATTGAACTGCATACATAAAGGCAGTGTGTCTATCAAGGCCAGTGTTGTCTATATCGACAGCTGTGGGTCTCTAGGGGCATGAACCGGATCTGTGGTGAATTTCTGGCCGGTTCGTGCTTTGCAAAGTCAAGTTTGTGACAAGGCACTTGGCAGAACCTTGCCATGAGGAGAGCCAGTTCGGTGTAGCGGTTAGGAGCACAGACTCTAATCTGGAGAACTGGGTTCGATTGCCCACTTCTCATGCAACCAGCTTGGGGGACCTTGGGTCAGTCACAAGTTCTCTCAGAGCCGTTCTCTCAAGAGCAGATCTCTCAGCCCTACCTACCTCCCAGGGGTGTCTGCTGTGGGGAGGGGAAGGGAAAGCAGATTGTAAACCGCTCTGAGACTCTGAATGGAGGGCAGGGTATAAATCCACTCTCTTCTTCTTCACGTACTTTCAAACTGTTTGTGGAGGCTGGTGCCTGTTTGCTGAGCAGAGACATTCCCAGCTAGACTGTCTCCACTCAATCAGAATGTTTACATAACTTCAAAGCAACAACTTGGAGAGCATCTAGAGGAGCATCCGGTGAGGTCCTCTTTGACTTTGATACTTCTAGCTTCCATAGGATCCATTCTCTACTCTCCTGAACCTCAGTCATTTTGACAGGCGCACGTTCAGGAAGTTCAGAAGTGTATGAACAAATCCTGTGGAAGCCAGAGACACCAGACTCACAGCAGACCTCTTCGGATGCTCCTCCACATGCTCTTCAGCTTTGGTGCCTCTAGCAAGCACAGGGTTCGTTCTATACGCTCCTGAACCTGCACTTGGCAATATGCCTGCCCGTCAGTTGTCATTTTGACAGGTGCAGGTTCAGGCTTTTCAGAAGTGTATAGAACAAATCTTATGTGAGCCAGAGACACCAAACCCACAGGGGATCTCTGATGGACTCTCTTATACCTGTCATCCAAATTTGGGGAGGATTCGATGTATGCAGTCTGAGTTATTGTCCCCAAAGAAAGTGCTTTCTGAGGAAATGACAGGTGGCCATTTGGTTTTCACTGATCCTTTTCACTGTGGATGCCACAGACTAAAGATGGGGATCTCTGCCCCTGAGCCATAAACCCTCTGCTAACACCTTCTCTTCCATCCTTGTTTTGATAGTTCTCAGGGCTTTTTTTTTTTGGTACCAGGAACTCCTTTGTATATCAGGCCACACACCCCTGATGTAGCCAATCCTCTAAGAGCTTACAGGGCTCTTAGGACAGGGTCTACTGTGAGCGCCAAGAGGATTGGCTACATCAGGGGTGTGTGGCCTGATATGCAAAGGAGTTCTTGCTACCAAAAAAAGAAAAGAAAAGCCTTGATAGTTCCTATTTTTCTTTCTGTTACTCTTGATGGGTGGAAGTCAAATAACGCCAAACATTCTGTAAGCCAACAGGGGGTAAAATAATAAAACAAAAACACTTCAAGCTGCCAAGATTTCTTCATGACGTAGTTCATGCAACAGGCTAGACAAAAGAGACATGCCAAAATAGACTGGTTTAACTTATGCCGTACATATATGCACAGCTACTGTATCATACAAGAAGCACATATATGCACAGCTAGTGTATCATACAAGAAATGGAATGACAAGCCGTCCCCTTCTGGTATGCGGCTGTGACCTTCCTGCAGCTCGGCATGCACTCTGCTGCGATTGAGATTAGGCCCATGCCAGAAAGGAAGAAGGGATTTAACCCTTCAATCCCAGTCCCTCTTTGTTTCGTTAATGAAAACTAGGCTCTTTGCACTGTTGTCGACATTTTATAGAGCTAAACGAGGCGGCTTTTTAAAAGATATGATTTCTTCTCCCTGTCCCCGATGTATAACAGCAGTGTCAGCATGGTTAGCTCGGTTTCCGTTAGCCAAACTGAGCGAGGCATGTGAAAGTTTAAATCCTCTTCCCCTGCCCTGCCCGGGATAGTTCAGGCAAGCAGCCCAATCTGGTCAGATCTCAGAAGCTAAGCAGGGTCGACTCTGGTTAGTACTTGGAGGGGAGACTTCCTTGAAATACCAAGTTGGGAGGACAGGGGCAGACTTTATTCAGCCACCTCTCTGCGTATCTTCCAGGCCCCAAGTAGGGGTCAGTCACCAGAGGTTGACATGACTTCCAGGTGCAGACACACGTGCACACAAGCACCGAAAATACCAAATAAATAAATAAATCCTCTTTTCTGCAGCCCTGCTCCAACACACAGTGGCATGCAGAATTTACTTGGGCTAGGGTTGCCGACTCGAGGTTGGGAAATTTCTGGCTACTGGGGCATTGAGCCTGGAGATTATGGGTTTGCGGAGAGGAGAAGGCCTCAGCGGGTTACAATGCCATAAACCCCACCCTCCAAAGCTGCCATTTTCCCCAGGGCGACTGATCTCTGTTGCCTGGAGATGAATTGTAGTTCTGGGAGATCTCCAGGCCCTGCCTGGTGGTTGGCAACTGTGGCAGAAGTCTGCAATTCCTGCTGCACATGTTTTTGCTGGCCAAGCCAAAATTGGGGACCCCCTGGGAATGGAGCCTTCAAATCTACATGGAGCCATCTGATTTTCTGTTGTGTAGAGGACGGACCAGAACCCTCCTTGAACTAGACCTCTGCGAAGAAGAAGGGGTTTAAGAAGGGTGTTTTCATGGTTGGCAACTCCAGCTTGGGAAATATCTGGAGATTTTGGACTGAAGCCTGGGGAGGGTATAAATAATGCTGTAGTTCCCACCTTCGAAAGTTGCCATTTCCTCCAGGAGAACTGTTCTCTGTGGTCTGGAAATCAGTTGTAGTTCCTGGAGACTACCAGGCCCCACCTGGAGGTTGGCAACACTAGAAAGTGCATGGTGTTCCTGCAAGGCTCATTGGAGCCATAAGGGCTGAGCTTGGGGACTTGGGAACAATGGGCAGTAGGATCCAAATCCTTGCTGTCCTGCTCCAATCACGGGCCCCCTGCTGGTTTGAATGATCCAATAGCGTGCTTGGGTGGGAACCCTGAGTTGTATATAGTTGGCCCAGTTCCTCAGTCTTTGAGTGCAGCCCTCTACTATGCTGTGCTTGATAAAGAGCTGATGTTCACTACCACCTCGCCTCTTCATTGCATTGGACCCGCTGTATTATATTTACCTTACTTATCGTATTAAGCAGCTGTTCTCCGCTGCCAAGATTCGGTTCAATAACAGGAAGCCGGTGCCACACGGGAGCAGCCTGGGTTCTGCGGGGGCTGAAAGTCAAGCGCGATTGTGGGATTTCCTGTTTCGGAACTTGGAAGGGGGCAATGACCGGAAGAGCAGGTTCCAGAGAGCGCTGGAGGGAGAACACTTTTGCCTGCTAGAAATCAGGGGCCATACTCTCTCAAGCTGTGTTTGTTTCCCAGGGCATGAAAAGTTCATTTGAGCAAAGGGGGGGGGGGGGGGGCGGGAAGCAAACGCAAAAAAAAAAGACAGCGTGATCATATGAACAGGGTATGGGGAAAAGGCTGCATGTAATCAAGTGGAATAAAGGTGGTGACGAAGGGCGTAGAAACATAAAGTGTAAACGTGCTTAGGAAGAATAAGAACATAAGAATATAAGAGAAGCCATGTTGGATCAGGCCAATGGCCCATCCAGTCCAACACTCTGTATCAAACAGTGGCCAATACACACACACACTGTGGCTAATAGCCACTGATGGACCTCTGCTCCATATTTTTATCCAATCCCCTCTTGAAGGTGGCTATACTTGTGGCCACCACCACCTCCTGTGGCAGTGAATTCCACATGTTAATCACCCTTTGGGTGAAGAAGTACTTCCTTTTATCTGTTTTAACCCGACTGCTCAGCAATTTCATTGAACGCCCACGATTTCTTGTATTGTGAGAAAGGGAGAAAAGGACTTCTTTCTCTACTTTCTCCATCCCATGCATAATCTTGTAAACCTCTATCATGTCACCCCGCAGTCGACGTTTCTCCAAGCTAAAGAGCCCCAAGCGTTTTAACCTTTCTTCATAGGGAAAGTGTTCCAAACCTTTAATCATTCTAGTTGCCCTTGAAGAATGCAAAGGCAGGGATTTAGTCATCGTGTGGTCAAGAATTCAAGCAGACCAAGGTTGCCAGCTGTAGGTTGGGAAATAACTGAAGAGTTTGGGGGAGGAGCCTGTGGAAGTCAGGGTATGAAGAGGGGGGGGGGACTGGGACTTCAGCACGGCATATTGCCATAGAGTCCACTTTCCAGAGCAGCCGTTTTCTCCAGGGGATAACTGATCTTGCTCATCTGGAGGTCAATTGCTGTGGGTTGGGAAATACCTGAAGAGTTTGGGGGGGGGGATGGAACATGTGGAGGGCAGGGTTTGGGGAGGTGCGGGACAGGACCTGAGCAGGGCGTAATGCCGTAGAGTCCACTTTCCAGAGCAGCTGTTTTAAGAACATAAAAGAAGCCATGTTGGATCAGGCCAATGGCCCATCCAGTCCAACACTCTGTGTCAAATAAGAACATAAGAGAAGCCATGTTGGATCAGGCCAATGGCCCATCCAGTCACAACACTCTGTGTCACATAAGAACATAAGAGAAGCCATGTTGGATCAGGCCAATGGCCCATCCAGTCCAACATTCTGTGTCACATAAGAACATAAGAGAAGCCATGTTGGATCAGGCCAATGGCCCATCCAGTCCAACATTCTGTGTCACATAAGAACATAAGAGAAGCCATGTTGGATCAGGCCAATGGCCCATCCATTCCAACACTCTGTGTCACATAAGAGAAGCCATGTTGGATCAGGCCAATGGCCCATCCAGTCCAACACTCAGTGTCACACAGTGGCCAAAACCCCCCAAACCCAAGTGCCATCAAGAGGTCCACTAGTGGGGCTAGAAGCCCTTCCACTGTGCCTCCCCCCAAGCACCAGAATACAGAGCATCACTGCCCCAGAACTGATCTTCCTCACCTGGTGGTCAATTGCAATAGTCCTAGAGACCTACAAGTGCCACCCAGGGGACGGCAATTCTAATTGCAGGTAGACAGCTCAAAACCAATAGGGACCATTTCACAGATGCAAGCCAGCGTGGGTTCCAGGAGTTCCCAAGTATGACTCGGCAAGATTCTGTGGCTTGGTGGAGGAGCGTCTTCTTTTGCATGCAGAAGGTCTCCACGGGTTCAGTCGTTGGCATCTCCTGTTAAAAAAAGACCAGGCAGTAGGTGATGTGGAAGACCTCCGTGTGAGATTCTGGAAAGCTGCTGCCAGTCTGAGTAGCCTGTATTGACCTTGATGAATAAATGGTTTGCTACACAGTCCAGGGTTTGCTACACAGAGGCAGGCAAGGGCAAACCACCTCTGAACATCTCTGGCCTTGAAAACCCCACCAGGGGTCTCCGTAAATGACTTGACAGCAGTCTATCACCACCGCCACGGAAGTATTACAAGCAATGTTCCCTCTAGGCTATGGAGTCTTGTGAGCAAAAATTCTGCTTTTTGAGCTACCGGCAATAAAGACGTGAGCTGTTGTATAAATTAATTTGCTCTGGGGCCCTTTTTCCTGAGCTAAGACAAAAATGTGCGAGCTGGAGGATAAAAAACCATGAGCTAGCTCACAGCGGGGGACTATGGCTCAGTGGTAGGAGCATCCGCTTGGTAAGCAGAAGGTCCCAGGTTCAGTCCCTGGCCTCTCCAACTAAAAAAGGTCCAGGCAAGTAGATGTGAAAAACCTCAGCTTGAGACCCTGGAGAGCTATGGAGGCAAGCCAGTAGACAATACTGACTTTGATGGACCAAGGGTCTGATTCAGTATAAGGCAGCTTCATATGTTCGTACGTTCAACTCAGTGTGGAGGGAACACTGATTAAAGTTGGGTGCAGTTAAAGATTTTTTTTTCTTTTGCTGTCAAGTTGTCATCGATTTACGGTGACCCCATAGGATTTTCAAAGGTGGCTTGCCCCTCCATCGTGACCCTGATGTTCCTTGATGGTCTCCCTTCCAAGTACCGACCAGGGCTGGCCCTGCTTAGCTTCGGAGCTCAGACGGGATCAGGCTAGGCTGGGCTAGCCGGGGTGTGGGTGGGGGGAGCGCGCAGGAATAAAAAGCAGCTCTTGCAACCTGGCGCCATGACCGTCTCCTCTTTCCCACAGGTTTTCGAGTGCGTCACCACTGCAATGAGAGCATCAACACCCAGTGTGAAGCGTGCGAGGAAAACACCTTTACGAAGACGTTGAATTCGGCGGTCCGCTGCTTGGGCTGCTCTCCCAAATGCAGAACAGGTATAGAGTAGCATTCCCCCTCTCTCTCTTACCAGTTTGAATATGCAGGGCCTAGATGCAGGAAGGGAGACAGTGGAACAAGAGCCCCTGATTCCCAGCAGAAGTCCTGCCTGCATCAGACTAGGCAGTTTGATGGGTAAAGCATCAAACTAAGCTTAGAGAGACTTGGGTTCGAAGTCCAATTCAGCTGTGAAGCTCGCTTTGAGCCCGTCACTGCTTGGTCCACCTAAGCAACTTCACAGGGTCGTTGTGATTAATTTAAACGAGTGCAGTTCCAGCTGGTTTGGTGTCAGGGGGTGTGGCCTAATCTGCAAATGATTCCTGCTGGGCTTTTTCTAAAAGAAAAGCCCTGTGCGAAACAATGGTGACGCCAGGAGGTGTGGCCTAACATGCAATTGAGTTCCTGCTGTGCGAAACAATGGTGACATCAGGGGGTGTGGCTTATATGCAAATGAGTTTCTGCTGGGCTTTTTCTACAAAAAAGCCTTGTGTGAAACAATGGTGACTTCGGGGTGTGTGGCCTAATATGCAAATGAGTTCATGCCGGGCTGCATTTAAAGCATTTGTACCCCCCCACACACAACAACCAAGGACCCAACAGGTAACAGCCATGAAGCCAATATATCATTTTGTAAAAATCAGGAAAACTGCTAACCCCCTCTCCCAAAACAAAGCTCTAATCAAGGTCATAGGCCTTAGGCTCTTGACCTTCAGCACAGGACTTAGGGCTTCCAGTCCCATCCAGACATCAAATGTTAGCCATCTTAACACAATTCCTCTTCCAGCTATTTGTTTATTTACTTAATTCCATTTACATTCTGCCTTTCTCTCCAGTGGGGGGCCTATGGTGGCTAATGTCATTCTCTAGTTCTTCATTTTATCCTCACAACAACCCTGTGCGGTAGGTGAGGCTGAGAGCATGTGACTGGCCCAAGGTCACCCAGCGAGCTTTCATGGCAGAGCTGAGGATTCAATTCTGGGTCTCCTGGATCCTAGTTTGACACTCTAATTGCTACACCAGACTGGTGTGTGGGGCTACTCTATATGAATATTTGGAAGCCATCTTGCCCATGATACATCCATACTTAGCAATTTTGACCTTTCCCCTCTAGTCATATGCTTCTGACAGTGGTTCTAAAGCCCCGATTCCTTCCTTCCCCGTTAGGATTGGTGGAGATACAGGAATGCACTCGCACTCAAGACCGACACTGCTGGTGTCCACCTCACGAATTCTGTAGCACAGTGACCTCTAAAACATGCTTTCGATGTCAACCATACCAACGATGCTCAAAGGGCTTTGGAGTTGCAAAACCAGGTAAAGGACAAACCGTTAATTTTCTGTGACTATGTGATTATGGAGGGTCAGGGTATTGTCGGTCTTTGGCTTTTTTTAAGTCTCTTTCCTTTTTTTCAAAATCCTCATTGCTTTTGGTCTTCCAGATTTGAAATCTGTTGACATCAGAAACCCTCCAGAGGTTTGTTTTGAAAGGACACAATTTTGCAAGTCTTCCAGAATGGGCTCAATTGCCTGGCTGGCTTAACACTCTTAAGGACACAACCTTAGCAGATGCTAGAGAGTCTGTGATTGGTCTTCTCTTTTCTTTTTAAAAACTTAAATCCAGCTGCTGATTGAGGAAATTCCTGGAGATTTGGTGGGAGGGGCGCAGCTGGGGAAGGTGTAATTTGGGGAGAGAGCTTTGCAGAGATGTGATGCCATACAGTCTACCTTCTGAAACTGCCATTTCTTCCTTCAGAGTTCAATTATGGTTGTCACAACCTTGCTCCCGGCTCATTGGGCTTGCTCTCCCTGGTTTGAGACTTTCCTCATTGGGCTTGCTCTCCCTGGTTACTCGGAAGTAATCTACAGTGAGCACTGTGGCACCTACTCTCTACACATGCATAGGATTGCAGTTTTAGTTTAAAGAACGAAGAAGATATTGGATTTATATCCCGCCCTTCACTCTGAATCTCAGGGTCTCGGAGCAGCTCACAATCTCCTTTATCTTCCTCCCTCACAACAGACACCCTGTGAGGTAGGTGGGGCTGAGAGAAACTTTCCCAGAAGCTGCCCTTTCGAGGACAGCTCTGTGATAACTATGGCTGACCCAAGACCATTCTAGCAGCTGAAAGTGGAGGAGTGGAAATCAAACCCGGTTCTCCCAGATAAGAGTCTGCGCACTTAACCTCTACACCAAACTGGCCCTCCTTTCTCTCATCAGACTTTTTAGTTAATACAATTCAGACTATCCTTGAAGTTTCCAAGGGTAGCCGTGCTGGTCCATAGTGGAACAACTAGATTCAAGCCCAGGAGCACCTTAGAGACCAACAAGATTTGGGGGAGGGGGCACAAGCTTTCCAGCATTAGAGCTCCCTCAATTAGATAAAAGGAGTTTTGACTCTCAAAAATCTTGTTCGCTAAGGTGCCGCTGGACTCAGATTTAGCCTTATAAATCAGTGGACTCCTTTCATCAACTTAATTTATTAACTACCATCATATATCCCCTGCCTTCCTCTCCCAAAAGGACACTGAAGTGGTTTGACGCACTCTCCCCTTCTCTTTTATCCTTAAAACGAACCTATGAGGCAGGTAAACTCAGAGTATATTACTGGTCCAAGGTTTCCCAGCAACCTGCCAGGGCAGAGTGAGCATATGAATCAGGACCTCCCAGATCTGATTTGGACACCCTAACCACCAGCTGCTACTAAACACACTATATTTTACTGTATTCTTTTTTTCCTAATGGCAGACTAGAATGATGTTTATAATGTATGTTATACGTTCAAAAGTAAATTAGGTGGACAGGAACGCTTCTGGGAAAGGCATGTTCTCTGTTTAACCCAGACCTGCAAGCAACAGAGCAATGAACAGCCTCCATTTATTGCCTTATGACACTCTCACCATCATCCTCCCATTCTGACATGTTACTATTTTGTTGGTTTCCTAAGCAAATGCTATCCAGACCAAATGTTCTTTCAGTTTGTTAATTTCACGATGAGCTGTTTTTTTCTAAACTAAAACCTCAGTATTCAGGTTAAATTGCCGTGTTGGCACTTTGCGATAAATATGTGGGTTTTGGGTTGCAGTTTGGGCACTCGGTCTCTAAAAGGTTCGCTATCACTGGACTAGGGGGTCCAATTCTATGAGCCCCAAGAGGAGATGTCCCTACCCTTCATTGTTTCCAAAAGGAGGGAAGGCAGTTCTGTGAGCCCCCAAAGAAGGTGCCCCTATCCTTCATTATTTCCAAATGGAGGAAAGGCATTTAAAAGGTGTGTGGTCTCTTTAAATGTGACCGCCAGAAAGAACTCTCTTCGGAGTTCAATTGGGCTTGTTACACTCTTGCTGCACTTCAAAGTCTCCTGGCTCCACCCCCAAAGTCCCCAGATATTTCTTAAGTTGGACCTGGCAAGCAATCCTATTCCATGGACAAAGACCATTAACAGGAAAGGGAGGCTCTCAGGACAGGGCAATGATCTCTCACAGTGAGGAAAGAGCAGGCGCCAGGCAGAGAGCCAGCAAAGCAGCTTGGCTTTCAGGAGGCCTGTGGTTTTCCTCTGAGACACAGTGACTTAAAGATTACACCTCGGCTTCTGGAAGGCTGCGATAAAGGTTGGGCCAAGTTCTTGGAGCCCTGAGCATCAGTTCTGACTCGTTTTCCGTCTTCCTCGATGTCCCCCCTTTATGTAAAAACACGCCCTGTGTTGATAGGCAAAATAGCTAATGCGAATTGTCTGGAAATGTTTGCAGGCACGAAGAGCAGTAACGTGGAGTGTGCGCCCTGCGAACCCGGCACATTTTCCGATGTGGAATCTCACAGCGCCACCTGCAGGACCCACAGGGTGTAAGTTTCCCAGGTCCTACCTATTTTTCTTTGCAGATATGTATTGAGCATCCTGATTTTTTTGGGGGGGGGGTGGTGGTGTTACCTTTGTCAGACTGGCAGGATAGGAAACTGAAAGCCAAAGAGGCCTTTCCTTTTGACAAAAATGTTCAGAACAGTGGAGGGGAAAGGCAATCTGCGGCAGGCGGGCTGGAGAACTCAGCCAGAGCTCTCGAGCAAAATGTAAAAAAATTGTTCGCTTAATTTGTTCACTTGCCAAGCAGTTGACCACCAGGCTTGCATCTTTGTTCTCAAAGCTGAACTTTGTCAAAGGTGAGAACAAAGTACGGGGTTGTACTTTGTTCTCAGGGCAGGGCTGGATTAACAATTAGGCCAAGTAGGCACTGGCTTATGGATCCCCATGCTTTTAGGGGCCCCGGGCTGGCTTCTCCCCCCGCCCCCGATTTCCCCCCTCCTTGCAGCCCTCCCAGCCTGCAGGCCCCTTCTCAAAAGCCCCTTTGACAAAGCTGCAGGAGAGAGGCAGAGAGAGGCAAACTTGGCACTCTAACGCAGATAATTTGGGAGGGCCCCCCCCCGAGGTTTTGATTGTCTAGAGGCCTCCACAGGGTTTAATCCAGCCCCGTCTCAAGACCCTTTCTTACACACCCTCCTTTGATTTTGCAAGGGAGCCATCGTTGGCTGTGTTTGCAAAATCAAGTTATTTTAATGACTGTACATAAGTTTTGCAGTGGAACCTTTTGTGACTCCATGGAAGGAGATGTCCATGGAAGAAGAAAACAGTCCAGAATGGAAGGCAGAGGCTGTTTATGTCTCCATGGCCCCCAGTCACTCCTGTGCATCTGGAAGTCACAAAACACCTATTGAATGGCGGATTCAGAGCCCTCCTATTTGGGTCTGGATAAACACAAGGGCTTTGTGACATCCAGAGGTCGTTTTGTATAAAAAAAAAAAAAAAAGGTGGTAGGGTTCATCCAGGGATTGTTCTGCAGCTGCACCTACTATTCAATGGACAAGGAGGTGGAACTCTCAGAAGGAGGTGGTGGAACTCTCAAAAAGGTTCAGGAGCTGTGCTGCTGTGAGCTCCCACTGAATCTGAGACCTGGTAATACCTAAATCAAACCTGAACTCATCCTAAAAGCTGAAATGACTAAGCTAAGGCTATCGTACTCCGGTCGCATTATTAGAAGACGAGAGTCACTGGAAAAGGAAATAATGCTAGGAAAAGCTGAAGGCAGCGGGAAAAGAGCAAGAGCCAACGGATGGATTGGCTCTTTCGAAGAAGCCATGGCCCTCATTTTGCAAGACCCGGGAATGGATGCTAATGATAAGAACTGCGCCGAGACCTTACTGCTAGATTTGAGAGTTTCCCTTTCAACCTATTCTGGTTTTTTTTTTTTCCTTTTGTAGTTGTGACTTGGAACTTCATCCTGGAAACAGCACAAATGATGCGGTTTGCAAGGATTCCAGCGGTGACATCCTCAACATTTCTCCTCTCCCCACAGTCAAGATCAAGGAGCCCTCTTCTCCAGGCCTTTCTGCAAGCAGCACTCCCAGTCTGGACATGGATTCCAGCCTGCAGAAACCTCCTAGAGACATTGCTTACATTATCGGGGGTGAGCAAGGGCAGATTTGCTAAGCGCTTAGCTTGGACAATAACTGCCTTAAGGGCTTCTTCCGGATTCTCATTTTCCTCGCTTGTGTGTTCCTGTTTCTTCAGGGTGCATGCGTTTTGTTCCGCATGTGTTTTGCCTCCTGTCGTGCCTTTATGTCTGGGATAAAAACCTGCGGTTTAAATCTGCGGAGAGCTATGACGGACATAGGCGATGCGATATCAAATTGACCACTAGAGGGAGCAAAACATGTGCAGAACAGAACATCCCTCCACCCCGAAACAACAGGAACACCCAAGTGAGGAAAATGGGTGTGTGAAAGAGCCCTAAGTTTGGGTGGCATGATTGAGCAATTTGCTTCTGAACCTTTAGGTTGGTGTGGGGGGAAAGGATGCGTTGTGATTTTTCCAGCCTGGTGTGGAAATTCATTTTCTTCTGCATCCTTTTGTTTTGGTTCTAGGTCTTGCGATCAGCCTGTTTGCCTTGGTTGCATTCATCGGGGCTTTTAGCTGTATCATCTCTCAGAAAAAAGGTACGCTGGAGCAGGGGTCTCCAACCCCCAGGCCGTGGACCGGGACCGGTCCGTGGCCTGTTAGCACCCGGGTCTTGAGTTCTATAATTATTTCATTATATATTACAATGTTGTAATAATAATAAATAATAAGACATTGGGTTTATATCTTGCCCTCCGCTCTGAATCTCAGAGCAGCTCACGATCTCCTTTATCTTCTTCCCCCACAACAGACACCCTGTGAGGTGGATGGGGCTGAGAGAGCTCTCCCAGAAGCTGCCTTTTCAAGGACAACTCTGTGAGAGCTATGGCTGACCCAAGGCATTCCAGCAGCTGCAAGTGGAGGAGTGGGGGATCAAACTCAGTTCTCCCAGATAAGAGTCCACAAACTTAACCACCACACCAAAAAAAAGTGCACAATTGTATCATCTCAAAACCATTCCACCCCCCCACCCCCCGATCCGTGGAAAAATTGCCTTCCTCAAAACTGGTCCCTGGTGCCAAAAAGGTTGGGGACCACTGCACTGGAGGGCCGGGACCCAAAAGGGGCTTTGCATTTCCACATGGGATGTGTGGAAGAGGCAGAGCGAGCTGTTGGCAAAGAATCTGAAAATAATAATGGAACAGAAATGATAGGTCTTGAGGGACATGACGCTGCCAGTTTGCTGAAGCAAGTCTGGGTGATGTGTGAATGGGAGCCATCCAGGAGCTCTCCATACACCCGCATTGTGTGGAAGTTCCCAGATGTCTTCCTTGGTGGAAGGGAAGCAGTATAGACGAAATCTACGAAACCTGAGAAGTACACAGATACTCTCCATAGCCTAGTCCCCCATCCTTTGACCTGACCCTGCCATTCCTTTCTAGCGTTAAAGGGATTCTTGTTTTCTTAGTGAGGGTCCTTCAGTTGTGAACCTCATACATGAAGCTGCCTTATGCTGAATCAGACCTTTGGTCAATCCAGGTCATATTATCTATTCAGACTGGCAGGAGAACATAAGAGAAGCCATGCTGGATCAGGCCAGTGGCCCACCCAGTCCAACACTCTGTGTCACACAGTGGCTAAAAAACCCCCAGGTGCCATCAGGAGGTCCACCAAGTGGGGCCAGGACACTAGAAGCCCTCCCACTGTTCCCCACCCCAAGCACCAAGAATACAGAGCATCACTTGCCCCAGACAGAGAGTTCCAACAATACGCTGTGACTAATAGCCCCTGATGGACCTCTTCACTGATTGAGCTCTTCGGGGCAGACCTGTAGCCCGGATTTTTCCAGTCAGGGGGCATTGGGGAAATTGGGGGTCCTAACAAAATTAAAAAGTCTCCCGAGCTCCTCTGCACCAGATGTCATCCATATAAGCAAAGCCCTAATGAGCTCATTAGGCGGAACAATCATACTGCGCATTTAGCAGTATGACATCAGTGAGGGTGAAACCCCCGGGCCTTATTGGCCTTTCTTTCCCCTCCAAAGACTTACTTTTTCTCTCCTCTTATCAATTCCCTGGGCTTTTAAAGGGCTGAGAGGCCGGGCCCCTGTGCTTTTGCAGCTGGCTTTAAAATCGGCTGTGAGAAGCAGGAAGTCCCGCGCAGCCTCCTCTCGCTCTCCCGCCCTACTTGGATGGGTTGGGCGGGGGCCTCCTTTGGAAGTCAGGGGCCCCAGACCCCCCCTTTAACTACGGGCCTTCTCCAGGGTCTCAGGCAGAGGTCTTTCACATCCCCTGCTGCCTGGTCCTTTCAATTGGAGCTGCCGGGGATTGAACCTGGGACCTTCTGCATGCCGAGCAGATGCTCTTCCCCTGAGTCACAGTCCCACCATTCCTTCAGATCCAAAGCACAGAAATAGCCTCTGCCAGTCTGAGAAGACAATACTGACTTTGATGGATCGAGAGTCTGATTCAGTATAAGGCAGCTTCATATGTTCATATATGTTCAAATTGGTGAGCATCTCCAGGTTCTCCCACAAAAGAATATAGACAACTGATGTCCCCAGCGGTGGAATTCTAGCAGGAGCTCCTTTGCATATTAGGCCACACCCCCTGATGTAGCCAATCCTCCAAGAGCTTACAGGGCTCTTTTTTGTAAGCTCTTGGAGGATTGTCTACATCAGGAGTGTGGCCTAATATGCAAAAGAGCTCCTGCTAGAATTCCACCCCTGGATGCCCCCCTTAATGATACTGAGAACTCATTATCAAATCCCGCCCCCCACAGAAACGGAGTTATTCAGCTGCAAAAAGCAGCTGCTCTGTGTGGAAATCAGATACGGATCAAGGCCACGGTGCTGGGGAAGAGCCATGTCCGCAGCTCAAAGGATCCAGCATGTAAGCCATGATAGACACGCACAATTGGCTAAGGGGCATTTTTGATTAGAGGAAAAGGTGTGTTGGGAGCAGGGTTTCCACTTGCACTGGAAAAGGCAATAATGCAAGGAAAACTTGAAGGCAAAAGGAAGACCCAAATGAGATGGATGGACTCAAGTAAAGGATGCTGCAACTTTCAGTCTGCACGGCCTGAGCAAGGCTTTCAAGGATAGGATGTTTTGAAACTCAGGAATTCATAGGGGCACCAAAAGTATTTTCCCTGAGGATGTTCTGAAGTTCTGCACTTCTCTGAGATGTGTGGACCCAGGTTGGTTCAAGATGAGCATGTGTGGGAAAAGCTGGCTTAGACTTTCCTGCTGCCCCTTTTCCTTGTCTTGAAATGGCACCTGGGGTGGGGGGAAGAGGTGCTCTGTGCCCCATAGAAAGATGCATTTGTACTGACAAACTACACGTTAGGTTTCTGTCACTGGACAACTAGGGCCTTCCTGGGGCCATTTCAGGTTGGGGAATTGCAGGGGAATGTCTAAGCCTCCTCTCTCCACATGCCGTGGTCCCAATCTGAAACATCGCAGACTCCCTTGGGGAGCCACTTTGGTGTAGTGGCTAAGTGAGCGGACTCTTCTCTTAGAATCAGGTTTAATTCCCCACTCCTCCACTTGCAGCTGCTGGAATGGCCTTGGGTCAGGCCATAGCTCTCGCAGAGCTGTCCTTGAAAGGGCAACTTCTGTCCAAGCTCTCTCAGCCCCACCTACCTCCCAGGATGTGGGAGAGGAAGGTAAAGGAGATTGTAAGTCACTCTGAGACTCTGAGATTCATAGTGAAGGGCAGGGTATAAATCCAATATCACCACCATCTCCTCCTCCTCCTCCTCCTTTTTCTCTTCCTTCTTCAATACAGTGTTAGAGGCAAGGGGCAATTTGTAGACTGGGCAAGCTGTGAGAGGCAAATGTGGTCTGGGGCTTGGTGCCATTCGTACCGCTTGGATAGGTTTGTGGTTACATTGCATGGTTAATTTCGACTTTTGGATTTTCTCTTTGTCAGCTCTGCACTGCAAGAAACTCCTCAGGGGTGAACAGCAGGTGAGTTTCAACATCCTTTCTCTGCCCTCGGTGGAGCCTCTTTAAAAACGCTTTCATCCTCAACTAACCAGAAGCTAAATCAAGCGCACACTTTCCGCCCTGCAGATCATATGAATTGAATTTGTTCTGATACAGACCACCGGGCCTATTCGGTTCATTGATGTCTGCAGCAGTTCTCTGGGGCTTCAGGCAGGAAAAGAGGCCTTTCACAGCACCTGCTATATGGGATCAGAGGTTTTATCAGAGACTGAGGAGGGGGAATTGAACCTGGGCCCTTCTGTATACAAGGGAGACACTCTGCCTTCTTCATGCAATAGTTTTATTTCCACTGAAGGAAGAGTTCTGTAGATAGAAGGAAGAGTTCTATGGATGGGCCACTGGCCTGATCCAACATGGTTTCTCTTATGTTCTGATGCCACAGGGTCTAGATGGAACTCTCTGTCTGGGACAAAGTGATGCTCTGTATTCTTGGTGTGGGGGGCAGCAGTGGGAGGGCTTCTGGTGTGCTGGCCCCACTGATGGACCTCCTGATGGGGGTTTTTTGGCCACTGTGTGACAAGAGTGTTGGACTGAATGGGCCACTGGCCTGATCCAACATGGCTTCTCTTTTATTGTCCCTATCCTTCCTAGAATGAAATTCACACATGCAACTTTTAAGCCTTCTTCTGCTACTGGGATGCATGTGTGAAGAAAATAATTTTATTTAAAACATTTCTGTGCCACCTTTCCACCCAAGGTGGCAAACATCAAAACGTTTCGACATTAAAATAGCACGCACGAACACACACACACAAACACAAATCGTTACGATCATATAAACACACAACACCAAAAACAGAAGGGCCAACAGAAGGACTAATATCAGTTACAATGATGATGATGATGATGATATTGGATTTATATTCTGCCCTTCACTCTGAATTTCAGTGTCTCAGAGCGGCTCACAACCTGCTTGATCTTCTCCCCCCACAACAGACAGCCTGTGAGGTGGGTGGGGCTGAGAGAGCTCTCCCAGAAGCTGCCCTTTCAAGGACAACTCCTGTGATAGCTATGGCTGACCCAAGGCCATTCCAGCAGCTGTAAGATAAGAGATCACTCACTTAACCAGTACTCCAAACTGGCTCTCTATTGGGGGTATGGTAAACAAAACAAAACAAAAAGTCTTTTACTCGCTGGTGGAGAACAGCAATAGAAGGAATCAGACAGATCTCCCAGGGCAAGGGGGTTCCTAGAGTTTTGACACCATGACTGAGAAGGCCTTTTCTTGGATTGCCACCTGTCTGACTCCAGACGGCAGGGCTTCCTAAAGTAGAGCCTCTGAAGACGACTGGAGTGGATGGGTAGAACAACAGTACTACATGTGCTTGCATCAGGTGTCTGAGTCCATCAGGAGTCATGCAGGGAGAGTGGGCTTCCAAGCGACTGGATGGAGAATATCCAAAACTTGTGTGCTCAAAGAAGTTGTAGGCACATTTTGAAAAATAAGGTCAAGCAGTGTGAGACGCTGGAGTTTCATAAGCTGAACTCTGGATGCGTTCTTTGACTCCAAAAAGAAAAAGCAGGCAAGAGGCGCGTGAATCTGGGCCATGGCACTGGAAAAGTCCACTTTGTTCCCTCCCCACCCCCCGGTCAACAATAGTTATGGAGTCCCAGCGTTGGAAGGGGCCAGACAGGCCATCCAGCCCAACCCCCAGCTCAATCCAGCATCAAGCTAGAGCAGGGGTGGCCAACGGTAGCTCTCCAGATGTTTTTTGCCTACAACTCCCATCAGCCCCAGCCAGCATGGCCAACGGCCAAAAACATCTGGAGAGCTACCGTTGGCCACCCCTGGCCTAGAGCATCCCTGACAAGTGTTTGTCCAGCTGCTCTTTAAATTCTGCCAGAGAAGGGGAGCTCCCCTCCCTCGATAGCCGATTCCACCATTGAACAACTCTTACTGGTAAAACAGTTTTTCCTAATATCCAGCTAGTACCTTCCCGCCTTGAATTTAAACCCATTATTGTGAGTTTTCTCCTTTGCTGCCCACAGGAACAGCTCCCTGACCTCCCCCACCCAAGGCAATTTTAAGGTTTTGTGTGTCTCTCCCTTCACCCTTTTCGGCACTTGATGGTTTCCCTTTTCCCCAGTTCTGCAACCCCAGTTTATATCAGGCCAAATAACATATTGAGATTTCAAGTGGCAAAGCTCCAAGATCATGCATAGTCCAGCCATTAAGCAGCCATAAGTAACTGGCTGCATAAAAGCGGAAGATTCAGCACCACCTCTCCCTCCACCCAGACCTTCCCTAAGGCTGTTGCTACATGTAATGTGTAGTTCTGTCTGCCCTACATTTCTCTTTCATGAGTAATTTGCGTTCCCAACCAAGAGGAGGCACACCGAACGGCGCCTTTCCCCTTTCAGTGCTGGTTGCAAAAAGCATTATTTATTCCCAGAATGGACCTCAGGAAATGAGCTGCGATGAGCTCAGCCGTGGAATGTCGAGGCTGGGAATCTGCGGCCTCCTCGCCGTGACCCATGTGACGGCAGTGTTGAGAGGTTATCGCCGGATTCTTGTTTGTTTTCAGGCTCGGGGTAGAATTCTGGTGTTTGTCTTCAAAGTCGTATCTGGCCTTAGCCGTTCTTTTCCCTACTTTTTTTTTTCCATTCAGTTTATATATTTATATTCAGTTTCTACTTGGGCTGCAAAAGTCGTGGAATGTTGTCCCTGGGAAACAGTGCAAAGGAGAAAGGTTGCCTCTCCTCCTCTCTGGAGCCAGTTTGGTGTAGTGGTTAAGTGCGCAGACTCTTATGAACATATGAAGCTGCCTTCTACTGAATCAGACCCTCGGTCCATCAAAGTCAGTATTGTCTTCTCAGACTGGCAGTGGCTCTCCAGGGTCTCAAGCTGAGGTTTTTCACACCTATTTGCCTGGACCCTTTTTTGGAGATGCCGGGGATTGAACCTGGGACCTTCTGCTTCCCAAGCAGATGCTCTACCGCTGAGCCACCGTCCCTCCTACATATGAAGCTGCCTTATACTGAATCAGACCCTCGGTCCATCAAAGTCAGTATTGTCTCCTCAGACTGGCAGCGGCTCTCCAGGGTCTCAAGCTGAGGTTTTTCACACCTATTTGCCTGGACCCTTTTTTGGAGATGCCAGGGATTGAACCTGGGACCTTCTGCTTCCCAAGCAGATGCTCTACCACTGAGCCACCGTCCCTCCCCGAGAGAACCGGGAGAACCGGGTTTGATTCCCCACTCCACCACTTGCAGCTGCTGGAATGGCCTTGGGTCAGCCATAGCTCTCACAGGAGTTGTCCTTGAAAGGGCAGCTTCTGGGAGAGCTCTCTCAGCCCCACCCACCTCACAGGGTGTCTGTTGTGGTTGGGGGGAAGGTAAAGGAGATTGTGAGCCGCTCTGAGATTCAAAGTATAGGGCGGGATATAAATCCAATATCATCATCACCATCATCCCTGTGGTAGGGCCCAATCTAAATCGTAACAGCCTGGGAGCAGATGAAATTCCAGCTGCGGTGGAAATGGAGTGCAGGAAGGTGTCCCTGAGATATTTTTTTTTTTTTAACTTCAGAGACACCTTCTTCTGACACTCTGCATCCCCCAAGGCTAGGAGCTCTATATAACCATGGACTCCCAAGACTGTTACACCAGGTACAGCCATAGCTGAAGACACCCTTAACCAGTGCTTTTTTGTGTGTAGAAAAAGCCCAGCAAGAGCTCATTTGCATGTTAGGCCACCCCGCCTGGCCTGGGGGCACGTGGCTGCCTCATGGTGGGTTGAGCCATCTGGAGCCCTGGCCAGGCCAGTCGGAGCACCGCTCCTGTGGGCTCCGGCAGAAAAAAAGCCCTGCTCTTAACATCCACAAGATTAGAGGTGGGAATAAAATGTACTGTCATTTTGGGGACCCCATCTTCCCTTTCCCCTTGCTTTGCTCTTCAGATTTCTCAAACTTGGTTTGATGTGATCCTTTGAGAAAGTCCTAATAGGCTATTAGGGTTTGTAGAATCTTTCGGGATCAAGTGCCGTGTTCTACTGGAGAAAGTTTTCCTTCCAGACGTTTCATTCTCAGCTGCGGAGAACATCCTCAGTGGGTTTGCAGCCGGAGCAGGCGCTCTGACCTTCTTGGCTGCTGTGCATTGAAGGTCTGAGCACCTGCTCCGGCTGCAATGCCACTGAGGATGTTCTCCGCAGCTGAGAACGAAACGTCTGGAAGGAAAACTTTCTCCAGTAGAACACGGCACTTGATCCCGAAAGATTCTACAAACCCTAATGATGTTACCAGCCGTGAAAACCTGAAATCTTTGATCCTAATAGGCTGTTTACAGGCTGGCTGGGAGAAGCTGCACATTTTTATGGGCCCGGACGCCATTTTCCTTGCCCCAACCCTCGCTCATAGCCGCCAGCCACCACCAGCCTCACACTTCAGAGGGCTTTAAAAAAAAAAGTAATTGACATATCACCATCACAATGTCAGTTACCAGCTTTAAGCTAGGTGGATATGCCAGTTACTGGTTCTCTCCAGCCCCAACCCACCCCACCCCCGCTAAGGAGAGGGAAAATGAAAGCCATGAATAGAGTTTGGGCAAAGATAACTGTGAGGGGAAACGCTGCATGAATACTCCATTGCCAATGAGAATACCTCGGCATTCACAGTAAAAAGGAGAGCTTTGTTTGTAACCAAACAATTTTATTGGAGGATATAATACAGTGGGTTCAACACAAGAAGCGAGGTGGTCATGATCGTAGCTCTTTATTAGTTACAGCATAGTATAGGGCTTCACTCTAAGACTGAGGAACTGAGCCCATGAGGCCAACTATATACAACTCGGGGTTCCCAAGCAAGCATGTTATTGGATCATTCAAACCAGCAGGGGGCCCATGATTGGAGCAGGGGTGCAGGGATTTGGATCCTAGTGCTCATTGTTCCCGAGTTCCCAAGCGCCGTCCTTATGGCTCCAATGACCCAGGCAGGAATGCCCATCGTAGTCTTTACTGAGGTCCACATATACAACAGAGAAATTGGAAATTTACCAATAAGGGATGCTGAAAAATAGAAATTAGCAGGGCTTTTTTTTCCTGGAAAAAGAGGTTCCGGAGCTGTTGAAAGAAATGAAGGAGAAACACACAGGTGCCCCTCATGAACGTTTAAACATTTTTTTTAATAATGTTGTTTGCACAAAGAAGTTCCAGAACTCTGTTCTGCTGTGTTCCCCCAGAAAAAAAACCCTGGAGATTAGTAAATGCAGATAGCTGGGAGGAGACTGTGCAGTTCTGAGTGGGATAAAAATACAATTTCTGGAAGGTAATGAGTAAGGTATGATTAACCTCCAGAGGACAGAACATTCTATAATCTGGAGGGGGCCACCGCTGAAAAGAACCTGTGCTTTGCCTTTCTTTCCTGCTGCTGGCTGGCTTTGCCTTACTGCATGGTTTTTGTGTTATTATCTGGCTTATAAACTGCCTTGAGAGCTGTGTGTCAGAAGATGGGATATACATTCTCTAAACAGATACACACCTTTTATTGTGGGCATAATTGCAGCAAAGAGGGCTTCTAGAATTCTTGAAAGTGGCCCTGACAGGCTGGTGTTCCATGTCTCTTCCAGCCATTCTCGTCCGTTGAACAGGGACCTGACAAATGGCCGCGGGTCTCCAGCCATGCAGGGCAGGAGGAAGAGAACCTCTTGAAGATTTCCCCGTCGAGCAGCGGCTCCTTGGATTGCCCTCCTGCATCCGACAAAAGCAGTGGAACCGATGATCTGGATGATCCCCCAAAAGAAGTGGAAGCAAGTCAACAAAGATCATCTCTGTCGAACAGCTGCGTGTACCACAGCAGGGCAAACTCAAGTAAGAGGCCTTGATATCTTGTTTCATTATATTACACTTTACGAATTCAGCTGAGAACATGGTCCACAGCACAGCATAAAGTTTTCTGGCACACCATCCAATTAAGAAGAAGAAGACTGTAGATTTATACCCCACCCTTCTCTCTGAATCAGAGTCTCAGAGCGTCTTGCAATCTTTTTTATCTTTCTCCCCCATAACAGACACCCTGTGAAGTGGGTGGGGCTGAGAGAGCTCTCCCAGAAGCTGCCCTTGCAAGGAAAGCTCTGCGAGAGCTATAGCTTACCCAAGGCCATTCCTGCAGCTGCAAGTGGAGGAGTGGGGAATCAAACCTGGTTCTCCTAGATAAAAGTCCGCGCACTTAACCACTACACTAAACTGCCAACTGGGAGTTTCCCCTTGCCCGTACTTAGAAGAAAATTGTCTTGTAGTTCTTTGTGATATATATATTTTTATTTATTTACATTATTTATAGTCTGTCTTCCTTATGGGCAGGGGTGGAATTCTAGCCAGAGGTCATTTGCATATTAGGCCACACACACCCTGATGTAGCCAATCCTCCAGGAGTTTACGAGGCTCTTTTTTGTAAGCTCTTGGAGGATTGGCTACATCAGGGGTGTATGGCCTAATATGCAAAGGAGCTCCTGCTAGAATTCCACCCCTGCTCACGTGGCTTCAAGCCAGATTACACATGGTGAGCCAGTACAGCTGCAAAAAAGAGAGAGACGCTCAGTAACCAACGCGTTAGGGTTTTAGAAGTCTGGAACCACCAGAAGGAACCAAAGCATAGCAGAAGTATTCAAAGGACACGTTAAGTGGCACAGAAATTACATAAACAGGATCCCACTTATGAGAAGCTAAACACAGCGGTATGGACCACAGTCCCTCATCATTTTTCTGCGCAAGTTGCTAAAACTGTCTTATGCCATTTTGTGCTGTGCAGCCCTGTTCCCTGTGCGGGGAAGCCTTCTTGAAGAGTTCAGTTTTGCAAAGTTTGTGGAAAGCCAGGAGAGGCAGAGCACTGATTTTTAGCTCGATGCATAGGAGGGCCTGGAAAGCAAAGGAGGCAGATAGGCACAAGGCTCAGAGATAGCGATTGATTTAAAGGCATTTGTATGCTGCCTTTCTCTCCAATAAGGACCGGAAGTTGCTTTCATTGTTCTCTTCTCCTCCATTTTGCTCAATGGTTTTTGTCTTCTTCTCAGGGGTTGTTTTGTTGGGAAAAGAGGTGCCAGAGCTCTTTAGTGCAGCTCAGCATCTGCCTTAAAATGCTTCTGGAATTATAATGGTCATCATAAAACCTTACTCCCGTCATACTTTTTAAATTACTTTCTCCTATGTGGCCACAGTGGTATGATGAAGATTTCCATCTGTCTGCTTGATGTGTTTTGGTTATATCCACGTTTTTTGGGGGGGAACAATATTTATTTTATTATATTTATATCCCACCCTCCCCTTAATGGGCTCAGAAATCTTAGAGTTCAGCAAAATTCTCCCAGGGGATAGCCCAGAAGCAAGTATTTTTGGGAGGGGAGAAAGAAAGAACACAATAAAATTTAGAGGTTCTGCTCCTGTGAGCTCCTGCCCCTAATGAGGTCCACTTCTTCTCATCCTTTTTCTCCTTTTTTTGCCTTCTTCTCCCTCGTCTCTTCCCCAGAGCAACCTGGCACTGGTGGAACCCATGTGAACATCAGCTGCGTGGTCAACGTCTGCAACCCAGATCATAGTCTGCAGTTCCAGTCACTGAACAGTTCGCCTGATCCAGATGCTTCAGTGGGAGAAGACGTCCCCCTGTCCAAAGAAGAAAGCCCCATCCAAAGAGCGTCTGAAGGACAAACCGCTGTAGAAGTTGAGGAGGACAACACAGACGTTTTTGCCTACGAAGAGAAAAAGCCTTTGCCG
Source organism: Heteronotia binoei (assembly GCF_032191835.1). Taxonomy (NCBI): domain Eukaryota; kingdom Metazoa; phylum Chordata; class Lepidosauria; order Squamata; family Gekkonidae; genus Heteronotia; species Heteronotia binoei. Next base: position 16,656,091 of record NC_083240.1, read on the forward strand.
CTGAGCATACAAGATGTCGGCATGAAGACCAGGTGAAGGAACGGGTCTGCCAGAAGCCCAGAGAGAGCCACCAAGGAACTAATTGGCTTTGTCTGAAACTTGTGCTCTTACGGATCCATCACAGACCTTTGACAGAGGCCTGAGGGTCTCTCGCTGTTCGTAGCATGACAAAATGCTGTGGGGAGCATTTTAAGGCTGAGATTTGTGGGTGACCGGATGAAAAGGGGTGGCAAGGAACCTGTACTTTTTTTGCAGTTGTGCAGGAGAGAGGATTTTGGAGAGGGTTGTGTGGGCGTGAGATGGGGGGAGGATCTGCCAAGTATCCCCTATTCTGATGAATACCAACAGCTGGACCACACCTGAGATCCAACTAGTCCAGCATCCTATTCGGAATGACGGCTACCCAGATGCCTCCAGGAGCAGAACAGGGAGGGTAAGGAGGCTCAAGTCCTCCCCTGCTGCTTATGCCCCATATTCAGAGAGAGAAAGCGATTACCTTTAAGCATGGAGATTTCCAGGGCCAGCCCTAAACTGTCTGGCACCCTAGGCAAGGCTAGCTTCTGGTGCCCCCCCCCTTCACTGATAACATCACCAAGTCACATGGGGGGACACCCAATTTGAGACCCCACAGAAGGCCAGCACCCTAGGCAGTCTCCTAGTTTGCCTAGTGGCAGGACTGGTCCTGGAGGCTTCATTTAGTTACCTTGGTTAACATCCACCGATAGATGCGCTCTCTGTTAAGAACAGCCCTACTGGATCTGACCAAAGGTCCATCTGGTTCAGCATCCTCCCCCCCACCACCCCGGACAAGAACTAGCCAGATGTCTTTGGGAGGCCCAAAACCAGGGCATGAAGGATAAAGCTCTTCCCTGCAGCCGTCCTTCAACAGAATCCATTGCTGTTCTCCTTAGCATCAGGTCACCCCCAAAGATTTCAGCTTGGATCCAGGCGCCTTTCCCACTCCATCTTGTTCAGTGCCCCTCTTTAATACAGTCCTTGTCCCGCATACGCGCTGGCTCAATGATCCACAACATCACCTTTTCCTTATGTCCAAAGGAGACTCCGTTTGCCTTTTTCACCTGCAGAAAAGTTGGCTGAATCCAGCCTTTTGTGAAGAACTTTGCAGAAGTTTACTTTGTTTTGGGGCTTTTCGTTTTTGTTTTAAACGTGTGTGTGCTTGTGTCTGCACCTGGGAGTCATTGTCACATGCCATCGCCTGGTGCTGCATATATTGAGAGGGGGCTGAATAAGGCCTGCCCTTATCCCCCTGACTGCTGGTATTTCGAGGTCTCCCATCCAAGTCTCTGCCAGTCAACCCTGCTTAGCTTCTGAGACCTGACAAGATTGGGCTTGCCTGGGCTATCCAGGTCAGGGCATTTGCTTTGGTTTTTGAATGTGCTCCTGCTTCCTGTAAAAGCCCTTTCTCACTTTGATTTTGGAGGCTTGCGTAGCTTGCTTCTGCTGACGGTTACTGTGAAGTATGAATCTACTTTTGCCCAGCTTAACCATCTCCCTCCCTCCCCCCCCCCTTTTTTTTTTTTGCTATGTGTTTTACTTCAGAAACGTTGCTAGAGTCTGTAGGACAGCCCAAGCTCCCAGACTAATCAGACAGCCTGCAGATAAGAAGTCAGGGTCAAATTTGTACGGCCAAGACTACTGCTGTGTAGTCACGAGCAAATAAAATGTACCAAGTTTCTCTTTGTTGCGTGGTGACTTCTAGTAGCGTGGGTTGCAAGCAGCTGTGTCGGTCCAGAGACAGAACACAAAAAAACTAATGTCATGTTTTTAATGCAATGTAATTTTTTAAAAAAACAAACAAACAAACCGTACATGTCACAAAACAGTGTGCAAACTTAGGCGTTCCCTGTAGTGATCTCCATAAGCCTGTATGTTCAGTCCCAAAAACAAAAGGAAAAAGGAGGAAGATAAGAGAGGTAAAAATTCCAAAAATTTGGAAGCCGTGGGGGGAAAAAACCCTTCCCTGCCATATGTTTTGAAATGCCAGGTTAATAGTACCGTCAAGTGTGCACACTCAGTACCTTCCCAAACTGTCTTTTGATAGTTGCAGAATAAGGAGAGCGGTGGTGGATTCAAAGCACCATCAAGTCAGTTGATTTATTGTGACCCTGCATAGTTTTCAAAGGCGCAGATTGGTAAAGCTGCAGTACTGCAGTCCAGACTCTCTGCTCATGACCTGAGTTCGATCCCGGGGGAAGCTGGGTAGCCAGCTCAAGGTTGACTCAGCCTTCCATCCTTCCGAGGTCGGTAAAATGAGTTTGCTGGGGGTAAAGTGTAGATGACTGGGGAAGGCAATGGCAAACCACTCCGTAAAAAGTCTGCAGTGAAAATGTTGTGATGCGACGTCACCCCAGAGTCTGAAATGACTGGTGCTTGCACAGGGGACTACCTTTACCTTTTTACCATTTAGGGTTTTCAAGGTGGCTTGCCATGGCCTGCAATTACATAGTGACCCTGGTAATTCTTTGGTGGTCTCCCTTCCAAATACTAAGCTTGCTTAGCTTCCAAGATCTGCGAAAGCAGGGCTCGCCTGGGCCATCCAGGACAGCGTGAGGAATGATGCAGTGGAGGAAAGTGCCGTTAAGTCACAGCTGACCTATGGCGACCCTTCAGGCAGTGTTCCCTCTGTGTGCGTGAGCAGTTGCTCATTAACACAGGAAGCCCCGCTCAGCAGCAGTTTGGAACCACGTCGGGTCTTGCACTGCCCATTGCCCATTTTAAGATTACTAAGAAAAAGAAAACACGCTGGGAAATTGACCAAGCTTCAAAGAAATGCACGCAGTACTTTGAAATGCTTAATTCATTGGAACGTCCCCAAATATGTTTTAAAACAAAATCCAAGCGACTCAACCGAGCTCAGTGTCCAGAAATTATAGCGTTAGTTCCAAAAGTCTATATTCAGTGCTGTAATAAATCGGTAATATCCTGCTGTCTGTATATCCCGGTTTATGATAGACGCAGGTGTAATATTTGAAGAATGTAGAGGTAGCAGTCCTCCATCCAACAGGTGTGGCTACACGAGTCCAAGGTTCAATTCATGTTTCGTTTGCCACTTCCACATGATGTCATCACATCATGACATTTTCTTGGCAGACTTTTTGTTGCGGGTTGATTTGCCATTGCCTTCCCCAGGCATCTACGCTTTCCCCCCAGCAAGCTGGGTACTCATTTTACCGACTTCGGGAGGATGGAAGGCTGAGTCAATCTGGAGTCGGCTGATTTAAATGTCACAGAAGTGAGCTTGACATTGTGTGAATCTGGTGTGTCATTTAAGTCATCTCGGCCACTACATGTGCAAGACTAGTTAGTATATCAGAGATGCGCAGGACCGGTAAGTGTGCTACTGGTGTGCTAATGTTGCATGGGTGGTACTTGAGGGCCCAGCTTTAGTCAGCCCACTGGGCATGTGCAGTGTTGCAGGGGGAAGTTCCTGCCTTCTGGCATCGTGTTTAAAATCGCACGCAAGAGTGGTGACTTGAGAGGGAATGCATGTCCTGCTGCTCACACAGGCACTGCTTGAGAAGGAAGGAATGAGTCTGTATGGCTTGTTTGCTCTTGGAGCAACAGCTTCTGTTGCTCTGTGCTCTAGCACTCACTACTTCCTCCTGTCCTGCACTGTGTGAGAGTGCGGGATCTTCTTGCATACAAAGGCATGAAGTTGCCTTATACTTAATTAGACCATCGATCCATCAAGATCAGGATTGTCTACTCAGATGAGCAGCGGCTCTCCAGGGAGATGCTGGGGATTGAACCTGGGACCTTCTTCACATCAAGCAAATGCTCTGCCACTGAGTCACAGAATACTTGAAGTCTCCTAGTTCTCCTCTGGCCAGAGAGTGGTTGAATGAAAGAGCAGTCAACGGACCAGACCAGCGGTCTGTTTACTTCAGCACCCAGTTTCCAACAGTGGCCAGTCAAAAGCCCCAGGGAAGCCCACAAAAACAGGGTTTGTTGGCCCCTGGCCTTGGGTGCTGACTGTTCCCCAACATGTGACAGTCGAAAACTGCTGGATCCAAAGGCCCCATTAAAAGCCAACAACAGACCTTTATTTGCTTTTTCTAGCATGATTTTGTAGATCTCTGTCATGTCCCCTCTCAAAGTGCTCTGCATAAATGATCTTGGGACCACTGAAGGGAGGAGGTTGTGTGAGCCTTCCTCCTCCATGGACTTGTGGCCTTTCTGTGAGACATCTGGGACGCAGTTTTAGGAATGACTGGATTATGGGCACAGTCTAGATTACCAGCTTCTGCTTTGGAAATTCCTGGGGATTTGGAAGCAGAGCCTTGAGAAGGCAGGGTTTGGGGAGAAAAAAAATAATTGGTTTTATACCCTGCTCTTTACCGCCTGAAGAAGACTCAGAGTGGTTTACAATCTCCTTCACCTCCCCACAATCTCCCCTGTGAGGTAGGTGGGGCTGAGACAGCTCTGAGAGAACTGTGATTGGCTCAAGATCACTCAGCTGGCTTCATGGGGAGGAGTGAGGAATCAAACCCATCCTCCTTCCCCATTAGAGCCCACTGCTCTTAACAACTGCACCAAGCTAGTTCTCTAGGAAAATAATGCTGTAAAGCCCATGCACCAAAGCAGCAATTTTCTTCAGGGGAATTGATCCCTGTAGTCCAGAGATAAGATAATTCTGGGAGAACATGGGTCCCACCTGGAGATTGGCAACCCTACCTACATTGCATCCCTGTGGAGGTCCTTCCACTCCCAAACTCCATGGGTCCCGAAGATCTCCAGAAATTACAACTAGTCTACAGAGATCAGTTCCTCTAGAGAAAATATCAATTTCGGATGAATTTTATGGTATCACGTCCCTAGTAAACATCCTCCTCTCCATAACCCCATCCTCCCCAGGCTCCACCCCTAAAACTCCCAAGAATGTCCTAACCTGGAGTTGGCAACTTTACGTTAACTATGTGCCAGGTGAAAAAATGGGGGGGGGGGAAGACACCCATTTTCCTTTGTTTATCTTGTCAATCATACTAACATTGTTGATCAAGGCTAGGTTTGCCAGGGTCTGGGTTGAAAAATACCTGGAGACTTCGGGGGTGGATCTAGGAGTGGGTGGCGTTTGGAGGAGGGGAAGGACCTCAGTTGGGTATAATGCCCTAGAGCAGGGGTGTCAAACTCATTTGTTATAAGGGCTGGACCTGACATAAATGAGACCTTGTGGGGCCAGGCCATATCAGGCCAGGCCATGTGTGTATCTATTTAAGATTAGGTAGCAGAGATATTAACTTTATAATAAATGACACAAACACAAAGATTTTTTTTAAAAAAGTTAAAATCAAATGCTTAAAACATTAGCACGTGTTGGTCTTAAAGGTGCTTTCTTTGTATTTCTCCCATGGGATCCAGAGAAGTGGGCAAAGGAAGCTCTAGCTCTTTCTTTGTTCCCCAGGGGACCAAAAATGGGAGGAGCCTCAGCCAATAGAAGAAAGAGAGGCTTGGCTCAGTAGCTCTGCTGCGCAATTGAAAGAGCCCGCTAAAGAAAGCTATAGCTCTCCTCCTTAAGGGAGGAGCCTCAGCCAATGGAGAAAATAGAGGTTTTGCTCTGCAGCTCCTGTGCGATTGAGCAACCCATGCAAAGCGAGCTGTTATGAAGAAGGAAGAGAGAGGGAGAAAGAAGCAGATGACAGCCAGTTGCTCGGGGCCCTGATTCAGCCCCCGGACGCATGTTTGACACCCCTGCCCTAGAGTCCACCCCTCAAAGCAGTCATTTCTCAAGAGGAATTGATCTTTGCCAGCTGGAGACCAGTTGTAAAAGCAGGAGATCTCCAGGTCCCCCCTGGAGGCTGGCAACCTTAGCAAAACCCCGTTTCTGAGCAATCCTATTGTATGGGAGGGGAGGGTGTGCCACCCCCGTCCTTTCCTCTAAGCCAGGTGAGTCTCTGCACATCGCTCCACGCACCATCCAATCCCGCTGCCGCTCTAGGCTTCTCCCTCTCTATGCAACACTGCCTTTCGAAGCAGGACGCCGAACGCCCGCCCCGCCATTTTACACCGGAAGTTCCTGTCAGGACGACTGCGGTCATAGAGCCAGAAACAGGACGCCCTCTTAACAGATGTGCTTGGCATTTCCGGTGCCCTTTATCCTCCGGCGGCTGACTAGAGACACTCCCCCCTTCGCTAGACGCTGAACTGAAAGCAAAAAAAAGAAGCCAGGCGGGTTCTGCGTCGTTCTAGTTTCGGTTTGTCTCTATGGTTCCCTCCCCCGTCTCTGACGGCCCATTGCTGGGCGGGGGCCGGCGGGGGTATCGATAGCTCTGCGGTCGTCCCGCCCGCCTTGTCCTACTTCGCTCGGCCATCGAGCTGTTCCTACTTTCCTCGCAGGCCGAGGTCGAGCGAGACGGACGCCGGTGAGGACTGTCGCAGCCCCTCCCCTCGGCCAGGTATCCCCCCCTTTCTCTCTGAGGTGGGGAGAGAATAGCAGTGGCCTCATGGGGAGGGGGTGCTGGGGGTGTTCTTTTCCCCTTTCTCCCCTTCTTGGACGTCTTGAGGTGCCCCTTTAAGTGGGTGGGAGAAAAGGGGGACTCGCATTCCATCTAGTCAGGGACGGGCTAGAGACCTTTAGGTTGTCCTGGGCTGCCTTCCCTTTGCTTGTTCGAAAGAGATGTCTCTCCCTTTGAGGAAACAGAAACATTGTTCTTATTCTTGACTAAGGGGCGACTTTGCCCTCCCCGCAAGGTCTTCTGCGGGGAATCAGTTAACAGGATCCATACCAATGTTCCCTCCAAGCTGTAGAGTCTTGTGAGCAAAAATTCTACTTTGTGAGCTACTGGCATTAAAGTTGTGAGCTACTGCATAAATTATTGTGCTCTGGGGTCATCCTTCCTGAGCGAAGACAAAAATGTGTGAGCTGGAGGCTGAAAATCTGTGAGCTTGCTCATGCTAACTCAGCTTAGAGGGAACACTGATCCATACTATTAACAATAATTAGTGACTTTCCTCACCAGGTCTTATTTGGAGGTTAACAGAACCGGTGTTGTTGTGAATAATAAATAAGAGATGCCTGGCTCTTTTTCCACATGACACATCATCAGTGTTGTTAATAAGTGAACATTCACTGACTCTTTTCACAGGTTCTAAAGTGGGAAGGTAGATGTGAGTGTAAGGTGATGGCAGGCAAAATCATCATGATTACATCATTTTCATTCATGAGGAAATGTGATTTTTCTTGCAGGGTCTTAATTTAGGAGTGTCTTAATATGATGATGGCCCTGGTGTGGCCTCATTTGGAGTACTGTGTTCAATTCTGGTCACCACACCTCAAAAAAGAATTCATAGCAATGGAAAAAGTCCAGAAAACAACAACTAGAATGATTAAAGCGTTGGAACACTTTCCCTATGAAGAAAGATTATAGCGCTTGGTGCTCTTTAGCTTGGAGATATGTTGAGTGAGGGGGGACATGATAGAGGTTTACAAGATTATGCATGATATAGAGAGGGTAGAGAAAGAAGTACTTTTCTCCCTTTCTCACAATATGAGAACTTGTTGACACTCAATGAAATTGCTGAGCTGTCAGGTTAAAACAGATGGAAGTACTTCTTCACCCAAAGGGTGATTAATGCATAGAATTCAGTGCCACAGGAGGTGGTGGCAGCTACACTCATAGACAGCATCCAGAGGGATTGGATAAACATATGGAGGAGAGGTCCATCAGTGTCTGGGGCATGTGATGCTCTTTATTCTTGGTGCTTGGGGGGGGGGGCACTGGTGGACCTCCTGATGGCACCTGGGTGTTTTTTGGCTACCATGTGACAGAGTGTTGGATTGGATGGGCCACTGGCCTGATCCAACATGACTTCTCTTATGGTTTTATGTTCCTATGTTGTTGTTATTGGTAGTGTTAATAATATAAGCAAGGTGAGTGTCTTTTCTTGTTAAGGTATTATGCAGGGAAATGATGCTTCACTTATTATTGTTAATAAAATTCTTAAATAAAATATCTGTAGTGCTTTCAGGTAACCAAATAAGCAGGAGTTTTGGGGAATCCGCCCGATTTGGGTGGGACTCTTCTGCTTTCCTTAGATGCAACAGGCTAACATTCCTACCTTTTAGGTATTACCCCTATCTTAGGGATAAGAAAATTATATGTAGCACTTTAAAACAAGAAAGCAGTCAAAAGTGCTGTGGGGGCACAATCTTGGTCTCCTTCCAGTATTCTTGTGACTATTCTCGGGCTTGCTGTTTTATTTTTAGTTTTAACAGAAAATGTTTTTAACTGTTACTGAAAGCTACCTTGAATCATGATCCAACATAGCTTCTCTTGTGTTCTTACGTTTCTTATGAAAGATGGGATACAAATATTTTAAATGAAGTAGGGCAACATTATGTCTGTAATGCGAATGAAGGTGGTGGTGAAGCAGATTCCTTTAAAAAGCCATGAAGCATTTTCACATGTCCCCTCCCCGACTCCTTCCTCTTGTGTTATTATCATTATTGTTATTCTTATACATCTGCACATAGATATGGAGATATACGTTAAGGAGGAGCCTTGTGGGCTCTTTGTCAATCTCACCTCAGCCGCGAACTCACTCGGGTGTGATCTTAACTTGCGGCTCCGCCCCACCCTCCTCTGCAATAAGGAGATGACTGCGGTGGTAGGGCTTTTGCAAGGATTTGCCGAGTTAATGGTGCCTGTGAAATGTACTTCATGTGAAACTGCCTTGTCATCTAACTTTCATTACTGTCTGTTCTGGCAGGTTGTGGTTCTTAAGGGCTTTAAGCTGTAGAAAGGTCTTTCCCGACACATGCTGCCTGAGATGCTTGGGACTGAACCAGGGACCTTGTGAATGCAAAGCATGGCCCCTTGCTTAGAACAGGCAAGATAGTAGCCACACAAGTAGTTCTGTGTGACCAAAGTAGATTTGGCCTCGTTCACCGTGAACACGCATGTTTGAACGTCAGATGTTTGAGAGCTGTAGAACATGAACATCAGATGTCTGAGAGCAGACAGGAAGGCAGGAAAATGGATAATAGATTTTTGGGGAGGGAGAGGTGGAAAGAAAGCAATTTTAACTTTAAATGTGTTCTCCAAGCTGCCAGCTTTGCTTGGAGAAGTGATTTAAAGAGACAAATGCCTTCTCCAAACCAGCTGACAGGGTGGCGGGGGCTTCAGGAGCCACACAATAGGTGTGAAAGAGCCACATGTGGCTCCTGAGCCGCAGTTTGGCCACCCCTGCTCTAGAGTGTTCCACTTCTGTAGTAAGGCCTCTTACCTTTGGTGAAGCTGCCTTAAACTGAATCAAACCATCAGTCCATCACAGTATTTTCTACTCAGATCGGCATTGGGTCTCCAGGGTATTAGGCAGAGGTCTCTCACATCACCTAGTTACCATGACCATTTAACTGGAGATACCAGGGGTTGAACCTGGGAACTGCCTACATGCCGAACAGATGCCCCGCCACTCCCACAAGGGAGTTGTTGTTTGAGAAAGTCCTCTTTTAAAACTGAGAGGAGTCTCATAAGCAGTTTAGGATGTGGGACTGGGGTCTGCTGTTCAGAGGAAATCAGTCCCAAATCCTACGGGGCATGCCCAGGGGCATGGATGCATCCTGTCATTACATAATATTGTACTGTCAGTATACACACTGCTTTCTACAGTTCTCTGATTTTAAAAAAACAAGACCTGCTCCTATTCAGTAGTATTTGACATCGTAATAGTCTCAAAATCTTAGAGCAAGGCAAAGTCCTGCCCACCATTCTGTAGACGGGACTGCCAACAAGGGCAGGTGGTAGGTGTTGAGAACTCTTACCATCCTGGCCTCGATCCATTAATAGGCACTTGACTTGTGCCATCTATCTCTCTCACACGCATTATCCTCCTTGTCCGGAAGAAAAACCTAACCTTACTTGGAAAGAATGCTAGTTTAGAAAAGCTTAGTTACTTCTCTGCACACTTTACCTTCAGTTGAACAGGCAGATTTTCTTCATTTACTGCGTGCTTATGTACAGAGGGCAGTGTCCAAGGGCACAACTAAATCAAAAGCTTGCAGTCTCTGATCAGATTTCCAGGCATCTCTAAAGGCAACTGTGGGAAGGACAATCTAAATTGGTGTTGCAGTGTTGGGACGTCAGGTTTTAACACCCTCTGCTACTGTTCCCTGAGTAGAAATCTTCCCTTTACCTAAGTTGCTATTTCAGTAAGGGGGGGGGGAGAAACAAAAAGACAGGCTGCCTGTCTTTTTACCTGCTGCATTTAATAGGGACTAATGAGAGAAATCCACCCCCCTCCCTTTGCTGCTTCTGGAAAGAAAAATCAAAGTCGTCATGGAATCCATGCACATCCTCAGTGTTTCATTTGTTGCACCCTAATTTACATGAGTGAACACATAACTAAGTAGGTTGATTGAAGTACAAGGGTGTGATGGCATGGTACGGGTATCAGTTGTAGGAAGAAACAGAAGCAGCCAGCCCTGGCTAATTTCTGTGATTTGCTGCTCCTGTACCTGATCAGTTCTTCTTGTCTTCCTTGCTTGCAGGTCATACTTTGAACTATGGAGGAGAGCAACCAGGAATGATGAGAAAGGCCTAGCCACACTCTCCTAGGAAGTAGTCATGTTGGAGGGGTTGGTAGCCTGGGTTCTCAACAACTATCTAGGCAAATATGTCAGTAACCTGAACACGGACCAACTTTCAGTAGCTCTTCTAAAAGGTAACGTGTAAGAGCACCTGTCAATTTGGCAAAGCATTTCTTCAAGCCCATGAATCTTATGTTGCTTTTCCCCCTTACCTTTTTCTTCTGTAACTGTATTTGCTCTGTCTAGGTGGGTGTCTGTAATGTTCAGTAGGCCATAAACTTGCATGTGCGATTGTGGGTTAAATAGTGATAGTTTATGTTTAACATGAGGTTCCATGGCTAGAATGTTGGGTGTATATGTAGGGAAACCTGGTTTGCATCCCGTGTCCCCTCCCTTCTCCCAGAATCTATGGAGCATGCTTGCTGGTTCTGGTTAGGTGTGCTGACTCTTGACCTAACTGATCTTTGAAGGCTGTTGGGTGGCTTGAATAACATTCGGAGCTTCTTGGGAGAAGGACCGAATTCAGATAATACCTTCAGGATGAGAATGGGTTTAGTACCTCTGAGACATATGAACATATGAAGCTGCCTTATACTGAATCAGACCCTAGATTCATCGAAGTCAATACTGTCTGCTCAGACTGGTAGCGGCTCTCCAGGGTCTCAAAGCTAAGGTTTTCCACGCCTATTTGCCTGGACTCTTTTTAGTTGGAGATGCCGGGGATTGAACCTGGGACCTTCTGCTTACCAAGCAGATGCTCTACCACTGAGCCACCATCCCTCCCCTAATGACCAGTTAGTTTTTAGACAAAATGTGGGGTTTTGTGTTGATGTCTGGTGGCACAGTGATGGAAAGAGCTGTCAAGTCGCAAGCCATCTCATAGCAACCGCATAGCGTTTTCGAGGCAAGAGGCTAAAGGGCACTTTCACACACACTAAATAATGCATTTTTCAATCCACTTTCAGTGCACTTTGCAATTGGATTTTACTATGTGAAATGGCAAAATCCACATGCAACCACATAGCGCAAAATCCACATGCAAAAGGTCACTTAAGTGGATTGAGACTGCTGTTTGAGCCAGTTTGGTGTAGCGGTTAAGTGTGCAGGCTCTTATCTGGGAGAACCAAGTTTGATTCCCCACTCCTCCACTTGCAGCTGTTGGAATGGCCTTGAAAGGGCAGCTTCTAGGAGAGCTCTCAGCCCCACCTACCTCACAGGGTGTCTGTTGTGGGTGGGGGGGGGAGGTAAAGGAGATTCTAAGCCATTCTGACACTGAGATTCAGGGTGTGTGTGTGGGGGGTGGTGGTATAAATCCAATATCATCATCTTCATTGTATAGTATATATGGAAAGCACCCTAATAGAGGTAGTTTGCCAGTGCCTGCCTCCGCGTAACGACCCCAGGAGTTCCTTGATAGTCTCCCATCCAAATACTAACCGGGGCCGACCCTACTTAGCTTCTGTGATCTGACAAGATTGGGCTAGCCTGGGCCCTCCAGGTCAGGGCTGGTGGCCTGCCTGAGATTTCTCTCCCTGCTTAATTAATTTCTAGCATGGTTGCACGTTACTCTAGGTAAGGTGGGCCATACTAATGATACCACACAATGTATGTTTAATATGAATATTTTATACCAGCTCTGTAGTAGTTTTGTCATCGTTTTGCTCGGAGAAAATCCCTGGAGTAGTACTTAGCATTTGCTAAGAATTTTATAGGCAACCTCGCCCTCCTCCCACATATAATTCTTGGGGTTCCTTAGTAAAGGAATGGTTGTTAAACAAGCAGTGTGCCTGTAGCATAAATATTCCCTAAGAAGGATGGGGCGGGCGAGGGACAAGAGAGACACAGACAGGAAGAAAAAAATTAAATCTGGCTCCTGTTGTTTCTGTTTGGGATTAAAGGAGACCTCTATCTGAAAAGGAGGAAGGCTATTGATTTAGCCGTGCCTTCTCTGTGCTAAGATATCATTCTCCAGAGGGGTATCTCAGAGGTAAAATATGATGGGAGCCTAGGATTTCTTACCTTGCCTTGTCTCGGCAGGTGCTGTGGAATTGGAAAATCTCCCATTAAAGAAAGATGCCTTGAAGGAATTGCTGCCGTTTGAGGTCAAAGCTGGTAGGTGGCTGGAATTGTGTTTTAAACAGGAGCATCCCCCCCCTCTACAGCTATTAGTGCTGCTGTAGCTGCTCACGCTTTATATGCCCTAGTTAGTTTCTTAAGCAGGTTGTTTACATTAAGCCGTCTGACTGAAGCTGGCTTAAAAACAATATTGGTGGCTTGACGTAGCATGATTGTCCAGTTCTGCAATAATGCTGCCTGTTACAAGCATCCTCACCCACACATCTGGAATATAAATCAGTTGTGACCTCGAGGTTTGTGGCACAGGCGGTGCCCCATAACCTAGGCAGAAGCTCCTTACGTGCAGAAGGGTGCGGATATGGAGCTTCTTCCTCACCGATGTGGGGGAAGCTTCCAGGTGCATGAATGCCAACGTTTGTTTTCTCTTTGGAAATTTGTAGGCTTCATTGGCAAGGTCACGCTGCAGATACCATTTTATCGCCCGCATGTGGACCCCTGGGTGATATCAGTGTCCAAATTACACCTTATTGGCTCACCAGAGAAGCCAGGAGATTTTGACGAAGAAAGAGAGAGGCTGTTTGAAAGAGAAACCAAGAAAGCGCTCTTATTAGCACTGGAAGAAAAATGGAAAGTGAGTCATTTAGGAGTTCTAAGCAAATGAGAAGCTCAAGCTTGGGAAATGTTTTGCATTCAAATGCATCTAAACACATATATAGATTAGCATTTATCCACCGTAGAGAAAGTGAGATGACATTGGTTGAATTAGTAAGCGGAAAATAACTCATATTTGTGTGTCACTCTGAATAAAAAATCAAGAGCTGTAACTCACAGATCTTCTGGATATAATTCAGGAGGAAAAAGGGAAAGAGGAGGAAATACATGTGCAATTGGACAGTGTCTTTACCAGTGAGTTATTGCACTTTGTTAGAAAAAGTATGCATATATTCACGTAATAAAATTGTGGTTTCCCATTACATGGGAAAGTTATTGATTAGGCGCATTTGCACATCATACGAAATGAACACACTGATAGGAGCGGCATCATATAAGTTAAAAAATGTAACCATGCATTGGCTGTGTTCCAACATCATGATAGATCATGGTTTGTTGTGGGGTGTGAGCAAACCCTTTTTAGCTACGACATACAAATGCATGTAGTCCAACCAACTTGTTGTTCTGCCCCAGATCAGGATTGTAAATGTCAGGGTTTGTAGCTGGTTTATTTACCAGTTTGTACTAATAATGGTTTGTTAATAGTCTCTGAATTCACAAACCATGGTTTGCTTTGTGGCTCTCTTAGCCGTTTGCTTCCAGAAATAGCAGAGCACGCTGAATGTCCTCTTTGCCGGGAAGCAAGAGAAAAGCCAACAAAACTGCAGCTTATATACAAACTAGGATTTGTTGCAACTGCTGGGCTAACCAAAGTTTGTTGCTCAGTCTAAGGTTTAAACAAAATACAGTTTTGTGGTAAATAGCTGAATGCAGCCTGTCATGTCGTACACCACAGCTGCTTCCACATAGGGAAATTGTAACATGGGAATTGCTGCCTAGAAAATTTGAGGGGCAGTTGTATCTTACCCACCCCATGCACAGAGCATGTGGGCAAACAATAACTTATTCTGGACATGGACTTGGTCAAAAGTAGAGAAGCTCTGTGGACATTGGTGGGTAGGTGGTTTTTGAGTGCTGCAGGGCATGCTGCCTTGGCTGCCTGGCTTATTTATGATCCTCTGACATGTTTCTGCAGTGAACAGCTGGCTGTTTGCTTGTCAGGAGGCTGCAAATCATCTGAAATGTGCTTCAGCAAATCACTCAATGCACTGTTTCACATGGCCCCAAATTCTTCCTTTCTCTCTCTCTCTCTTTTCAGAAAGAACAGGAGCAGGCAGCAGAATCTTACTGGTATTCAGTCACTGCCTCTGTCGTCACAAGCATTGTAGAAAACATCGAAGTAAGTTGAATGGATGGCCAGTCTCTCACCTTGATTTGTCAGCGGTTTTATTTAGGTATAGCCAGAGACTCTAGGCAGAATTCTCAGAACAGTTATGTGAAAAGCTGTTTATTGGGGACCAACCAAAACATCAGGCATTCTAGTCCCCAAGAACTCTTGTCGTAGATGGGTTATTGATTTGTTTGTTTGTTTGATAGATTTATATTCTGCCCTATCCCATAACGGGCTCAGGGCAGATTACAGACATAATAAAAACAGTTAAAATCCAACAATAAAATAATAATATGCAATTAAAACAGCACAGCTGAATAAAGTATCACATAGGGCTCATTTTGCAGATTAAAACATAAATATCGGCCTGAATATAATAGTTCAGATGGTGAGTCATTGTAGGGAAGGACAATGGATGGTATAGGTAGTAGAGCAGGGGTGGCCAACGGTAGCTCTCCAGATGTTTTTTTGCCTACAACTCCCATCAGCCCTAGCCAGCATGGCCAATGACTGGGGCTGATGGGAGTTGTAAGCAAAAAAACATCTGGAGAGCTACCGTTGGCCACCCCTGCAGTAGAGGAAGGAAGAACCCAAAAGATAAATGGGGGTGGGGAGGGGGAAATGTTATTCAAGGCATGGTGGACGGACCACTTTCTTGCCACTTTGAAGAGTCTGATGGAATTCAAGATTTGCATAATTAATTTCAGTGGGAAAGCTCAGTGAAAGAGATTTGCATGGGGCCCAGGTTCAGTTGCTACTGTTTCCAATTTAAAAAGCGACTGGGGCAGTAGGTGATGTGAAATCTGTCGGAGATTCTGGAGAATTGCTATCAGTGGGTAGACAATACAGACCTTAATGGACCAATGATCTGATTCAGTGTAAGGCAGCCTCGGGTATATTATGTGTAACTGGATTAAGTGGTACATTTTGAAACCTGTTTTACAGTATACATTTCTGTATAAATTGTACAGTATACAATTTTCATTTCTCTCCACCCCCCCACCCACCCTTTTCAGTTAAAAATCCAAGACGTCCATTTAAGATTTGAAGATGACATCACAAATCCATCACAGCCTCTTGCGTTTGGAATCTGCATTAAAAATGTCTCTGCTCAGAATGCTGTGAATGAGCCAGTGAGTATTTGCTTGTAAAGAATTGTATTGGATAAGGTGGTTTGAGGTCTCTGGGGGTTTGTGTGTGCTGTGGGGGCAGAATATTGCAAATATTGGTGGATTGCTCAGTTGGGGTATTAAGCAGAAGAAGTTTGAGTTTAAAGATAAGCCTACTGCTTCATTTTGGTGTGTGGTAGTGACCCGGGATAGGGTGTTGGCTAGAGTTCAAGAAATCCCCCTCCCCCGGTCAGTTTTTGTGGGATAACTGGTTTCTGTTTGTGACTTGACCCACGCTATTTGGACTTTCAAGTACCTTCTGTCTTAAGTCTGGCATGAGCTCTTTACTTGTTGGGATAGTGGCATCCAGGTAAGCTAATGTGTATGAATCTGACAGTCGGAGAAAGAATTGTTTGCCTTAAGTCCGGTTGGACTGTGTTTGATACCGTCGTCCCTTCCAGCTGCGAATGCCTTCTGGTAGCTTCTTCATCATTTCATTGGGCCTCCATTCATCTTCTTGGCTGGCGGTGTCAATTAGGATCTCACAGCACCTTTTGAACCAGAGTTATACCCTTCCAAGACCATTGAAGTCACTGAGGTTAGAAGAGCGTGGCTGTGCTTAGGATGGCACTGCCGATGACCTTAGTGTTAAAAAGTGGCGGTGGTGGGAAATAAAGAGAGTGAGTTTTTTATGCTGGGGATAGTGTCAGGTGTCATCAAGCCATGTTGGATCAGGCCAACGGCAAATCCAATCAGTCAGTCAAAAAATGTATTGTGTATGGCCATTACAAAACAGAACACGAACAGCAAAGTTCCCCAGAAAGGCCAACCTTAAGAAGTTACAGCATTTGATATCACTCTTGCTCTTATCTTCTTAGCTGCAAGGGCAAGCAAAGAGACTCTATAGGATATATGAACATCATTGTCAGATAACAGAAATATAATCTTTTCAGTTTCCGAATGTGCTTTTAAGGTGGTTAGTATTCCAGCCAGAAATTTAATTCTGGGGGAGCAAATCCAGTCCAACACTCTGGCTGGGATCAAACACACTAAATAGTGCACTTTCAATGCACTTTACAACTGGATTTTGCCAGTTCACATGGTAAAATTCAGCTGGAAAGTGCATTGAAAGTGGATTGAAAGTGCATTATTTAGTGTGTCTGATCACAGCCTCTATGTCACACAGTGGCCAAAACCCAGATACCATCAGAGGTCAACCAGCAGGGCCAGAACTCCAGGAGCCCTCTCATTGTTGCCCTCCAAGCACCAAGAATACAAAGTATCACTTGCCCTAGACAGAGTGTTCCCTTTATACTTAATGGCTAACAGCCACTGGTGATCCTCTGCTCCATATGCTTATCCAGTCCCCTCTTGAAGCCATCTATGCTTGCAGCCCCCACCACTTCTTGCAGCAGTGAATTCCACGCATTAATTACTCTTTGAGTGAAGAAGTACTTCCTTCGATCTGTTCTAAGCCTATTGCTCATTAATTTTGAGGGCTTGTGTGTTATGAAAAAGGGAGAAAAGTGCTTCTTTTTCTCTCTGTCATTTCAAGGTGGAGGAGCTAATGAGGAAGAAACAGTTGGAGATTGCTGATTTCAGCATCTACTGGGATACTGACTGCGCTTTAATGGGAGACTTGCCACCAGGGGAACTGCAGGTATGATGGGAGTTTTTTGTTGCTCCTTTTGCATTGTTTGTGTACTAAAACTTTGCATCATATGCAGAGTCACTCCAGTCCAAGCCTCACTGATTTCCATGAGCTGAATGGGAGCGACTCTGCATAGAATCGTTGTGCAGATTTATGATACATTCGCTAGAATTAATTGTGTGGTTTCCAGGAAGCCATGGACAAGAGCATGGAGAGCCGAGAGCACAATTACATCCTCGAGCCCGTGTGCACCTCTGCTCTTCTCAAGAGAAACTGTTCGAAGGAGCCCCTGAGGTCCCGGCATTCTCCGCGGCTTGAATTTGACATTCAGATGGAGACGATACCTCTGAAACTTTCACAGGTAAAAGCTGCGTAGGGAAGAAGATGTTCTGTAAACAGAACGTTCCTTATTGAGGTTTGCACTGATTTAACACCGTGAGACCTAATGAGACCTAATTTATATAAAATCTTGCCCTTCCAATCTTCAGTGGAATCTACCAAATCAAATGAGTTTGTCAAGGTGAAGTTGGCTCAAGTTTAGCGATAAACAGTATTCTGTGTTCAAGCTCATTCATACATTGCAAATGCTATAATTCTGCTATAAACAAATACATTTGCATCCAAAATGTCCTGCCTTCCTATACTTAGTCAAACATCTGTGCAAAGTCCTTCATTGAAAGATTAATGAGACATTCTAAGTCTCAAAGAACTCAGTCTTCCATAACAATAAAGGTAAAGGTAGTCCTCTGTGCAAGCACCAGTCGTTTTCGTGATGTTGCTTTCACAACGTTTTCACGGCAGACTTTTTACGGGGTGGTTTGCCATTGCCTTCCCCAGTCATCTTCACTTTCCCTCCAGCAAGCTGGGTACTCATGTTACTGACCTTGGAAGGATGGAAGGCTGAGTCAACCACATTTGGCCCGGGAATAAATATTCCAGAATCATCCATTCGAGTCCAAACAAGGTCCCAGTGGTCCTTCTTGTTTCATAAACACCTTTTCAATGGACACAATTCCCATCCATCAAGCAAAAAGAGACTGTAATATACCACAGAGGATCACTCCTTTTAACTTTCTTATTTCTGACAACCATGTTTTCCTCTGTTACAGTGAAAGTTCTCTTGGTTCAGGTTGAAACGTTTGAGAATTCATATATGGTTCTTCCTTTGTGCGAAGCAATGGCATTCTCTCTAAGGGGGTTCAATTGATGCCACTAATAGCATCATTTTTGAAACCAGCCTCATCACCGTCCTATGCCACTTTTTGTCTGAGCAGGCCCAGTACCGGCAAATAATGGACTTCTTGAAGGAGCTGGACCGAAAAGAGCGGCAGCTCAAGTATAGAAGATGGAGACCCAAGGTGGCCGTCACTGGAAAGTATGGACTTGATTGATAACCCTCAAATGCATTTTAGAACTGAAGATTTGATGTAAAAAACAGACTCCCAATCAGTGTTCCCTCTAAGCTGAGTTAGCATGAGCTAGCTCACAGATTTTTAGCCTCTAGCTCACACATTTCTCTCTTAGCTCAGGAAGAAAGTAGAGTACACTAATTTATGCAGTAGCTCACAACTTTAATGCCAGTAACTCACAATTTTAATGCCAGTAGCTCACAAAGTAGAATTTTTGCTCACAAGACTCTGCAGCTTAGAGGAAACATTGCTCCCAATGCTAATTTGTTAGGGATCTGTGTTTGAATCCCTGTTTTCTTTTATGCTTCACTGTAGGTTTGGTAAAATGGTGCTCAGATATTGGCATTACAGTTTTGGGGAGGGATCCTTGCTAGGAAATGAGTGCAGGTGACTTGTCTCAAGAAGCTTGTTTTCATTTTATTTGCCTTGTGAATATTGCCCAAATCATCCCATAGGCATCTCACTGCTTATTTCAAACAGAGATCAGTTTCTCGGGAGGGCATGGCAGATTCGGAGGACAGGCTGCATGGTGTACCATAGAGTCTCGGAGAAATGGATGTTGAATAACATTGTATCTTTACTCAACTCTCTTCCCTAGCCCAAACTCCATCCTACCCAGACACTGCTCCCAAATCTACGGGAGTTTCCCAAACTGAAGGAGTCCCCTTAGTATGTCATCTCACAGGGCCACATAGCTCTGTGTTGCGTCATCTGGCACCACCTTCATGAGTTCCTTTAACTGGAGAGGACAGGGATTGTACCTGGGACCTTCTCGACAGATAGTGTGCACTTGATTATTGAGCCCTAAACTGAAAACTTCCCCCAAACTGGAATTTGGGAGGCTGAATGGAACTCCAGTTGGCTACCTCAGCATTACAGAGCAGGAAGATGATTCCTAAGAGTCTTCTGTTTGGGGCAGGCAGCTCTTGGTGTCAGAGGGAAAATTTAAATGTTACAGCATCAAGAAAAAAATTGGTCAATAAAAGGGGAAGAAGGCTCTTTAGCTTAGAAAGGCATTGCTTCTGACACTAGCAGAGTGACAAAATACTTCAGTTTCCTGAAGGGAGGCTGCAAAATAAAGGATCTGTGTCCTTTTCTGCTCTTTTTGGATGGTTCCTCATCCCTTGCATAATTTCTTGCCTAAATCTTCTTACTGTTTCAGCTGCCGCGAATGGTGGCTCTTTGCTCTGAATGCAAACATCGCAGGGATCAGAGAGCAGAGAGAACGCTCTTCCTGGGAATTTGCACTGCATCGAGCCGAAGATGCCGTCTTGTACACTGATCTGTATTACAAGAAATTGAAGGATGTGCCACTGTCTGCTGCAGAACAGGTATGGAGAACCAAAGCACACCAGGGTTTTAAAACGATGTGAGAGGCATGGGGTGTGCATGATTCCATCTGGAATCATAGAGCTGTTAAAGAAATCGCTGAACTTTCTTTTGTTGGGAACCTCATTCAGAGTTGCCAAGTGTTAAAGTTGTGTTTGCTCAGATAAAATATGCAATTTTTAATTTATTTTATTGACATTATTTATAATCCGCTTTTCTCACGGCGGATTACACAGAGTGAGTCAATACAGTCAACAGGATGGGACGTTCAGTAAACAATGAAATAGGATTAGGGTTTTTCCAACAAGGAAACTAAAAAAAAACCGGACTGAAGGAAAGCATAAGAGTTAATGTGACATATTAAATGATGCAGAATTCCATAACAGAATCCTTGTTCCAGCAAGCTGTAGAGACCACAGTCCCTAATAATTTTCCCAAGTAACTGTGTGAATGAACTCTATTGTCTACATAGAAAAAAAGCTCTCTTGAATAATTGTTTTGCACAGTTTTGAGGAAAGCCACAAGAGTGGGGTATAGTTGGGTATAGTTCCAGAAGCAAAATATTTTTGTTGCCCTATTTTTAAGTACCTTTATAAAACTAGTCTCTTGCTATATTGGTTTTAAATCTGTTTGCTTTTAAATTCTTCTTTCTGACTGCATCTTCCTAGCTCCATAACCTTGTGTGTATAAAATCTGCCATGAATTATAACACCCCCACAACTGTGTTTGCAGCCCCCAAATCACTAAAAAGGGCTCTTTGATGATACTGCCAGTGGAAGTGCTTGTGTTGAGTGTTCCATACTGCTTGAGTTTACAGAGTCCTGAAATGATTTGAGGTCTGTCACAGCCAGTTCTTATGATCCTTGTTCCTCCTTAGTTTGTTGTTGGTAGCATGAAAGAATGAAAGACATTGCTTAATTCATGAAGTCCAGTCTAGGTTCTGTTTCTTGTAATGTTTTGGCTCTGTTACTCCCTTAGGCACAGAAATCCTGTTTGGGGAAAAGAGGATGACCTTGCCTCCCAACGTTTCCTGTGTTTTATTTTTTCACCCATAGGAAGAGATGGACCGGATTGAGGACGAACAAACTTTTGAGGAGCTGAAAATCTTGCGTGAGATAGTTTACAAACAGTTCCACGAACTGGCTGAGGTGAGAGGTGGTTTTGAAATACGCGCTCCTTTGTCAGTCCAAAACGTTTGGAAATCCTGGTGACTAACGGAAACGTGCAGAAATCGTATTGGTCAGCTAGAACAGAAAAATGTGAAAGCAGGGTAGTATCTCTCTCAGTTGGTCCCCATTTTATTTTTTTAGTAGGGACCAACTAAAACATCACTCAGTGGTTAGAGTGCTGGAAGTAATTTAAAGAGAGAAATGCCTTCTCCAAGCTGGCCAGTGGGGCGGTGGGGGCCCCGAGAGCCACACAATATATGTTAGCCACATGTGGCTCCCAAGCCACAGTGTGGCCACCCCGGGACTAACCGAAATAGCCATTTTATAGCGGCAGAAGCGCAAAATCCATTGAGAAAGCCTAGAGGATAATTTCGCATCCACCCCATTTGCTACAATTGTATACCATCAGCAAAGCAGCTGCTGTTAACAGAGTGCAAAAATAGACTTTGTGATAAGCAATACTTAATAAAAAAAATCTCTTTGGTCTGTATTCAAGTATCTGCTTATTTCCAGCAGAGCATTAAGGAGCCATCTGATTCCTTGGGGGAAGTTTCTGATCTTGACCTGGCAGCCCCCACCACTTCCAGTAGTAGCAGCAGCAGCAGCAGCAGCAGTGGAATGCTGCGGTACCTCCAGTCTTGGTTTCCTGGCTGGGGGGGTTGGTACAGCAACTCTCAGGAAACGTTGGAAGTAGACACTTTCGAGGGATTGCTCTCTGAGACACCTGAACACTGGAGGCCTGAGGACGTTACAGGTAGGTATAGACTTTGACTCTATAGAGCAGGGGTCCCTGTAGGCACTTTTGGAGTTCTGACACAGGGCATGGGTGAAACCACAATATGGCTGCCACGGGAGGGGGAGCACCACAACATGGTTGCCACAGGAGGTGGATAACTAGTGGGGGGGGGGGAATGGCTAATTAAAAAATACACTGGGAAAGAGAAGTGAGAGAATAAAAAGAACATTGTGGTGGCAGCTGTTTCTGAAATGATGTTATTTTAGTCTGCGCAGCCAATCGGGAGCCCTGCGCTCCATGTAGACCCTCCCACTGTCTTAAAAGCACTTGATGGGCACCAGGAAAGGTGGATAATTGGCACCCAAGGGGGCCCCTGCTCTAGAAGAATGTGCTTTGTTGCCCCACAGAGGGGGAGGAACAACTGCGATGTAATGTTAGAGGGTCTGGCTAGGATCTGGTAGCTGAACCCTGGGCGCCTGGCTCATGTTTTTAAAATCTCCGCTGGGTTTCTTCCCATCAACTTAGGTGCCGATGAATTTTTTGACTTGAGCACCGATGCCTCCAGCATCAAGCACCCCTTCACAAAGAGGGACCACGTCTTTGCCAAGTTAAACCTTCAGCTGCAGGGTGGCTCTGTCACCTTGCTGCACACGGAGAGGCGGAGCCTGCGAACGAAGGAAAGGGCTTTCATGCAGCTGGAATTTTCAGGTACCGAAAGACAACCCCCTCCCCCCTTTGTCATTCCTTCACGTTTCCACGGCACTGTTGGATGAATTGGATCATCAGCACTGTTCCGGGCATCAGTGAAATTTGCAGGAATGCAAGCTATGTAAAATAGGTTTCCAGTTGGGCAGTTTGGAACAAGGAAGGAATATGGGTCCCATTTTTGAGACCTGGTGACCTCTGGGCTCTTTGCCCTGCATCCCTCATGAATATGCGTATTACCCTGTCACACAGCTGGGCCTAGCAGGACCTTCTACTGGCTGCCACCACTCTGGTACGGGTCTGTATGGAAGGGCCCAGAGCACCCAACCACCCCTGTTTTTTAGTTTTAGTTTATTTGTAATTTATATCCCGCCCCTCCCACCAGGTGGCTCAGGGCGGCTCCTTATTAATAGTTACCTCCTAATTGTGACCAAGAAGACATGAGGACCCAAGGAGTATAACAACAACAGTTTGTTTATAGTGCTCAAATAATAAGTGGGTGACAAAGATATAGTGCTTAAGGGAATATGAGAACAGTAAAAGTTGGTGCAAAGAAACAAAAGCCCTGACGTGTTTAACTATATGGTCCAATCCCTACTCTAACCAACACTCACCCCTTGCCTTGGATGAGGGATCTTTTCCCCCTGCTGCAAGCTCTCTAGTCTACAACCTGCCTCCAGCACAGCCTTCCAGGAAAAGAACACCCTCTTGACCCTTTTATGTTCTCCTCCCAGGCCCCACCCCTCTGGGTCAGTTTCCCTCCAAAACCTGGCCACCGAAACAGAGGGGATCCTGGGAAATGTAGGCTCTTCCCAGTAACTCCTAGGCAGGCTTCCCTGGGCCTTCAGGCCTCACTGGGCCCAGGATCATGACATACCCTTACACAGCTTACAGCAGAAGCGAGCAGAATTATAAGTTGGGAGTCCATCACATTAGCTTTGTCCCTTGAGAACAAAACAAAAAGTTTTGATCTGTTTGCACAGTCCACACTTGTTTGCTGTCTTGCACCACACTTGACTGGTCCACTCTTGTTTGGTGTCTCGCACTTTTTGCATTTTATCCGACAACTAGAGGCTGGGTCTCAGAGCTGCAGGACTGTTTGTTCTCTTGCACTGCGGGTGATAACACTGTTGGTTGCTCTGAAATTAAGAACACAAGAGGTGGGTCAGACTAATCCATCTTCTCCTGCATCCTGTTTCGCACACCAGTCAACCACACACTCTTGGAAGGCACTTCTTGTTTATTCCTAGCAGACCTGTATTGAGAAGTACACCACCTCCAAACATGGAGTTTCCAGTTGAGCCTTTGCGGTTAATCAGCGTTAGTATACAGTGTCTTCCATGTATTTCTTTTGTTCTCTTGATAGCAACCTAAGGGTAGAGGCCATCACTAAACCTTATGGCAGTGAGCTTTACAAGTTAAATATGTTGGCTTGTTGGAAGTAATTTCTTATGAATCTAGAGCCCATCAACTTCATTGTGTTCTAGTTATTGCTTGCATAGAAAAAATGCTCTATATAAGCCGCTTCCTCCACCGCAGGCTTAATTTTATTAAACCTAATGCCATAACACTGGTATCTGTGTGTGTTTTCCAGGTGTGACGATCCTAGCAGAATCTCTTCCTCGTAGGAATTCCTCCCTTTTCAAAGTTCAACTTGGCAGCCTCTTCCTCCGAGATTTAGCAACGGAAGGATCTATATTTCCAGTCCTGGTCTTCCCTAATCCTGTAAGTTTGTATTTATGTGACTGCAACAGTGACTAATCCATGGAGCTAGCTGGATCCTGTTTGCTTTCCTGCTCAGATGCACCCCATTTCCCCTCCTTCCTTGCTGCCTCGTGTAGCTTTTGTTCATGTAAACCCCCAGATCTCCAGCATACCTTTTTTTGGTAGATAAAAAGTGGCCGCTCTTCTCTCTTTTACTAGCAGGAAAGCTGTTAAAATACAAACCCTAAAATCAAAATAAATGATAGTAATTTTTTAAAGCATCAGTTCTCTATTAAGTAGAACAGTTAGGTTCTAGTCCAGCAGCTACCTAGGGAGCACTAAGATTTTCAGGGTGTAGGTTTTCAATACGCAAAGCCCCGAAGAATTTTGAAACTTGTAAACTTAGGCTGGAGCAACTCTATTTAGGATTGCATTTTTAAATTCTCTGCTCCTCCCTTTTATCTTTGCAACAGCCCTGTGAGGTAGGTTAGGTTGAGAGTGTGTGACTAGTCCAAGGTCCCCAGAAAGCTTCCCTGACAAAATGGGGATTCGAATCTGGGTCTCCCAGATTCTCAGCAAAGGCTCTGACTGCTGCACTGAACTTCCATATCTGTTTATTCTTAATCATGCTGGAGAAATGTATTGTGATCGGCTGTACCAGTAGTAACAATTCTGGAGAGAAATGTTGGACTGATAAGAAAAGTAGGAGACCTTTATAACATGAATGAGAGTTGCGTAGGGCATGTATAATAATCTTCTTTCTTCTCATTAGCAAAAAGAAGTTGGCTGCGTCTCTTCCATCGGTCTCCAAGCATCTTCTTCAGACACGAATAATCAGAGCACGGGTAATATTTTCAGTTTTGTAGCGAATTTTGACTTTTATCAGAACATACCTGTTCACGAAGATGTCACAGATAAGCCAGTGCGCAGTCTAGTGCCCAGGCTGTCTCTCCTTCCTCTACAAAGATTTCCTGGCTTTAGAACTCATCTCCCATTAGCAAGAAGTAGTTTGTCCCTTGCTTAGTTTCTTTTTATGGTGCTCTGTGATTGTTTCTGACTGTGTTTGTGCTTTGATTCAGCTGCCGACCCTGCTGTCCCAGTTTTTGAGATGCTGTATGAGAGAAACCCAGTCCGCAGCAGTTTTGAGAGACGCCTCGAAGTCAGTACCAGACCTCTAAACATCATTTACAATCCACAAGCCATTAAGAAAGTAGCCGATTTCTTCTACAAGGGAAGGGTTCATACCTCAGGTTAACCTTTTTAAAAATATATATATATGTGTGTGTATCTCTTTTCCCCCATGTCTTTGTTTCCTTTGTGTTTTCATACTTAGCACTGTGATGTAGCTTTTCAGAATTTATTTGGTATCATCAAAATATTGAATCATAGAGGTAGGCAAGCAGGTGTTCGATAAGCGGTTCTGTTTTGAAGTAGCCTGCTGCAAAGGGGAGAGAGATACAAACATGAAGTTCCGAAGCATTTAGGCAGTGTACCAGAAAAAAATATTGAAAATCCCTGGTTGCAGAGTGACAAATAAGGGGAAGGTTCATAGAAGGGAAGGCAGAGAGAAATTAATACCAATGTACATTTGCCATCCGTATCGCACTTCCAGTATTCAGAGTACTGTATAAATAAGGTGGTGGTGGAAAACATTCTCAGGTTCAGCTGATTTATGGCTACCCCTCATGCCGTTTCTATGGAAGAGGCAGACAGAGGTGATTTGCTGTAGCCTGTCTCTGTGTTGTGACCCCGGTATTCCTGGATGATCTCCCATCCCAGTACAAACCAGGGACGACCCTGCTTAGCTTCAGAGATCTGATGAGATTGGGCTGGCTTAATTCATCCAGGTCAGGCCTTTATAAATATCCATCTTATTAAAAAAATCAAAAGCTCAAGGGCCGTGATATTATGTTCGGTACATGCTGACCTTTGACTCTAATCGTAATGGATGTCTGTTGACTTTTGGATGGGAAGAATAATAAGAAGAAGACTGCAGATATATACCCCGCACTTCTCTCTGAATCAGAGACTCAGAGCGGCGTACAATCTCCTATATCTTCTCCCCCCACAATAGATAGCCTTTGAGGTGGGTGGGGCTGAGACGGCTCTCACAGCAGCTGCCCTTTCAAGGACAACTCCTACGAGAGCTATGGCTGACCCAAGGCCATTCCAGCAGCTGTAAGTGGAGGAGTGGGGAATCAAACCCAGTTCTCCCAGATAAGTGTCCACACACTTAACCCCTACACCAAACTGGGATGACTTGAGTATTTTCTCTGTTGCCAGATGCTAAGACAAGCCTGAAACCTCCTTGAATGGTTAATGTGTGCCTGTGTCACTCAGGAGACCCATCCCATATGCAGGCTTCTAGCATACTTTGAAGCTAAACTTTAGGGACTGATGGTTGGGATGGAAAAGCAACAATTCCACCTCCACACTGTTTCCTGAATTGAAAATGGTCCCCCAGGACTGCTTTAAGTCCTATTCCCGAGGTGGGGGGAAAGATACACTGTTGATGCCTGTGGTTCCCTCTTGATACTTAAAAACCTCCAAGGTTGCAGTTTCAATTGGCAAAAAGGTTTTGAGTGGAAACTTGCCATTCTCTTGATTCATAGTAGGCCCTCTACTGCTGGTACGGCTCTTTAAAACCAAATAACTCACCTGGAGTCCCAGAACCTCCAGTATCACGTGTTGTTTGGGCCTCCCATTCCATCATTTGGCAGTGCTGTTTTTGTTTCTGCGTATCAACACTGCCTTTTGCTACATCAGACTGTTAAATCTATCAAGGCTAATATTGCCTGCTCACATTGACAGCAGCTTTCCAGCATCCCACATAGAGGTCTTTCTCATCACCTGCCGCTTGATCCTTTTAATTGGAGAAACCAGATATTGAACTAGGGACCTTCTGCATGCCAAGCAGATGCTCTACCACTGAGCCATGGCTCCTCTTCAAAATAGTGCCGTTGACAGTTGCCGTATTAACTCAAATGCAAGACTAGGGTTTTTTCATGGTTGTGCCATCAAAAAAGGGGGGGGGGGTCTTCTTACATTTGTATACAAGTAATAGTCTTTGTGTGTGTGTGTAACTTTAAGGGGGTGGACGTACATTCAGGGTTGTCTTTCCTTTGAGTAAAAAAACCCTCTTGCCTGGTGTGTGTGTATATGTGTGTGTAGACAAAATGATGCGTCATCTTTCTGTGTCTCTCGGTGCAGGTTTTGGATATCAGTCTGAGCTTGAGCTGAGGGTGGCTGAAGCTGCCAGGAGACAATACAATAAGCTCAAAATGCAAACCAAAGCTGAAATCAGACAAACCATTGACCGTCTGCTGGTGGGGGACTTCATTGTAAGTGAGCTGGAAATAAGCGGAATTATCGCTTTGCTTTCGTACCCTGAAAAACAGGAATTTATTATGACGATGTTTATAAATGGAAGAATGTTTTGAGAGTTCAAAAAACATGAAAACCCTTTTTCCTCCCCCCCTCCCATTTCAGGAAGACAGCAAGCGGTGGACCGTGTGCCTTGACATATCTGCCCCTCAAGTAATCTTCCCCGACGACTTTAAATTTGCAGATCCGGTTTTAGTAGTGATTGATTTGGGAAGAATGTTACTTACCAATTCTCGAGGTACGGTCAAAGTAAATGTTAATAATAAGCATACTTGTTACTACTGGGAGGAAAACAATAGGATAGAAAAATCCAGGTAACTGTAAATTTCCCCTTTTAATAGCTTACCTGTTTCTTCAGTTCTGTTTTTGCCTAGCTTGCAGTTTTTTCTAATTCGTTTGAGGCATTGTGATCTGCCTGTCTCGAGCTGCTGAAGCTGGGCTATGACATCAACTCAATTAGATAACCAGCAAACCAGAAGTCCTAAAATTAATTCAAATGACTGGAGTTCATAAAATGTACCCAACTTAGCCATCTGAGCAACTGCTAGTCAGGAAAAGATCTGCATAGCTCTGCCTTGTTGTGGTATTAGAATACCAGCAGCAAAGAGGCCCTTCCTGATAAGATTAAAAGAAGGCTGTTCCACAGTACAGGAGCCTTTGCAAAGAAGGCCATGGCCCAGGCAGATGAGGCTCAAAACCCATTGGCGCCTTAAGAGTTTGATCTAAGCAGTTGGCATCGGACCACGATCTGGGAGATCCAGGTTTGAATCCCCGCTCTGCCCTGAAAGCTTACTGGGTGACCTTGAGCTGGTCACTCTCTCTTAGCCTGACCTGCCTGACAAGGTAGTTATCATGATAAAATGGAAAGACAGGAGAACAGTGTTGTAAGCTGCTTTGAATCTCTAGACTGGAGAAGAGTGGAGCATATGTAAATAAAAGGCCGTCCTGCTGATATGGAGGTTCCAGGTTGTGAATGGCTTTATGGAAAGGTAGCATTATTGTTAACTTGAGCAAGGTTTTGAGTCCAGTAGCAGCTTAAAGATCAGCACGCTTTCTAGAATATAAACTTTCAAGAGTTAAAGCTCCCTTCTCTGGATATGTTATCTGACAAAGGGAGTTTTCACTCTTAAAAGGTTATAACTCTTGAAAGACGTTATACTCTAATCTGGAGAGCAGGGTTTGATTCCCCCATTCCTCTACATGCAGCCAGTTGGGTGGCCTTGGGCCAGTCACAGTTCTCTTGCATGGTCTCAGACCCACCTACCTCACAGGGTGTCTGTTGTGGGGAGAGGAAGGGAAGGAGATTGTAAGCTGCTCTGAGACTCGAAGTGAAGGGCGAGGTATAAACCCAGCTCTTCTTCCTGGAGAACTATCTTCTGTTTAATGATTGCCTTTACTATTGAAAGCGAAAGGAAGGGCAAGCTATAACATCTGCTGCTTTTTTCCCATTCTCGATCCACAAGGGAAGTGAATTCTTGCATGGGAACAAATATTTGCTCTGATTGGTCTTTTCCTTTCCCACATTCTCAATTTTTAGAGGAGCATAAAAAGAAGAGTCCAGAGGGGCCGTCACTGGATCTGAGCGAACTGAGCGACGACGAATACGTGACACCTCTCGCCACTCCTCCCAGCACCCCGCCCCCGGAAGCCAGCAGTTCCAAAACTCCTGAGTTTGCTGGAGTCGAAATCAGCGAAGAACAGCTGCATGCCCACTTAATGAGTAAAAAAATGTACGAGACCTACAGCTTATCATTCATGGACCTTCAGATCATGGTGGGGAGAGTGAAAGACAACTGGAAGCATGCCCAGGACAGTGACGTTGGCCCTACGCATGTGGTGGAGAAATTCAACGTCCACTTGCAGCTGGAGCGCAGGTTAATATACACTTCGGACCCCAAGTATCCCGGCGCAGTCTTGTCTGGGAATTTACCGGATTTGAAAATACACATCAATGAGGATAAAATAATAGCCCTGAATAACTGTTTTGGAAGGCTGAGCACACCTGAAAACGAAACCTCAAGTTTTTTGCACTTAGGGAAAGAGAAGATCTTTACAGATACGGACCAGCTTGGAAGCTTGCATAGTTCGGTCATGAATTTGACTCAAAGCGTCATCACGATAGAGCAGCACACAAAGGAAGTCCTCGTCGAATCGCAGCTGCTCTTAGCAGAGTTTAAGGTGAACTGCATGCAGCTGGGGGTGGAGAGCAATGGCCGTTACATCTCAGTCCTCAAGGTTTTTGGCACAAATGCCCATTTTGTGAAGAGGCCTTACGATACCGAAGTCTCGCTCACTGTTCACAGCTTGCTCTTGGTTGATACCATGCAGACATACGGCTCCGACTTTGACCTCCTCATGGCTTCTCACAAGAATCTCCGTTTTGATGCCCCAACAGGAAGTCTGCGAGATAGCCGGGCGCAGTCCCCTGTCACTGGGCCCTGCGAGGCCCACCCTGTAGATAGAAAAAATGTGACAGAAATGCGGCCTACAACATCGAGTGACTTATCCAACAGCTTCCCCCCGCACGACGAATCCTTAATTAAACTGGAATATCAGTTTGTGAGTGCAGAATGCCCGTCTATGAACTTGGATAGTACTCTCCAAGTGATATCAGTGCAGATGAACAACCTGGATATCATTCTTAACCCGGAGACCATTGTCGAACTGATTGGCTTCCTCCAGAAATCTTTCCCAAAGGAGGATGACTCTAGCCCTCAGCCATTAATGACCGACTTGGAAAGAAGTTGGAGTGACCAAGAGTCCTTCCAGTCTACCCATGCCCAATGTACAGAAGTAGCTGTGGATATCCACTCATTAAACATCCTTCTCCTCCGGACTGTCACAATGATAAATGGGGAAAAGCTTGGCAGGAAGATTGCAACCGCGAGCATCGGGGGCACCAAAGTGAATGTCTCCATGGGCAGCACAGTGAACATCAACGGGTCCCTGGGTTGTTTGCACCTTATGGATTTGACCCAGGACAACATTAAAAACCTGTATGTTGTCAGCATCGGGAACACTGTAAGGTATGAACATTTAATTTCTGACATGGGCGACTTCAAGCCCGCATTTCTCCAGTTCGATGACGCCAATAGCCTTCCAGACGCTTTGAGCTTTACATTCATCGAGCGGTCAGAAGAGGAATGTTCACTTCACCTCCGGATGGCATCTTTGCATTACAACCACTCGGCGAAGTTTCTGAAAGAGATCACCTTATCCATAGATGAGCTGGAGGAGAACTTCCGCAGCATGCTGAAGAGCGCAGCGACCAAGGTGACCACCGTCTTGGCCACTAAAACCGCCGAATACTCCGAAATGGTTTCTTTGTTCGATACGACCCCTCGACCGAAGGACCCTTTTTACTTCGAAAGCAATGAAGGGGAGGAGCTCCTGCAGCCACGCCCAAAATGTGACACCATCAAGCTGATTTTGAATATCAACATCGAGTCCCCGGTTGTATCCATACCCCGTAAGCTCGGCAGCCCCGAATTGTTGGTGGGACACCTCGGGCAAATATCCATCCAGAATTTCGTGGTGGGGGAAGACAATTCGACCAGCGACCGGCTTCAGGTAGAAATCAGAGATATTAAGATGTATTCTCTGAACAGCAGTCACTTGGCAGGCAAGAAAGAAGCTGCTTCTGAGATGCCACATGCAGTTCACGCTCTGGGATCTGCCGGCGGCGGCAGCAGCAGCCAGGAGGATTCCCATTTCACTCGGCACGACTTCTTTGAGTCATTACATAAAGGTCATGGTAAGCTGCAGGAGCTCTCCTGCTTTGCTTGTCTCCGTTTTGATTTTGTGGGCAAACGTGTGTGCAAAAATGGCTTGTCATTCTATTTTTATTTTCCTTTTATTTTTATTTGAAACATTTATTAGCTGGCTTTCTGCCTTATGGGAATTCGAGACGGCTTACAGCGTAAATAATAATAAAATAGAATGAAATACATAAAAGCCACTGGTTAAAATCAATAATTTAAAACTGCCAGTAGGTAGAAGAACTAATCAAATCCATCATGAAGAAACCCGTCTTCAGCTGTCTCCTAAAAATTGAGAGTGTAGGGACCAGGTACACTTCCCTGGGGAGGTTCTTCTGTAACTGGGGCTACCCCTGAAAAGGCCCTTTCTTATGTACCCACCAGATAAGCTTCTTTGGTCGATGGGACAGTCAAGAATATTTCTCTTTGTGATCTTAGTTAGTGGGCAGGAACATATGAGAGAAGACAGTCCTTTGTTTCTAACCTGCTCTTCCAGTGACTGTGTTTAACGGCTTCCAGAGGGGGTGCTGTGTAATCCTGTTGCACCTAAAATGAAACATAGTCTTGTGGTCCTGTAATCGGTAGGTAGCAGGTTTATTGTGACATAAGCTTTTCTGGTCTAGAGCTTTAATGCATGCGGTTACATGGGCTCTAAGGTGCAAGAGTTATGTTCCCTAGGAGGACTTCAAATTGCAACATGGCTCCTGCTTGTGTCAGATGCATCAAGCTAATCTAACTGTCCCTCTGGAATTTGTTTAAATGTGCTTGGTGCAAAACAAGGTTCAAACAATCTGATGTTGTGTCACTATTTTTTTAAAAAATTCTCTGCCGCGTAAATAAAACAGTTTTCCACTGATCTGTCCACTTAAAATGATAGTATTGTCAGGAGTTCTAGTGGTTTGGGGGCAGTTCTTAATGGGACTAGAAATGTTGACTTATTAGCTGGGCATTATATGAGATCACACTTTCCCCCTCCCTGCGTATGTATAAGAACATAAGAGAAGCCATGTTGGATCAGCCAAATGGCCCATCCAGTTCAACACGGTCACACAGTGCCCAGAAAAACCCCAGGTGCCGTCAGAAGGTCCATCAGTGGGGCCAGGACACCAGAAGCCCTCATTCTGTTGCCCCTCCCAAGCACCAAGAATGCAGAGCATCACGCTGTGGCTAATAGCCACTGATGGATCTCTGCTCTATATGTTTATCCATTCCCCTCTTAGAGCTGGCTATGCCTGAAGCCACCACCACTTCTAAGAAGTACTTCCTTTTGTCCGTTCTAACCCGACTGCTCAGCAATTTCATTGAGTGCCCACGAGTTCTCGTATTGTGAGAAAGGGCGAAAAGTACTTCTTTCTCTCCCTTCTGCATAATCTTGTAAACCTCTGTCACATATGCACAGTGCTTTAGGGAGGAAGAGGCTCCATTCATTCATTCTTGCCTATAAAAATGATAAGATAGTGAGACTGGCTCTGAGTCTTTCTCCAAACATGTGGATCAGTGGCAGAGCATCTGCTTGGCATACAAAAGGTTCATCTACAGTTTCAGGATCTGGCAGAACAAAATTGGAGTCCAGTGGCACATTTATGACCCATAAGGTTTTATTCTGGGTGTGAGCTTTCATGTACATGCAGCTTCTGTTGACCTTAAAGGTGCCACTGGACTCAAACTTTGTTTTGCTGCTTCAGACCAGCATGACTACCCACCTAAAGGTCTGGCAGTAGGTGATATGAGAAAGCCCCCGCCTGAGACCCTGGAGAGTCTCTGCCAGTCTGAATAGAATGCACTGGCTGCTGATCTAATGATCTGATTCACTATAAGGCAGCTTCATGTCCATTCAGACCTCTGTTGCACATCAGGCCCAATATACACCTGCATGAGAACAAGGCGATAGAATGGGCTGTACCACGTCAGGCTGGAAGTGAAAAGATCAAATTGTGGAATGTCCCACCTGTGTTAAATTTTAATTGAAACCAGCACAATAGGGTGTAGAAGCTTTCTTCCCACTGTCCTACTTTTCTCCTTGCGTGCACTTTTTCTGTGAAGCAACATTTAAATCTGGAATCCATCACTTTACAATATGTTGTCGAAGGCTTTCATGGCCAGAGTCCATTGGCTGCTGTAGATTTTCCGGGCTGTGTGGCCGTGGTCTTGGCATTGTGAGACCTGACGTTTCGCCAGCAACTGTGACTGGTATCCTCAGAGGTGTAACCCAGAAAACTGGCTTTCTCTCTGGGTCACAAGGAGAGATATTCTTGACCCAGAGAAAACTCCAGTTTTCTGGTTTACACCTTTGAGGATGTCAGTCACAGTTGCTGGTGAAACGTCAGGTCTCACAGTGCCAAGACCCCACCCACACAGTCTACAACGGAAAATCTACTACAGCCATCACCTTACAGTCTTTAGTCCATTCTACCGCATGTTTCATTCTGTCCTAATAGTTCCCCTGTGTGTGAGAAGCATGCCTGAGTCTGGGAAATGTGACCCTGAATCCAGTAAGTTTCAGAGGGCAGCCATGTTGGTTTGTAGTCGCAAAGTAGATTAGAGTCCAGTAACACCTTAGAGAACAACACATTTTTCGGGGTATGAGCCTTTGAGAGTCAAAACTCCCTTCATCAGATACCAAGTAACGTCCAGTAACTTCACCTTCGTATTTCTTTCATTGCAGCTTTCCATATTTTGAACAATGCCACGATCCAGTTCAGAATGGAGAAGATTCCAGTGGAGAGGGATGCAGAGCTGACCTTCTCTGTGGCTGAGGATGTTGAAACATCAAGCATTATGAGAATCGAGGGGAAGTTTGTTAACCCTTTGCAGGTAGAGTGCGTTTGTAACACCCCCCCACCCCAGAAGACGGCTTCATTTTAGGTGGCAAATGTTTAGTCATTATAGCTCGTAGGGAGAGTTTAGATTTGATTGATCTCGAACCCACTGATTTATCTTTTTGGCGGTCCACGGGATCCATAAAACCCTCTCCTGACACAACATTTCAAATGAACCAACTTTCTTCCTGTCCACTTCTTCACTGTCCGGCTTTGATACCCATGCATAGTAAAGGGGAATAATGTGGTAGGAATTATCTTGATCTTGGTTGCCAGTGGAGGCCCATTTTGGAGGTGGGCAGTTTCAAGCACCTGGATGTGTCCATTGTTTTTCATACAAAATATGCTCTTATTGGCATATATTTCTCCAGGTAGTTTAAGGCATAGAAACTGAAATACTAATCTAGAAAGTTATTTTAAGCTGCTGGTAATCTGATGTTTATGGTTTATATTTTTATGCCGGGCTTGATGTTTTAATGCAGGATTGTGGGTATTTAACATTTTATTTTTATTCTGTAAGCCACCTTGGGCAAGTTCTTGGAGAGATGGCAATTTTGTTTCTTTACAAATCAATAAACAAATATGAATAAGGATTTGCCCCCCTCCCCAATAACCATGAGATGCACATGTCTGGGTCAATGTTCTCTCTAAGCTGCAGAGTCTTGTAAGCAGAAATTCTACTTTGTGAGCTACTGGCCTTAAAGTTGTGAGCCACTGCATAAATTAGTGTGCTCCGGGGTCATCCTTCCTGGGCTAAGACAAAAATGTGTGAGCTGGAGGCTAAAAATCTGTGCGCCAGTTCACGTTAACTCAGCTTAGAGGGAACACTGGTCTGGGTTAATGAAATGTATGAAAATTGAGAAATGCGAAATGTTGGATATCCCCTCCCTCCCCCAAATGCAGGTGGTGTTGGCCAAACATGTCTACGAACAAGTTTTGCAGACTCTCGACAACTTGGTTTGCAGCGAAGACCTGACAAAGCCCTCCTCTGCCTTTCCATCCTCCACCTATCTTCTTTCTGGTTCTCCTTCTGCATCACTCCGAAACACAAGCTCCGACTTCTCCACAGAGAGGAAGGAGAATGGGCTCTTCAGTCATTCCAGCTTTTCTACGTCTTCAAGCAAATTTGCTCCCATCAAGGAAGTGACCCGGTCTTTTACCCAGATCCAAGCCAACTTCCACATTTCTGAGCTGCAGGTTCAGTTAAGTGGTGACCTGACTCTTGGAGCCCAGGGCCTGGTTAGCTTAAAATTCCAGGATTTTGATGTCGAGTTTACTAAAGACCACCCTCACACCCTGTCCATCCAGATTGCCCTGCGGTCTCTGTTGATGGAGGATCTTCTGGAGAAGAACCCAGGGTCTGTGTATAAGAACCTCATGGTGTCCCGTGGAGCACCCAAACCATCCAGTTTGGCTCACAGAGAATACCTTTCCCAATCTTGCCCCTCTGTGTCTAATGTGGAATATCCGGACATGCCCCGTTCCCTCCCTTCGCACATGGAAGAAGCCCCCAATGTCTTTCAGTTGTACCAAAGACCCAGTTGCCTCTCCCACAAGAAGCAAAAAGATGACGTGGATTCAGGCTACCCCTTAACTCCCCCTCCTTCTCCAACCTCAAACAAGCCGAGCACTCCTTGTGGGAAGAGCGATTTTGATGATTCTTTGGTTCACATCAATATGCTGCTAGTGGACAAGAAGCACGCAGAGTTCTCTTCCAGTTATGGCAGGATCAACCGCAGCGTGGACGTCGACTTCAACTGTTTAGATGTCTTAATAACTCTGCAGACCTGGGTGGTGATTCTGGATTTTTTTGGGATCGGATCCACCGCCGAGAACCACAGCATGAAGTCACAACCCGAAGACGTCCATCAGGCAGTGAAGTCGGAAGCAAACATCTTGTCAGACCTGGAATTCCAAGATTCTGCGAACACCAAACTGGACCTGAAGGTATGGGGGAGAGGCCTTTAGCACAGATGGCTTTTGTTGTAAAAAAAATCATTTTATTCACAGCTTATGGTTTTTGAGAATCCTTCCTTCCTCCCTCCCTCCCTTGCAGCTCACAATCATCTGATGTTTATTCTATGTGGCTTTTACATTAAGCAAGTTGGCCAACCCTGGTCTAGGTATTAGCTTGGCATTTTGTAGCAAATGCCACACTACAGGTCTCTCCCTTTTACAGATGTATCCTGCTGCATCTTTCTAATCTACCTGCCCTTCGCATTCTGATCTCATATGGATGACCTATTTTTTTTTTAAGTATACTAAACTGGACTGAAGAGCAAGGGTAATAATACGTTTGTAGCTCTGTGTGAAGCCAGGCCATTTTGTGTGTGGTGCCAATCCCATCTTTTCTGCTAAACCAGGTCCATTCCCTGTCCTTGGTTCTGAATAAGGCGACCACTGAGCTTGCTAAAGCGAACATCTCCAAGCTTGCCACTCACATGGAAATAATTGGTGAGTCTGAGCTACCTTCGCCGTTTTAAGGAGAGGGGGGTTGCAGCAAAGATGTGGAGCATTGCAGTGTTTTTCATACTATGAAATCACTCCGTGACTTGTTTCCATTGGTCACACGAATCCTTTAAGCAGCATGTTCAGGTAGGTTTTAGGTAGGTGTGAACTTGTGATATTTAAAAATTTAGAGCATACTGGCATGATTCTTTTAAATGCTTATTGCCACAAGCATCTCCTTTTCAAAACTGGCTTAAATAAAATCCTGGCTTTAAACTGACCATGCCCCTAACATCTGGGGCTGCTAAACCAAAGAGAGGATCTGAGCCACTTAAATGCAAACAGATTTGCCCAGAGGCTCAGGTCTCCAAATCCTTAACTCGCACAAAGATACCCCCCTCTCCCCCAGTTAACTTCCAAATCTGTTTGGGAACAGTACTCCTTCAGTGATGTCAGAATGGTGTTCTTTCTGTTTGTGCAGAAGGTGACCTGGCCCTTCAGGGAAGCATCGGGAGCTTGTCGTTAAGTGACCTCACCTCACATGGGGAGCTCTACCGAGAACGCTTTACTACCAGTGGTGAAGAGGCACTCATCTTTCAGATCCACAAGTAGGTGCTGGGGCTTTTCCTTGTTTTGGAGGGGATTCTACAGGGCTCATTTAAGGCAGCAATCCCCAACCTTTTTGGCACCAGGGACCAGTTTTGTGGAAGACAGTTTTTCCACGGACTGGGGGGGGAATGGTTTCGGGATGATACAATTTGTGCACTTTATCTCTATTAGTTTGGTGCAGTGGTGAAGTGCACGGACTCTTATCTGGGAGAACCGGATTTGATTCCCCACTCCTCCACTTGCAGCTGCTGGAATGGCCTTGGGTTAGCCATAGTTCTCGCAGAGTTATCCTTGAAAGGGCAGCTTCTGGGGGGAGCTCTCTCAGCCCCATCCACCTCACAGGGTGTCTGTTGTGGGAGAGGAAGATAAACGAGATTGTGAGCCACTCTGAGACTCTGAAATTCGGAATGGAGGGCAGGATATAAACCCAATGTCGTCATCTTATTATAATGAAATAATTATACAACTCTTGGCCCAGTTGCTAACAGGCTACGGACTGGTACCGGTCCACAATCGGGGGGGTTGGGGACCCCTGATTTAAGGCTTCTGAAGCAACAAAAGATTATTTTTCCCCTCCAGCTTTGCAACTAGCCACATATAACATCTGGACTCCCCTCACAGTTCAGGAACATATTTTCCTTAACCACTGTTATGATATTTATAAAAGATCTGGTGATATTCAGGGAGAAATATATGCTATGGTAAAGTTGCATTCATCAGTCCTTGTTAAAATTAATGTGTTTGGTTTCCTGCCTGTGGAATCTCCATTGCATGGATTAACCTGCGCCTTCCTTGGGGTAAGAGGCTAGATGTCAAGTTTGTAGTCCTGACATCTAGTTTTCTGGCCCTGTTCTTCTGTGGCTCAGAGTATATTTGGTTCACTGCAGTCTTGCCCAGTTCTTTACTCAATCTTAACACAATTCCCTTTCTTACTGTAGTCCCTATGCCCCATGGGCTTTTGGACAATGTAGTTCCTATAAACCTCATAATAGGCTTTTGGGGGAGGGGGTCAGAAGCAAGCCCCGCTGGCAGAAAAGGTGGATGATTCAATGAGCATCCTAATACCGTGCTCATCTGAAACAGCCAGCTGTCTGTAGCAGGTTCAAACAATACCGTGTACAGCTTCCTGATCTTCTTCCTTGACAGGTACGGCCAACCTGATCCCCTGCTGCAGAGAGATTGCGACATACGCGTGAGCCTGAGGATGGCCTCGGTGCAGTACGTTCACACCCAGCGCTTCCAAGCAGAGGTGGTGTCTTTCATCCACCATTTCACTCAGCTGCAGGACGTCTTGGGGCGCCAGAGAGCAGCAATCGAAGGGCAGACGGTATGCTTCTGAGGCTTTCTCTTGCAGCACAGGGGCGTAGCCAACTTCTGAAAGCGTGGGTGGGTTCTTCTACCTGTTTGAGAAAGTCTTGTGGTCATTACATTGCATAAACAAACAGCAGCGAGACATACAGCAATTTGTTACCTGTCTCAAGCCTTTGGATTTATTGTATTCATTTACTTCATTTATACTCTGCCCTTCTTCCTGATGGGAACCCAAAGCAGCTGACAGGATCCTCCTCTCCTCCATTGTATCCCTGTGAAGTAGGTTAGGTGGAGAGTGTGTGACTTGCCTAAGGTCACCCAGCAGGCTTCCTTGGCAAAGTGAGGCTTTGAACCTGAGTTTCCCAGGTCCTAGTTCAGGACTCTAACCAGTACACTGTGCTGACTCTTGGCTCAAGGTGGATTTATCAGTTTTAATGAACCAGCTTATTCCCAGTCTTGCAGGAAAAGATGGAATGATCACCTTATTCAGGCACCGTGGCAAATCTCTCTCATTCATGGGAGAAGCTTGCATGTCACGGGTATTCATTACCCAATGGCATTGTGTGTAGAATAGCCAGGAGATCCTAAGATTGTCTGGCAGCAAGTTCTAGCTCTTTTAGCCTTATGCACCACTAGGTGGTGAGCTAGACTTGTTTTTTTTTTTTAAGGCAAGAGACATTTCAGAGGCGGTTTTGCTGTTGCCTGTCCCCATGCATGCCCCTGGTATTCCTCGGAGGTCTCCCATCCAAATACTAACCAGGGCCGACCCTGCTTAGTTTTCGAGATCTGATGAGATTGGGCTAGCTTGAGCTATCCAGGTCAGGGCATCCAGAGTTAGTTCTTGACTTCCCCGAGGGGAGGAAGTGTGACGCGTGGGAGCCCAGCGACAAGCTAGGTTTACACACATTTTTACTTAACCCCATCGAAAAGAACTTTTGTAGCTCAAGGCATCGCTCAGGATTTTTGAGATGACTCCTGCTTGCCCCTTAGGTAAGAGACCAGGCCCAGCGTGCCTCCCGAGTGCTGCTGGACATCGAAGCGGGCGCTCCTGTCCTCCTGATCCCCGAAAGCTCCAAATCCAACCACCTGATCGTGGCCAATCTCGGCAAGCTGAAAGTCAAAAACAAGTTCCTGTTTGCCGGCACTGCAGGCACCTTCTCACTGAAAGACAAGGTAAGACTCGCAATACCTCCTCTTTGCTTGCCGAGCGCTAGCTTTTGCAGCTGAATTGAGTAGGTGCTAAAGATTTGAGGTGTAGGCTTTTCGTTTTGGTTGTAACATTTCTGTTCCTTCCTTTCTTGAGGATTTGATTTTACAAGGCGGCGCTTACAAGGACCCTGTTTTATGTGAGGTATTTCAGAAATCCTTGTGGAGACTTTTTTTTTTCTCTGTTGCTGAAAAAGGAAAAAAAAACCACCAAACTTGTGGAATTCAGCCAAATCTCATTCAATATTTGGGTATCTAAAAGGAGCTTGTATTTCCTTAATCCATCGCAGAATTCCAGAAGGGTTGGTTGGTTTGGAATGGAGCTTGCTGTGTCCCTGCCACTATGTCTGTTCGCCTTTTCAAGGACTAAATGGCTGGATAAAGGGATCTTTGGTTTTTCATAGAAGTGCATGAGTTTCTGTTTGCAGTTCAATATTATAATGAAATGAGATGCCTTATGGTAATTAGGGGCATGTACCCAGACGGAGTACTCTTGACTGGTCAAGGACTGTCATTTTTCTGCATATTACCCAAACATATCCTCTCACCCTAAAGTTCACAGAGACACTTCGTTTAGCGATTTATATCCTACTTTTCTCCCCAGTGGGGACACAAAAGTGGCTTCAAAGATCATTCTCCCCCTCCTCAGTTTTTATCCTCACAACAACCCTGTGAGGTAGTTTAGACTGATAGAGAACAACTGGTCCCTTAGAAGCCTTCTGTTGTTGAGTGAGGATCTGAACTCGGGTCTCCCTAGGCTGACGCTTGGCCTCCCGCACACCACGCTGGCTCGATGATAACCGGAGGATGTTCCATGCAGCTAAAGATACTACTGCGGAAATGGCAGCTGCCCTTTGGGTTCTTTCCTTCTGCTGTCATGAGCTGACAATGGATTGGGGAGAGGGGTCGGCTAGCCCCGTCAAACCTTGGGGAAGACCTAGCAGCAAAGTAAAAGCAGCTTCTGCTAGCGCCCCGCCAGCTGTGACTAGCTACGAACAGCGAGAGTTGGCCCTACTTAGCTCTTACAAAACTATCTTCAAAGTAGATACTATTTTATTATTATTTTTAAAAAAAATTCTTTAAAATTGCAACCGAAGGCTATCCCTGGTGTTGAAGTGTTGTGTGAGATTTGACATTATGTAGGCCTTGATGCTGAAAAAAAGATCCGGCATTTACTTTGCTTATAGATAGTAGTTTTCGGTACAAGTATGCTCTGGAACGAGCTTAAGCATCTAACCACTGCTGGTTAAAGATTGTTTATTATGATGTTAGAACAGGAGTTCAGTGGCACCTTAAAGAATAACATCACTGCGTCAGTTTCAGGTGGGTAACCCTCTTTATTGGTTTGTGGTTCGAGCAAGGTTTGAGACTAGTAGCAACTTAAAAGACCAACAAGTCTTCCAAATGTAAGCTTTTGAAAGTCAGAGCTCTCTTTGTCAGATACCACTCTTGAAAACTGGCATCCTGGAAATCTTGTCTTCAAGACGCTACCGGACATTACCACTTTGTTGGTTTTTGGACTCTTTATTCTCCAGCTACACAATGACATGGTTCTCCATCTGAGCTTAGTGTCATGATTTAAGACCAATGTTTGACTGATCAGTTCACCAAATGGTCAACCCTAGCAGCATATCTCCTTATATTCTCTCCTTGCTCAGGGACTGGAGGAACTGGATAGTCCAGTCCTTCTGGGTTTCCCAAGGCACAATTCAGCATGTAATGAGAGGTATTATAGGGATGAGTGGCCAATGCACTTTCTGCAAAGATTGCTCCATAACAATGCAACTGGAGCCACAGTTGTCTCTCTCCTCCTGTTTAACCTGCATTCGTTTTTAAGCTGCTCAGGTCCAGCTGAGTCAAGTTACAAAGATTAAATTGTCCAGCCATTTCTCTCAAGGGCATTTCTTCCTAGGGAATGTTGCCGAATGGCTGTTCCTTAATCCTGGCACCACTGGCTTTTTTTTTTTTGTTTCCTTCTAGCAAGATTCTGCTCAGTTGTCTTCACCCCTGGGAACCCCAAAACACAGCATGAAGAAAACACCGAGTACAGACGAGTCCAAGGCAGCATCGAGTCCTTCTGAAGGGTTGTTCATGAAATCGTCATCGTCTGGACCCAACCTGAGACTGAAAAGTGATGCCGCAGGGAGTGTTTTAAATAAGCCTGCAAAGCCATCCTCTTTGCTAGCCCCGGATAGTCCGGGTAAGTCCGAAGTAGCTGGGTCCCAGTGCTCACATCTCTCTTTTTCCCCTAGTTTTGGTGGCCCTGATCTGATCAATTGCTAATGACTTTAGGGCCTAGGACTTGTACGTGTGTAAAGCACGCCATCAAGTTGCAGCCGTCTTATGATGACCCTCCTGGGGTTTTGAAGGCAAGAGATGTTCAGAGGTGGTTGCCCCTTGCCTGCCTCTGCATAGCAGCCCTAGACTTCCTTGGTGGTCTCCCATCCGAGTATTCAGGGCTGATCCTGCTCAGCTTCCAAGCTCTGACAAGGCCGGGCTAGTGTGAGGGCTGTTGCCAGTGACAGTGTGGCAGCTGTCCTTTACACAGCATGATCCAACCACCTGATCGTGGCCAATCTCGCACTTTAGTGGAACATTTTCTCCCCTTCATTGAGTTTTGTTGGGGAAGAATAACGATTCTGGATTAATCTCTTGCAGAGGAACATGTCTGCCTGTTAGACTGCATTGTGGTTGATCTGCAGGATATGGATATTTTTGCGGCTGAACGCTTCCCCAGAGAGTATTCAAAGGCCCCAGAGGAAACCAGCGCGGATATGACCTTCCCTTCCTACGTTGTCAGGCAGACGGGCAAAAGCCTTTTAACCGAACCTTTCCGGCTGAAGCTGCAAGTGGAAAGAAACTTGGACAAGTAGGTTGTGTGGCTTGATGTTGTTTCACATGAGCAATGTTTCCCCTGTCACCTTTTACCTGAAAGGTCTTTCCAGCTTGTTTATGTAGTGGTCTGCTGTCCTTTCATTGGGAATGTGCAACCTGTTAAGATTACAGGGAGAGGCCCACTTGACTGTCCTGTCAATTAAAGAGGATAGTCTGGTGGGTACACAAAAGAGGGCCTTTTTTGGTGGCAGCTCCATGGATCTTCATCGTGGTCTCTGTGAAGTCCCACACATGGGTTTTCCGGCTGGAATGAACCTGACCTCGGAGAATTTAAAGCTAGCCTAGGCATTTATTTTGGCGCGCATTCCCTCCCACTCTGGGGAGCAGGCATCCACTGCGCATGCCTGGAGTGAGGGGAAGGTGCTCCACCC
This sequence comes from Heteronotia binoei, assembly GCF_032191835.1. Classification (NCBI taxonomy): domain Eukaryota; kingdom Metazoa; phylum Chordata; class Lepidosauria; order Squamata; family Gekkonidae; genus Heteronotia; species Heteronotia binoei. The sequence continues at coordinate 16,699,268 of NC_083240.1, forward strand.
ACCCAGTTTCTAACTGCCGCTCGGGATAGTCCTTCCTTGTTGCGTCTCCTCAACTTTACTGGCCTTATTACCTTCTTCAACCTTCATATTCCTTCTTCATCTTCTTCGATGTTCTACTTGTATCGTACAAAAAAAAATTTACCCGTTTTACTATCGCCTCATCTTCCTTTCTCCCCCCCCCCCCCCCCGGGCGTATGGAAGGAAAGGATCCGAAAACCACTTTTAAAAAGTGTACTCGCTGCGGGACAAAAATCCCCTCAACAGACGGACACTCTCAGTGCTTATTTTGTTTGGGGGAGGCCCACAGGACCGACACTTGTACCCATTGCAGCCAATTCGGAAAACAAGCGAGAAAAAACAGCGCCACTAGGCTGAAGAGTCACGTTTTAGAGTCTTCATTGTGGCCTGTGATGTCCCATGCTTCTGGGTCCCAAAACTCGCCACCTTCCCTGACCCCGCAAAGGGACGTGGCAAAACCAGCAGCTTCAGTGGCATCGGCTCCCAGTAAGCCTAAGTCCAACAAACACTCTGAAAAGTCGGACAAATCCAAGAGAAAGCACCACTTGGAACCTTCGTCTAAGCGACAGCAGGAGTCGAAAGCTGCATCGAAGTCGACTTCGAGGACCCAACTTGATCCGAGAGCTTCAGATATAATGAGTACAACCTCGGTATTGCAAACTTTGGTATCGAAATCTACGGCACCAATTGTTCCACCAGAACTTTCGATGCCCGCTGATGTGATTGCTGACGAGATCATATGGATTCGATCCCGGTCACCATCCATTCATGAGTCCCTGCCCGAAGACATCTTAGCCACGGAGTCTATGGAACCATCATCTCGAATCCAAACACAACGAGCCAACCTTCTTGAGGTGCATTTATTCCGTGAGGTATCGGCACCAAGAACATTTAAAGATTCTGCTGTCTCCCCACTCCATCGGGAATCCCCGGCTCGTCGGTACTGAGAAGGATCTCCAAGTCGACATAGAGATGGATATTACTATTATAGCCAGTCCAGATCTTGGTCTCCATCTCCATACCGACACCATCACTATTACAGGCCTTCTAGATCACCATCTGTAGAATACTGACATAGGTACCATGACCAACCTCAGTACCGTGAGGAATCCTATCAACCCCGGTACCGAGAGGAAGCTCATCCTTACAGGCATATTGAAGATCCACATCACCGGTACCACGACGAAGCCTACTATCGACTCCGAGAGTAACCAAAGCAGACATCACCGGCTCCTTCGACATTCGCTCTATCTAAACATACAGTACAACTAGACCAACCTACCCTGGCGACAAAACCTTTAACTTTAATAACACCAGTACTTGAAAGACCAACGACTCCCGTCAATGCTCCAGAGGATTCCGAAGCTGAAAACTCTGTCATCACATTCAATCTCGTCACCAACATCACCTGCATCTGACATTACAAAGCCAGCTGACCTCTCCCCATCTGAGGGATCTAAAGCTTATCTGGATTTACTCACGAACATGGCAAATACACGCAACATAAAACTAACCACAGATCTGCCGAGAGTATCAGACGTGGTCCACGACCTGGTCCATGCTGATTTACCTGCAGGATCTTTCTTACCCATGCTACCTGTCCATTTAGAAGCATTGAAGGAAGCTTGGGATAAGCCGGCATCAGTACCACCAACATCTAAACGAACTGAATTCCTATACAAAATACATGCACCAGATTCGAAATTCTTATTTAATCGTCCTGCTCCAAATTCAATGATTGTACATTCGTCCTCGAAATCAAAGCAGACATGTCACCCTGTCCCACTGGAGAAAGAAGGAAAGAAGTTGGACACTGGGCAGAAAACTCTACTCCCTCTCCACCGCTGCATCCAAAATTCATAATTATTTGGCCTATTTCGCTGCCTATACTTTCAGTTTATCGTCCCAACTGAATACATTAGTCCCATCCTTACCCGAAACTTCACAGAAACAAGCTTCAAAGATACTGCAAGAGCTTAACCGTGTAAGTAAGCAACAAATCAACTCAGTCCGGCATGCTGTTGTTTGCTGTTCGGGAACCATGGCTACCTCCATTGCCTTACGTAGGCATGCCTGGCTCCGTTCCTCATCACTTCTACCTGACATAAAGTTTAAAATAGAAGATTTGCCTTTTGACGGCCAAGGTCTTTTTAACGCAACCACTGATGGCATCTTAACCACAGTAGATGACAGCAGAAAGAGAGCCAAGAGATTAGGGGTTAGCTAGCAACAACCTCAAACTAACAGGCAAAGAGGATGGAAACCATCCTTCTACAAGTGCCCCCGTTCACCCAGGCAAGCTGATTATTGGAAATGCAAAGCTCCACCAGCTAAGCAACCATTCCATCAGCGACCACGACCACAATCGAATAAGAAGGCGACTACGGCCCCGAAACAATCTCTTTGACTTGCCAATACCATCACTGATACATCATCTCCATCCTCGTACAACAAGACTGCTTCCCTTTTACCCCATGTGGGAATCCATAACATCGGATTCATGGGTCCTTGCGATCATCCACAGGAGTTACACCATAGAGTTCGCTTTGCTCCCGAAGCACCATCACTTTATACCTACTCCTCCTTCTCTACCCCTCCAGGAAGAGATCACTACCTTGCTGGCCAAGGCAGCCATAGAACCAGTACCACCTCAATTCCATCGCACGGGGTTCTATTCCCGATACTTCCTGGTCCCAAAGAAAGATGGAGGACAACGTCCAATACTGGACCTCCGCAAACTCAACCGTCATATCTGATACAAAAAATTCCGCATGATTACCCTGCAGTCTATTCTTCCTCTAATTTCCAAGAACGCTTGGATGGCACTCATAGACCTTCAAGACGCCTATTTCCGTCTTACCATCAACCATTGCCACAGAAGATTCCTGAGGTTCGCTGTCGGGAATGACCACTATCAGTTCCGCGCTCTTCCCTTCGGCCTATCGACAGCACCAAGAGTCTTCACGAAGTGCATGGCGGTGGTGGAGGCGTCACTCCGTCAACGGAAAATTTCCATATATCCATACATAGACAACTGGCTCATTGTGGCTCAATCCCAAGAGCAACTTCAACAGGATATTTCGACTACTCTAACACTTCTATCTTCACTAGGCCTACAAGTCAACCTCCAAAAATCCAACCTTGTCCCAACACAAGACATCCAATTTATAGGCGCACGCCTATCAACGATAGCTCACAAAGCCTACCTGCTGGCAGACAGAGTTCACAATATTCAGACCCTAGCCAATGCCATCATATCTCATCCCACCCAGACAGCTCTCATCTTTCAACGCATGCTGGGTCTTATGACGGCTACGACTTCTGTCCTCTGTCATGCAAGGCTTCGCATGAGACCCCTACAATTCCTGAGATCACCTCCATCAGCTATTGTCATGACAGATGCTTCGAGATGGGGTTGGGGAGCCCATTTCGGCACACTAACGGTGCAAGGACAGTGGACAGCCTATGAAAAATCCCTCCATATCAACTGTCTGGAACTCTTGGCAGTCCACAGAGCACTCAAGTCTTTTCTGCCATCTCTTCACGGTCTACACATTCAGGTCACATCAGACAATGTTGCGACCGTGTTCTGTATCAACCGGCAGGGAGGTACTGCATCTACCCATCTGTGCAAAAGAGCTCTAGCTCTCTGGCATTGGAGCATTGCTCACAACATACATCGTACAGCTGTGCATCTACCTGGAATCCAAAATATCCAAGCGGATACCCTAAGTCTCCAACTCGTGAACGATCATGAATGGACACTCAAACGATGCTATCTCCAACCAGTCTTCAAAATGTTTGGAGTTCTGGTCATAGATGTGTTTGCTTCCCTGGACAATACCAATGCAAATGCTTCTACATGCAAGGTCCCCCATCGGCTCAGTCTGCAGGAGATGCCTTTCTCTACCAATGGAAGGGACCACTTCACTACCTCTTTCCGCCCATTCCACTAATAATGAGAACGCTTCAAAAGATCCAATCAGATCAGACCGATTGCATACTAGTCACACCCTGGTGGCCTCGTCAACCATGGTTCACCACACTTCTCCTTCTCTCCAACAGTGTATTTCATTACTTCCCGCAAACTCGGTACCTCCTTTCGCAACAAAATGGCAAGGTCCTACATCACGATCCAGGACTCCTGCAACTGACTGCATGGAGGATCATTTTTAGAATTTCCTGCGGAAGTCCAACACGTTCTATTGAATGCCAGGAAACCATCCACCAAAAGGTCTTATTCTCAAAAATGGAAGCGGTTTGCTGAGTATGCCGCCCATCACAATTTTTTTACCTACATCATCCTCTATAGCTCAAATCCTGTCATACACCTTATCTCTCTCCAACTCCGGCCTCGCTTACTCCTCTTTGAAAGTTCATTTGGCCGCTATTTCAGCCTTCCATCCACATATCGAAGGACGCACGGTGTTTTCTCATCCTGCTGCAAAATTATTCCTCAAAGGCTTTCTACACCTATGACCCCCAATTTGTCAGTTGCAACCTACATGGAGCTTGTCACTTGTTCTGAGTCAACTTATGAAACCTCCCTTTGAACCGATGGCATCTATCCCACTGCATCTTTTATCATGGAAAACAGCACTATTGGTGGCACTTAAATCTGGCAAGAGAGCTAGCGATGTTTGTGCTTTCTGGACAGACCCACCTTACACTGTCTTCCACCATGACAGAGTGGTTCTACGTCCTGATCCAACCTTTTCTCCCAAAGGTCGTTTCACCTTACCATCTGGGAAAACAGACCACTTTACCTTCTTTCTTCCAGAATCCTAGTGACACGGGCCAACGAACTTTACGCAATCTTGACGTACGTCATGCCCTTGCTTACTATATTGATAGAACAAGCCCTTTTCGTAAGGTCTCAAGACTTTTCGTAGCCTACGGAACTCATAAACAAAGACAAAGAATCTCTACCCAGAGATTCTCGAAGTGGGTTGTGGCTGCTATTGCGTTATGCTACCAACTAGCTAAACAACCTATACCTGAACATTTACGAGCCCATTCCACTAGAGCTCTTTCTACGTCCTCAACTTTCTCCAAGGGCGTACTGATGGAAGACATCTGTACTGCTGCAGTCTGGTCTTTTACATCAACATTCGCCACGCACTACACCCTAGATGTCCGTGCACGGCGAGACGTGTCCTTCGGACAAGCTGTACTCCACTCTATCTTTGATTGAAGCCTATAGTCTCCTCTCCTGTAAGTACAATTTTTGGGTGTCTATATGCATACTTAATCCATGCCGTTCCTTTTCAGAACCAGCACCTGCCTCCGTGCACTTCAGCTTACCTAGTGTGGGACTGCACATAGACCACGATGAAGATAAACAGGTTGCTTACCTGTAACTGATGATCTTCGAGTGGTCATCTGTGCAGTCACACACGTCCGCCCAGCCTTCCCCGCTGCTGGTTATGCTATGCTTACCTTTTCAGATTCCTCTATACAGCGGCTAGAAGAAACTGGATGGGTGGAGCGTCTTCCCCTCGCTCCAGGCATGCGCAGTGGATGCCTGCTCCCCAGAGCGGGAGGGAATGCATGCCAAAATAAACGCCTAGGCTAGCTTTAAATTCTCTGAGGTCGGGTTTGTTCCAGCCGGAAAACCCATGTGTGTGACTGCACAGATGACCACTCAAAGATCATCAGTTACAGGTAAGCAACCTGTTTTTATGCACTCCCCCCCCCCCCCCAAACTCTCAGTCATCAGGCAGCTGAAGACAGTTTTATTCAGGATGGCATTAGATTAGTTTTGTTGGTAGTTGTCAATTGTGATTTTAATTTGTGGCTTTTTTAAAAACAACAACTTGTTTTTATGCTTTTGTTTATATTGTAAGTAGTGTTCCCTCTAAGCTGAGTTAGTGTGAGCTAGGTCAGTTTTTTAGCCTCCGGCTTACACATTTTTGTCTTTGCTTAGGAAAAATGGCCCCAGAGCAAACTAATTTATGCAGGAGCTCACAACTTTAATGCCAGTAGCTCACGAAGTAGAAGTTTTGCTCCCATGACTCTGCAGCTTAGAGGGAGTATAGATTGTAAGCTGCCTCAACTTCTTTACAGTAGAAAGGGTGACTAGTAAATATTTTACTAGGTATGTTTTGTAAAGGTGTCTGCCAAACTATCTTCAGGCAACTTGCTCATGTTGTGATACAGGAAATCTGTTTTTAACGTTGTGGTTTGTTTATTTTTTCTCTTGCAGAGAGATAAGCCACTCAGTTCCTGATATCTCCATTCATGGCAACCTATCCTCAGTCTATTGTTCTCTGGATCTGAGTAAATATAAGCTGATCCGAGGACTCCTTGAGAATAATCTGGGGGAACCGATAGAGGAGTTCATGCGACCCTATGACTTACAAGACCCAAGAATACACGTGAGGGCAATGTGGTTTTCCGGCTGAAAATCGGCTCTGGGATAATCAGAGTTAGTTAATGTTGTGTTAAGGTTATGGGCTGCATTAGATGACAGTTTAATAGGTGAGAGTTACTAGCGGCATAAAGGCTGGACTGTCAAACTAGGAGAGTCTGGGAGATCTGAGTTCCAGTTCCTGCTCTTCTGTGAAGCTGCTTGGGAGACCTCGTGCCCCTCATTTACCACAGAGGACAGTGTAATGAAAATCAGGAAGAGAGAAGCACATATGCCACACTGAGGCCCTTGGTGGAAGAGAAGGGAATACAAATAGATCAATCTTTAAAAGTGCTTTAGTCAAATGAAAAGGTGTCCTCAATCAATCAAGTAGGCCTTTTTCAGAAAAAGTTGTTTTAATGCAAGGTCTTGCAAAATTAGTTGTTGGCATCCTGTGGTGTACAGGCGTTCCCCCTTCTCCCAAATCTAAGCTTCTGTTTACTGCAGCACATGCACAGATTTTATGATAACAAGTAAAAGGTAAAGGTAGCCCCCCGTGCAAGCACCAAATTGTTACCAAACCATGGGGTGATGTCACATTACATTTTCTTGGCAGACTTTAGTTGCGGGGTGGTTTGCCGTTGCTTTCACCAGTCATCTACACTTTCCCCCCCGCAAGCTGAGTACTCATTTTACTGACCTCAGAAGGATGGAAGGCTGAGTCAACCTGGAGCTGGCTACCCGAATCTGGCTTCTGCCAGGCTCAAAACTGAGGACGTGAGCAGAGTTTGGAGTGCAGTACTGCAGCTTAGCACTTTGCGCTATGAGGCTCGTGATAAGAAGCAAAATACCATGTTTTAGCTTCAGTGGTATTTTTATTCAAATATTATTTAATCTTAAAAGTTCACTCAGTATTAATTTACTAACAGTGCAGGCGTAAGAACTGCACCCTCTGTGTCTTAAGTATTGAAAGCCAGCATAGTGTAGCAGTAAAAGTGTCTAATTAGGATCTGGGGAACCCAGGTTTCAATCCCAACTTGTGCCATGGAAGCTTGCTGGGTGACCTTGGACCAGTCACATGCTCTCAGCCTCACCTACTTCACAGGGTGGTTGTGAGGATAAAATGGAGGAGAGGAAAATGATGTAAGCCACCTTGGGTCCCTATTGGGGAGAAAGGTGGAATAGAAAATAAACTAAATGAATTCATTTGAAGTGAGAGTTTATGATTACCCTGTAACTTTACCAGGCTGACGTTAAGAAAGTTAAGGCGCAAGATTCAGGGTGTAAATGACAATGGGGGTAAAGGACAATGAATGTTGACAGGTAACAATCCATGAAGACACATTGAAACTGACTTTACTTGACCATATTGCTTATGTATTCTGGTGGACTAAAGGGATTATGTTTTATGATTGGGATTTTTTTTTTAAAAAGCGGAGCCTATTGGATTCTAAAAATAGAGGAACTCTTGGACACGGGGCGGGGGGGGGACACTCGCTTAGAGGTGAAATTGACACCTTTCTCTGCAATGTTTATTCCTTTGTCTTTATAGACGGTGTTGAGTGGAGAAGTGTACACCTGCGTGTCTTTCCTTATCGACATGGTCAATGTTAGTCTGGAACTGACGAACCCCCAAGGGAAGGATGGTTCGCTAGCCAGGTACGTCAGTCGGTCTGAATGTCAGTTGCAACTTGAAGTCAATTTCTAGCACCAGTTAAGGACAGTTGTTTGGAAGTAATGGGAAGAATTTTAAGTTCAAGAAGGTTTTGTTTTGCTTGAAACTTCTTAGGTTTGACTTCAAGAAATCCAAATTGCTCTTCGAGAGTTTCTCAAATCAAACCAAATCCACAAACCTGGTCTCCCATTCCATGATGGCATTTGACACACGGTACGCTGGGCAGAGGGCATCTTTGGGAATGCCGAACGTGTTCAATTGCATCTTCCAGTCATCCAAGAACACCAGCACCCAAGGAGCGATACAGATTGAACTTCATTACAGGTAGGAGACTTTGCACAACCACACATGAACACATGAAACTGCCTTATACTAAATCAGATCCTCTGCCCATCAAAGTCAGTATTGTCTACTCAGACAGCCAGCAGCTCTCCAGGGTCTCAGGCAGAGGTCTTTCACTTCACTTATTACCTGGTCCTTTCCACTGGAGATACTGAGGACTGAACCTGGAACCTTCTGCATGCCAAGCAGATGCTCTACCATTGAGCCACAGCCCCATACCTGCTTGTGAGCAGCCTGCTCTCAGCACTGGAAAGGGATGTGTGCGCACACGCTTGGGGGTTCTTCTGTCCCACTGGAAATCTTTTGTGTGTAGCACCCAGTGTGGGAGGTGGCACCCAGTGGTATCGAATGAACCAGATTCCATTATTACCTGTTAGTTTTCAGGTTAACTAAGACATTCAATAAAAGTTTAAAATGGGAAGAAGAAAAAAAAAACTAAGGAGACTTTCGGTTCGTCTCATTTTCCAGAACTGCTTGATGAGTTTTTAACTATGATTTTTTTTTAATTGATGTAGTTCATTTATACCCCGCTTTTCTCCCCCGAGTGACTTTGGAGAGATCCAGTTTGGTGTAGTTGTTATTGCACAGACTCGTATCTGGGAGAACTGAGTTTGATTCCCCACTCCTCCTCTTGCAGCTGCTAGAATGGCCTTGGGTCAGCCATAGCTCTTGCCGAGCTGTCTTTGAAAGGGCAGTTTCTGTCAGAGGTCCCTCAGCCCCACCCACCTCACAGGGTGTCTGTTGTGGGGGAGGAAGATAAAGGAGATTGTGAGCCACTCTGAAATTCATAGCGGAGGGTGGGTTATAAATCCAGTATCATCACTATCTCTGTCTCCTTCATCTTCCTCATCTTCATCTTCCTCATCTTCTCCAACATCATCATCCTTATCTTCTCCAACATCGTCATCATCTTCTTCTCCTTCATCGTCATCGTCTTCTTCCATTCTGCCATGTTCCCCTTCTCTATTTTATCCACGTAGCAACTGTGAGGTAGATGAGGCTGAGGGTGTGTGATTGGCCCCAGGTCAGCCACTGAACTTCCATGCCATGCAGAGATTTGAACCTGGATCTTCCAAGTCCTCATTTGATATGCTAATCAGTGCATCACCTTGGCTCTTAAATAAGATCTGGATATTGAACATTGTTGGGATGTGACAGCAAAACTAAATTGACACTTGAAGGTGCATCCTCAGGTGATGTGTGTTTCTCAATAACAGTAAAGAAAGGTGTCTCAAAAGGCAATATAATCCAAAAGCAAAGCTGGATGTGTCAGTGCAAAGCTTAAATATGTCTGTCAACTGAGTATACATTTCCTGCATCTGATCCAAGAGTGCTGTAGCCCCCAAAGCTTACGCCTCAATAAATCTTAGCAGTGCTTTTTTTTGTAGAAAGAGCCCAGCTGGAAGCTCATTTGCATATTAGGCCACACCTCCTGGCCTGGGAGCATGTAGCTGATGCATGGCAGGTCAGGCCAGCCAGAGCCCTGACCAGCACAGGTGGCGCTCTGCTCCTGTTGCCTCCGGCAGGGAAAAAAGCCCTGAATCTTAGTGTTTACTTTGAGGTGGGTAAAGGGATGTGAAACAGGTTTATTGCTTATTGCTTTATTTGTTTTTTAAATTAGATCTACCAAGGATTCCTCCTGCTTCACAGCTGTCCTGAACAACCTTCGGGTGTTCCTGATCTTTGATTGGCTCCTGCTCGTTCACGACTTCATACAGACGCCCAGTGACACCAAGAAGCCAACCAACCTCACTCCTTCCAGACAGCGCAATTACAGCAGCGAAATGGCAGTCATTCCCAAAGCGGTAAAGTGCGGGATCGTCACAAAGCGTTCCTCTCTTCAGGTCTCTGCTGAAAAACAGTTGGAAGTCAAGATCAACGTGACGGGTAAGGCCACCATAAAGGTAAAGGTAGTCCCCTGTGCAAGCACCAGTCATTTTTGACTCTGGGGGTGACGTTGCTTTCACGTTTTCATGGCAGACTTTTTTATGGGGTACTTTGCCATCGCCTTCCCCAGTCATCTACACTTTTCCCCAGCAAGCTGGGTACTCATTTTACTGACTTCAGAAGGATGGAAGGCTGAGTCAACCTGAACCAGCTTCCGCTGGGATCGAACTCAGGTCGTGAGCAGAGGGTCCCGACTGCAGTACTGCAGCTTTACCACTCTGCGCCACGGGGCTCTTCCTCCAATCTTAGGAAAGGAAAGGTCCCCTGTGCAAGCACCAGTCGTTTCCAACTCTGAGGTGACACTGCTTTCACAACCTTTTTACGGGGTTGTTTGCCATCGCCTTCCCCAGTCATCTACACTTTCCCCCCAGCAAGCTGGGTACTCATTTTACTGACCTCCGAAGGATGGAAGGCTGAGTCAACCTGAACCAGCTTCCGCTGGGATTGAACTCGGGTCGTCAGCAGAGGGTCCCGACTGCAGTACTGCAGCTTTACCACTCTGCACCATGGGGCTCAGAGTGGTAAAGGGCCACTATACAACCCAACAATTGAGGATGGGGAGAATGGTGGATTTTGAAGGCAACTCTGTCCAGTATCTGAAATGCATTTGCCGGGTTTCACAGTGGCAACCTAGCTGCATCTTGGTGATTCCCCCCCCCCTTCCTCCCCTTCAGGTACTGAATTTGTGGTGGTTGAAGACATGTCCTCTCTGGATACCAGTGCCATTATTCTGAAAGGGACCACGGTTCTCACCTACAAGCCCAAACTGGTGGATCGCCCTTTCTCTGGCAGTTTGTTTGGCATTGAGGTATAAATGTATTTCTCTCCTTTTCATAATTGGGGGTGGGGAGAGAGAGAAGAATGCCATCCATCATCCTATAAGCCATTGCTTTATTAAAATCAAATCAGGTAGCTTTGGATGAGAACTTTGTAGAGACATGGAAGACATGTCGCTTAAGAGCCCTGCTGGATCAAACCATTGGTCCATCTAGTCCAGCATCTTGTTTCACACAGTGGCCAGCCAGTTCCTCTGGAGGTCCAAACAAACCAAGCAAAGAGGCTGAAACCTTACGCTGATAAGAACCTCTGAAGAGTCCTGCTGGATCAGAACAGAGATCCATCTAGTCCAGCGTCCTGTCTCACACAGTGGCCAACCAGTTCCTCTAGAGGTCCAGTAATAGGGAATAGAAGCTAAGTTCTTTTCCTGATGTTGCCTCCTGACTCTGGGATTCAGAGGCTTAGTACCTCTGAATGTCGATGTCCCGTTTAGTCACCAGGGCTAGTAGCCACTGATAGACCTATTCCCCATGGATCTATCAAGTCCCCTTTTAAAGCTGTCTATGCTTGTGATTGCGACCATGACTACATCTTCTGGGAGCATAGTCCACATTTTAACTGCTTACCATATAAAGCAGTCTTTCCTTGAGTCCATCTGGAATCTACTGTCCATCAGATGCCCTTGAGTTCCTGTATTTTGGGAGAGGGAGAAGAACTTCTCTTTGTCCACTATCTACCCCTTGTATGATTTTATCAACCTCCATCATGTCCTTCCCCCTCATTGTTACTTGAATTCAGACCGAAACCAGAGTTGCAGGGTAGACTGGGATATTATAGCATTGGAAAAAGTGCAGAAAAGGGCAACTAGAATGCTTAAAGGGTTGGAACACTTTCCCTATGAAGAAAGGTTAAAACGCTTGGGGCTCTTTAGCTTGGAGAAATGTCGACTGTGGGGTGACATGATAGAGGTTTACAGGATTATGCGTGGGATAGAGAGGGCAGAGAAAGAAGTGCTTTTCTCCATTTCTCACAATATAACTCGTAAACATTCAGTGAAATTGCTGAGCAGTCAGGTTAGAACTGATAAAAGGAAGTACTTCTTCACCCAAAGGGTGATTAACATGTGGAATTCACTGTCACAGGAGGTGGTGGCAGCTACAAGCATAGAGGGGATTGGATAAGCATATGGAGCAGAGGTCCATCAGTGGCTATTAGCCGCAGCGTATTGTTGGAACTCCCTGTCTGGGGCAGTGATGCTCTGTATTCCTGGTGCTTGGGAGGGGGCACAGTGGGAGGGCTTCTAGCACCACTGGTGGACCTCTGATGGCACTTGGGTTTTTTGGCCACTGTGTGACACAGTCTGTTGGACTAAATGGGCTGTTGGCCTGATCCAACATGGCTTCTCTGTTGTTCTTGCCTCCCTACCCCACACTGCAACTCAATCCATCCTACTTTTGAGGCATCTTGAAACACAACTGAATGTGTGAGATCATAACCACTGGTTTAGCTCTTGAATTTTGTTTGCTTAGGTTTTTTCCTGCCGGCTGGGAAACGAGCAGGAAACGGCCCTCTCCATCATCGATCCTGTACAAATTCAGATTGATCTTGTGGGGAATTCTTCATATCCCAGTGGGTCCGGGTTGCTGGATGCATTCAACAGTGAAGACTTCCCACCTGTTTTAGAGGTAATATGTGAAACCACTGAGGAGGGGCACAGTTATCAGGCATAGTTGCATGTTCTCTGTAAACATTCCAAGTGATGCATGCTCCAAGACTAGTTTACCTAGTGTGATGGATATATATACTCTTAATTCTGGCAACCGCCCCTCTTCAGAAACCTCCTCAGAGAGCCAGTTTGGTGTAGTGGTTAAGTGCATGGACTCTTATCTGGGAGAACCGGGTTTGATTCTCCATTTGCAGCTGCTGGAATGGCCTTGGGTTAGCCATAGCTAAAAGGGCAGCTGTTGTAAGAGCTCTCTTAGCCCCACCTACCTCACAGGGTGTCTGTTGTGGGGGGAGAAGATATAGGAGATTGCAAGCCGCGCTGAGTCTCTGGTATAAATCTGCAATTCTACTTCTTGTATGAGACAACAGGAGCCATGAAACCAAACTGACAACAGCCTCTAATTGACAGTAGTAGCTGTTGGTTTTGGTAACTGCTACAGACACTGAATCGGTCCTCTCATGTCTACTTTCCTTCTTTGGTGAAACCTTGACAGCTTTGGGCAAAAGGGACAGAGTCCTTCTCGTAACATCCATTCACTAGTAATTCCATATCTCTCCTCTGCTGCCTGAAAAAGCTGGTCTCTTCTTTGCAGCTGCATAAAGCTCTGACCTCTTGGGTTACAAAACAGAGCAAGGTACGTCTCTTCCACCTCACCACCCCCAACGTTAATGTCTGTGGTGGATTTTTTAAAGGAAAAAAAAAGACACTTTCAAAGGTACGACTGGCCCCTGCTTTTTAAGCATTCAGTGAGGGTAGCATTTGAAAGATGAAATGCTGATATGAAAGCTTTTCACTATTCATGGGAATTTGTAGAAGAAAGAACTTAAGAGCCCAGTGGTCCATCTAGTCCAGGGGTGGCCAAACTGTGGCTCTTTCACACATATTGAGTGGCTCTCAAAGCCCCAGTGCCCTGTCAGCCGGCTTGGAGAAGGCATTTGCCTCTTTAAATCGCTCCTTCAACCAAGCCGGCAGCTTGGGAAATGCATTTAAACTTAAAGTTGCTTTCTTTCCACCTCTCCCATCTATTTGCCTTCCTATTCTATATGGCTCTTACATCAAGTAAGTTTGCCACCCTGATCTAGTTCATTTTATCTTGCATGGTCTGACGTAGGGAGCTGTAACTCTTGAAAGCTTGTAACCCGGCAATCTTGTTGATCCCCAAGGTGCTCATGTACTCAGATCTAGTGACCAGCCAGTTAACTGGAGGGCCAACTAGTGGGCATAGCTGAATTAAAAGTAAAAACTAAGCAAAATGAAATCTTTGAGCTATTTCCTTTTCTTTTAAGCTATTGCCGTGTCAGTTTTCTTTTGCTTCTCCATTTCCTTAGATTCATTTACAAGCACTGGACATCCGATTGTCTTACAATGACGTGCAGCTGTTTCTGGCTATCGCCAAGTCCATTCCTGGCCAGACCAGCAGCGCCACGCCTGACGCTTCTGCCCCAGATGGCAGAGCGTCTGTTTTTGCTCCTCCTGCTGCAGTAAAAGAGGTCTCGGGACCAGCCTCAGAAACCACAGGCGCTTCGAAACACACTCTGGATCCTGTCCTTGGTATGAATTTCATTTTTGGACTGCAGTTACGTTGTCGTCCCCCCCACCACCACCCTTGGTCTTAAGTAGTCCGTAGGAGAGCAAATCCAGATATAATGTGAAATTGCCTTATGCTGAATTGAGTTCTCGCGTCACACGCACAACTCTATGAGCTGTATCCAGCCAAGCACACCCAGAAGACACATGGAGATTCCCCACTCTTTTTCCAGTGCTCCTTCTGGCCTCTGGAAAAGATCATTCCTGGGATTGCGAGATCCACACAGGGCAAATAGCCTCATGGGTTGGGAAGCTGAAGAGCAGAGAAACCGAGGAGCAATTTAATCTCTTCCCTTCCTTGCGACTCTCCAGTCTGCATGCTGTTCCTTCGTCTGTTTGCTTCTTTTATTTATGGGGAGCCAGTGGGAAGCAAAAAGCAGCGTGCCTGGTTCTGCTTTCCTCCATTTGTTCCTCACAACAGCCTTGTGAGGGAGGTTAGGCTGAGAGGGGTGTGACTAGGCCAAGGTCATCCAACAAATTTCTGGGACAGAGCAGGGAAACCTTGTTCAGATCCCGTGACTCAGGAATGATCTTCGAGCTGGGACTGCTGAGTGCGGCGGTGTGTGGAATCGTCAGCATTCTGGGAACGTGTGGCTGAGTTCAGACCCATGTTGCTTCCTCTGGCTGGCAGTCTCAGGCAGAGAAAGGGCTTTCCTAAGGCCTTAAGAATCTACTTGACCTGCTTAAGAATCCCATAAATGAAAATTCCAGGAGTTGAACTCCTTTATGCAAAGCGTGTGCCCTGTAGGGAACCTTGGCTCCTGCCAAGCATTTATCAAAGTGTATTGTCAAATGTAATCCAAGTACAGTCAACGTTTCATTGATTTTGTAACGTTGAGTCCCTTGAGATCTGGGGAAACAATTTCGTTTTGCTTGTTGGCTGGCACACGTCAGTCTGACCGACTGTAATCTCTGCTTGGTTTTGCAGTTGAGCTGCGGTAGCAAATACGTTGCATATGTTTGCAGGCATACAGTGTCTCATTTTGTTGTTTTGGAAGGGTTCTACCGTGGTTTGGTTCTCCCAAAAGAATTTTATGAATGTTAGGCTTGAGGAGAGAAAAAAATTAATGTGCGTGTGTAACATTTTGGAGCTGAAAGCAGAAGTAATATGTTTCAGGCTGGTATAGAAGCTGTGTTTGATGTAGTGGTTAAGTGTGTGGACTATTTATCTGGGAGAACCAGGTTTGGTTCCCCACTCCTCCACTTGCAGCTGCTGGAATGGCCTTGGGTCAGCCATAGCTTTGGCAGGAGTTGTCCTTGAAAGGGCAGCTTCTGGGAGAGCTCTCTCAGCAACACCCACCTCACAGGGTGTCTGTTGTGGGGGGGAAAGGTATAGGAGATTGTAAGTCGCTCTGAGTCTCTGATTCAGGGAGAAGGGCGGGGTATAGATCTGCAGTCGTCTTCTTCCCTTGGTGATGGAATTTTTTTACCCACACCTGCTGAAAGATAAAAATGTCCAGAATTCCAGGCTGTGTGTGGTGTTACCACTCAGGGCAGTTGGCAGTGGTGTTTTGATGTAGGCATGTTTTTAATTCATGTCCTGCACAATAAGCCATCTTATACTGAATCAGACCCTCAGTCCACCAAGGTCAACATGGTCTACTCAGTCTCACAGTCAAGTAGATTCTTAAGGCCTTAGGAAAGCCCTTTCTCTGCCTGAGACTGCCAGCCAGAGGAAACAACACGGGCCTGAACTCAGCCAACTAGAGAGCTAGTTTGGTGTAGTGGTTAAGTGTGCGGACTCTTATCTGAGAGAACCAGATTTGGTTCCCCACTCCTCCACTTGCAGCTGCTGGAATGGCCTTGGGCTAGCCATAGCTCTGGCAGAGGTTGTCCTTGAAAGGGCAGCTGCTGTGAGAACCCTCTCAGCCCCACCCACTTCACAGGGTGTCTGTTGTGGGGGGGGGGGAGATAAAGAAGATTGTAAGCCACTCTGAGTCTCTGATTCAGAGAGAAGGGCGGGGTATAAATCTGCAGTTCTTCTTCTCCAGGGAATCAGGCTGAGGTCTTTCCCATCATCCTGGTCCTTTTTAACTGGAGATCCCAGGAGATGAACTTGGGACCTTCTGCATGCCAAGCAGAAGTTCTTCCACTGAGCCCCACAGCACCTTTCCTGCTTGCTGGCCTTGAACGCTGGCCTTCAAAGCAGCCTGCTGCACAAGAACAACCTTAAGATAGAATCTCTCAAACAATGAGGGCACTGAAACATTGCTGAAAAATAAACAGGAGTCTTGTAGCACTGGGAAACATTGGCGGTTGTCCTGTTGTCATGACGCCGACCACCGTCTTGAGCCCAGGGCACACTAATCTCGCTTCAGAACCAGTGTTAGGTGAACACTGCAGTGTGTCCTGCGCACCGATTCCAGGACACCATTGCACAATGGCTTGGCCTTGTTAAGTTCATCACGGCAAAGCAATGCCAGCCACTTTGAAAGGGCAAGTTCCGGAGGGTAGCCATGTCAGTCTGCAGCAGAACAGCTAGATTTGATTCTGGCAGCACCTGGTTTTGGGGATAAAAGCTTGCAAGAGCCAGAGCTCATGGTATCTGACAAAGGGAGCTTTGACGCTTGAAAGCTTGTCCCCCCCAAAATCTAGTTGGTCTCTAAGGTGCTCCTGGACTTGACTCTTGGTACTGAAGAAGGAAAGCATCATAGCCAATGGACACGTGAAGCGGCTTTCTACTGAATCAGGCCATTGGTCCCTCAAGATCAGTATTGTCTACTCAAACTGGCAGTGATGCTCCAGGGAAGGGGTGGCCAAACTTGCTTAACGTAAGAGCCGTATAGATTAAATGCCAGGTGTTTGAGAGCTGCAAGACATGAATGTCAGATGTTTGAGAGCTGGAGGGGAAGGGGAGAGGGAGGAAAGCAAATAGATAGGGGGAGGCAGGAGGGATGCAGAGGTGGAAAGAAAGCAACTTTAAATGTATTCTTCAAGCTGCCAGCTGGCTTAGCTTGGAGAAGTGATGTAAAGAGAGAAATGCCTTCTCCAAGCCAGCCGACAGAGGGGTGGGGGCTTTGAGAGCCGCGCAATAAGTGTGAAAGGACCACATGTGGCTCCTGGGCCGCAGTTGCCACCCTTACTGCAGGGTCTCAAGGAGAGGTCTTTCACATCTACTTCCAAATTCTTTTAACTGGAGATGCTGGGGATTGGCAAGCAGGCACTCCACCACTGGGCCATGGGAAGTATTGAAAGCAAAATGATGTCATGCAAATGAGTCAACCTGGACAGTGACTAAATATTCCATTCCAGAGTTACAGCTGGCTCGGCTGCAGGAACTGGGATTTAGCGTCGACGACTGTCGCAAAGCTCTTTTGGTGTGCCAAGGTAGGACCCCATGAACTTTACTTACAACACTGATTCTGTTCTCTTAACCATTTGCTGCCGCAGAAAAACAGATGAACTAGCTGTGCTTTAAACACCCCAGTATTGGTTCCCTTTCCATTCTGCTGCCTGCCTGCAGTTAATCACTTTTCAGCGGCTCTTTCCATGCTTTGTCAGCCTTCTCTTTCTAGCTGGTCTTCAGTTCCTCCATCTTTACATGATCTCTGTGCTGCTGCTTTCCCCTCTTTCATGTAGTGGTTAAGTGTGCAGACTCTTACCTGGGAGAACCGGGTTGGATTCCCCACTCCTCCACTTGCAGCTGCTGGAATGGCCTTGGGTCAGCCATAGCTCTGGCAGAGGTTGTCCTTGAAAGGGCAGCTGCTGTGAGAGTCCCCTCAGCCCCACCCACCTCACAGGGTGTCTGTTGTTGGGGAGGAAGATAAAGGAGATTGTGAGCCGCTCTGAGACTCTGAATGGAGGGCAAAATATAAATCCAATGTCGTCGCCTTCTTTAAACCTAAAATTCAACAGTGGCTTCCAAATGTGTCTAGGCTCGAGATGAGTCATCCAGCTGATGAGTTGTTTGTAACCAGGAGAGACTTGGAAGAAGGGAAGGAACTTTGGGCTCAGTGGTCTTGAGCTATATCTTACTTTGCCTTCCCGCCTCGCAGTTTCTAGTAGGCAAACACAGGACTTTTTTTTGTCAAAAAAGCCCTGCAGGATGTTATTTGCATGTTAGGCCACACCCCCTGATGCCAAGCCAGCTGGAACTGGAACAAAAAGCCATGGGCAGATGTATAGATGAGAAGAGTCCTGTGTCCCTTCTGCACTTTGGCCTATTTCGTTCTTTTCTGCACCCGCTGGACAGCTTTCATTTATGAACGTATGAATCCGCCTTATACTGAATCAGAGCCTTGGTCTATCACAGCCAGTCTTGTCTGCTCAGACTGGCAGAGGCTTTCCAAGGTCTTAGGCTGAGGTCTTTCCCATCACCTCCTACCTGATCCTTTTAACTGGAAAAGCCGGGGGTTGAACCCAGGACCTTCTGCATGGCAAGTAGATGCTGTGCCACTGAGCCTTTCCCCCTTGGATTATAATGTTGTGGGAGTTAAAAGGCCATGAGCTGGCCAAACATGCTGCCTAGACAGCTACCAAGCTTGCCAATTTTAATATGCTTGGAGGTGTTAGCAGGCAATCAGAAAGATGTATGCGGTGCCAGCAGAAATTTGCTCAGTGCTGAGAGAGAACTAATAATCAGCTGCTTTCCCAGGTCTTCCAGCTTGTTCTCATTGATACTCACTCTCTTGGGAATACTTTGCCATTTGTGTACAGCAAGATGAACAGCTGCAGAAAGAACAGCTTTGCGTTCCCCATGTCACACAGTGGGAGGGAAGGCAGCACGGTATATCCTGATCTCATCAGATCTTTGGGAGCTGAACAGGGTCGGTACTAGGAAGGGAGACCTCCAAGGAGGACAACGGCAGGAGAGGGCAACGGCCAACCACCTCTGCTTCCTGCTTGCCTTGAGGGCCTCTTACTGGGGTTGCTGTAAGTTGGCTGGGACTTGATGGCATTTCACACAGACACACAGAAGCTTCCCTTTAGTGATCCTATGAACATCCAAGCCAAGACTGGAACAGCTGCACACGCCTTCCAAGTGAACTGATGCAGTATTTATGATTGGCATCTTCTCATAGGAAACACACAGGAAGAGGTCTGCTCAAGGATTGGAGGTGGCCTTCATAATCCTCAGTACCCACTAAGGTGGGAAGCCCTACTGGGATACGCCCCTTGCAGCCTTCCCTCAACAGTCAGACCAATCGCTGCTTCAGGGTCCTCCTCTTTGACAGGTTCACCAAACATTTAGAATCCTAGAATCACAGAGTTGGAAGGGACCTCCAGGGTCATCTAGTCCAACCCCCTGCACAGTGCTCGAAACCCACAAATACCTACCCCAAATTCACAGGATCTTCATCGCTGTCAGATGGCCATCTAGCCTCTGTTTAGAAACCTCCAAGGAAGGAGAGCCCACCACCTCCTGAAGAAGCCAGTTTCACTGAGGAACTGCTCTAATGGTCAAGAAGTTCTTCCTGATGTTGAGCCAGAAACTCTTTTGATTTAATTTCAACCCATTGGTTCTGGTCCTACCTTCTGGGGCCACAGAAAACAATTCCACACCCTCCTCTATATGACAGCCTTTCAAGTACTTGAAGATGGTGATCATATCACCTCTCAGCTGCCTCCTCTCAAGTGTTTTTGCCTCCACAACCATGTCATCTTGCACCATATGGTCCAAATTCTCTTTCAAGGGTTAGATGCTGATATACTAGCATTTTTCTTTCTGAAGACCATCAGCTGGCTACATTCTTCTTGTTTTGGAAGTTATTGCCACATGTCTTTTTTAACATGAGGATCATGGAAGTTATTGCCGAATGGCTTTTGCAACATGAGGTTCTTCTTCAAAGGAGGAAAGTGCATCCTGAAAAGACTGCCAAGCCATTGTGATAGAATAGGTGGTGACAGGCAAGAATGTGGGAAATCAAGTTCAGATCCTTGTTCTGCCCTTGGGAGCCCACCTGGGTAAGCCTGGGGGCCTATTTCTTCTCTCTCGGATCAGAACTTAACTCACAGCATTGTTGAGAGGATGAAATGGAGGAGCATGCTTGTAGACCATTGGGCTCATTCAAGGAAAGGTGGGTTAAAAATGTAATCAAGGGTGAGGAGTAACACAGACTTTGAAGGCAGTTCGACGCTTTCTTGCCATTCCTGTTTACTCCAGTGGGGGGAGATCTTTCCCAAGTTTTCATCATGCCTAGGGTTTGAGTACTGACTGTGAGAAACCGCTGATTGTGAAGCCAGTCTGGAAACTTATTTTCTCTGTTTCTACTTAATTTTCTTCTTTTTTGCTTCTTTAAAAAAAAAGTTTATGGTTAGTGAGTGGGCAGATCAAGCTTATTCACTGTGGGAAAGGAATAACCTTAGTCCCACTTTTTATAAGCTTCCATCCTCCCCCCCCCCCCCCCCCTTAAGACAGGAAGTCTTACTAAATGCTTATCTGAGTTTGTTAGAGTTGGCCTTCCTAAAGTGCAAAACTTGTATTGCCATATTCATCTTCTGAAGCTGATAAATTTCAAAATGTCATGATTATTCTCACCTCATTGGCCAAAACTTTGCCAAACTAGCCAGTCCCCTTGCTTTTTTCCTCCACCTTCCGAATCAGGCAGTTGATAGCAAGGTGGGTAGAAAATTTAGAAGAATTTGTTTTCCAGGAAGTAATTAAAATGTAGTAATACTAATAATACATTATATAAGCCACCAACTGTATAGTTTTAAGAACACCAACTGTAAATTTTAAGGACATCAAACATCAGGTGTTCAGTTGCTTGCTATTTTTACAGGTTCGGGAAACAATATTACTGACTGTGTCTTTCTCGGTTTCCTTTCATTTCTTTGGGGGATTGCACGTGGGCCGTGCGCTCAGGTCAACTGAAGAAAGCAGCGAGCTGGTTGTTCAAGAACGCTGAACCTCTGAAGTGCGTGCAGTCAGACTCGAGTCAGCGAGAGAACCAGGGCTCCACTGCCCTGCGCTTCATTTCTGGAGTGGAAGTCAAAGCCGAAAGCGTCTGCATTTGCTTCATAGACGACTGCATGGACTGCGACATTCCCTTAGCTGAATTAACCTTTTCACGTGAGAATTTGATTTAGTTGTCATCTTCACTGGCTATAGAACTGGGGGGAACAGTGGGTGACTTTCCATTTATGGCCAGCGCAACAACCCTCCACAGATACCTTTGGGATGCTGTTTTTGCAGAGTAATGAGGATTTGATAATGCTTGGGGTTGGGCTTTGAGGCTTTCTTTATGAATTTCAGCCCAAATTCCCTTTCTGTCTTAGTAATCTTGTTTTCCTATAATTGGCAGGTCTGAATTTTCTCCAGCATCTAAGAACCAGCCCCGAAGGCTATGCTCATTTTACACTCTCTGGAGATTATTATAACCGTGAGCTATCTGGTAAGAACAAAATCTATATGTCCATGTATGTTGTTGGATTTCAAGAGCCTGGACTTACAGGGCCTATGGTAAGATTGCCAGCCTTCAGATGGGAGCTGGAGATCTCCTGGAATTACAGCAGATCTCCAGACTACCTAGATAGCTTATTTATTTAAAAGATTTGTCCCACTTCTCCTGGAGGAAATGGCTGCTTTGGAATGTGGCCTGCATAGCATTATACCTCCCCCTCCAGCCTCAAATCTCCAGGTATTTCTGGATCCAGAGGTGGCAGTCCTGCCCATGCAGTATGGGGTTTGCATTTGCCAGGGCCAACAGAAGGCTGTCCCAATCCAGCAAATGGATAGTTCGGAGAACAGCTGTCAAGCATTGTATCCAGGTTGAGATCCAAAGTTTTTAACATAAAAATTAATGAGTCGGAGTTTCAGATTTTATATCACTTTTATTAGATTGTGTGTAATGTAGCAAAGTGTATTGGTTTTGGTTTTTTTAGTTAATACATTTCCTTGATGGTAGAAAATGCTTAGCCAGGCACAATTTATGTGTCCCCATAAAGTGGCAGAACAGTATAGTCTGATCTCAGGCACCGTGCTCAGCTTCAGAAACTTTGTGCTGCTCCCAAGTACCTCTGAAGCTCAATGTAAAAATCAAGGCAGTGGCTAGCCATCCTGACTTCCAGATTTGTTTGAACAGAGGGGTCTTTTCTCATCCTTGTGATCTCACAGGAGAGAAGGAGTAGACAGAATTCTGCTACTGTGTGTCTCTGAAGCTTCATGTGACAGCAGAGAAAGATCTGTGTCTTTTGCTTAGCGCTTGCCCAGTGAAAAATAGTGAATTTAGGCTGCATTCAGACACTGTGTGAATTTAGGTCGGGATGTTAACCTTCCCCCCAACATTCTTAGGCCTTCAGAACTGATGACTATTTTCACTTACACGTTGCTCTGCAACATCAGATGAATCCAATATGAAATGTTTGGGCCGTGTGTGCATCATCCTGATAATCTTTGAGCCTCACCAACTTATGTCTGCCTCTCTTCATTGGTCTCGGAAGTGCCCCTGGGTTCATATATAGGTCTCACATCTATTTAACTGTCATATCTGTATGCTGATTTGCTTCCATTCACAAGTCTTGCCAACTGCTTTAATCGAACTTCAGTTATACTTATGATCCACTTACTTATGCATCTTGACTGTAACTAGCCCTTCCTGGCAACTAACACCCACACCCTCTTTCTACCTATACACAACGTTTGAGAAAACGTGTTTCAGTGTATCCGAAGAAGTGTGCATGCCCATGACAGCTTATACCAAAAATTAAACTTCATTGGTCTTAAAAGTGCCATTGGACTCAAACTCGGTTCCCTCTCTCACTGTTACCGCAGGCTGGGAACCATTTATCGAGCCCTGGCCATGCTCGCTCACCTGGCAGCAGCAGGCGGCCAGTCGCCTCCACCCTTCTCGGTTGAAGCTGGAGGTGAAAACGAAGCATCGCCTGGACATCAACATCACTTCTGTGTTAACTGGTAGGTCCACTACGTATGGCTGTAAGACCACAGGAAGAGCCCTTCTGGATCAGACCGCTGGTCCATGGGTGCATTCACACTACGCTAACTAATGTGTTTTACATCCGGATTTTTACTGTGTAAGAATAGCAAAAATCCAGATGTAAAATGCGTTAGTTAGCATAGTGTGAATGCACCTCCTGTAGTCCAGCATCCTCATTTTATTGACTTATCTCTTCTAGGGTTTGGACTGTCACCAGGGCTGGATTTTTTACTATCCGTCTGTCTCTTCCCCACTCTTAGAGCAGTATGCTAGTACCAAACAGTCATGGATGGCAGATTACTGCAAGCAGGAGAAAGAAGTGGAGGCCGTCGAATCCGAAGAATGGATGGGCTCTTCAGTTGATCCTCCGTCGCTGGGGCAGGGTATGAGATGTACCCGTCGTATCCATAACAGATATTTTAAGAACTTGTTAATACCCACTTAAAGCAGCCTTTGCTGTCGCAGTCCTTTTAGTGCCGTGCTTCTGTCACTGCAGCAAGTGATGCTTTTTCTGTTCAGAGTTTTCCTCTCTCGTACGTTGATAGGCTGGTTTTGCTTTCCACTTGCCTCTTTGGCTTGACACAGCTTGCCTCTTCTGTCTGCCTGATGATATATTCATCTGTCTTTGGCCTGATGGAAGTATTAGATATTAAAACCTCAGTTGGCAGGATAATCAGGCCTTTGGAGATAACCTTATCCGTGCCCGCTTTGCCCATGTCGGCGCACACACCGGTATCCATGCAGCATCTGACTTCCCACTGTTTCTGCCCCCCTCCCAAACAGATGCTTATGTTTCCAGATGCCCCCTTTCAGTTTCAAGTCCCAAACCCACCCACGGTGCCACTTGGCCTCAGTCTGCTTCTGTGATTCCAGCCCCTGCATGGCTTCAGTCTCTTCCTCTCTTAGAGTCACCAAGTTGCTTGGCTTTGAGTCTCCCCCCCTCCCCCCACCCCTAGCTTGGAAAAGCACCGGAAGTGACTTGTCCCACCAGCCCCTCCTGTCCTCTAACTTGGGACAGCTTCCTCACCCACATGCTGTCAATCTTGCATTGCCCCCGTGAACTCTCATTTTCAGTCATTTAAACTCGCTTGTTTTTTCTCTCTCCTGTAGCTGCACATGCGCAGCTCGAGATGGAAAACTAACCAGTAAACGATGATGTCAGGCATTTTGCTTGGGAGCTGAGTTGCACTTGGCAAGCTCATTAACTGCTTTGTGGTCTTTTAGCCCCTGCAGGAGTGCATCCCCTGATCTTAATTCAAGAATATTCGTTAGCTCGTTTTTAAAGCTGACGTAGCAAATTGGTCCTTTGAAACTATGACTCAGCAGAAGTCAGAACTAGACGTTTGTCAGCGAATAAAGCAGTGCTATGCTTGTGGCTAGAGGAGGGCATCCCTGGAGTGGGCTATTCTTCTGCCTTGCTCCATAGGCAAGGAGTCTTAAGAGTATACCTCGCATCGCTTGGCTTTCCCTCCCTAAAGATAGTAATATCCTGGGGCACCAAAGTTTCCACAAGCTCAGAGCCCTGTCTGAAAAGACGTGGCTAGGCGGGGGGGGGGGGCAAGCAAAAATCGGGAAGAGGTGCACAGTTGGCACATGGGTAAGCATAAATACAGGGGTGTTCCTTTATATGCTAACTTCTCACTAGCGTCTCCAGTTCTGAGGTCAGATGACCAAGGCAATACAAAATCTAAAAGTAACTGTGCTATCTGTATTTGCCTCATCGCAAAGAGAAAAGACAGGGAAATAAATAGTCCACTGAGCCAATCTGGTGCAGTGGTTTGAGTGCTGGACTAGAACAGGGGTGGCCAAACTTGTTTAATGTAAGAGCCACATAGAATAAATGTCAGATGGTTGAGAGCCGCAAGACATGAATGTTAAGTGTTGGAGGGCAGGAAGGAAGGAAAGGAGAGGTGGAAAGAAAGCAACTTTTAATGCATTCTCCAAGTCATTGGCTGACTTGGCTTGGGGCAGTGGGGGCTTTGAGAGCCACACAATATGTGTGAAAGAGCCACACATGGCTCCTGAGTCACAGTTTGGCCACCCCTGGACTAGAATCTGGGCGACCCGGGTTCAAGTCCTCGCTCTGTCAGGGAAGCTCATTGGGTGACCTTGAATGAGTCACCCTCTCTTAGCTGAACCTACCTCGCAGGGCTGTTGTGAGTACACCATGGAGATGGGGAGAAAGATATAAGTTGCTTTGGATCCCTATAGAGGAAAGCAGGGGTGTAAATGAAATTAAACTCAGCCGTTAGTAAAAAGAGGAAACACCAGTAACTCCCCAAGATGTATTTGCAAATGGAAGCCACAGGTGCAAAGAGTGGGTGTGCCAGGTACTGCAAGATACATAACATCCATACCCGAGCAGTCAGTCAGTGGGCTTCCCCAGAGCATTTGACCTTTAAATGTCCTTAGAAAGCACCTCTTTCTAGGAGAGCTCTCATCCCTCTTGATAGGGCCTCTTTGACTTGCTGTGTGATTTCCCCACTGTACTTGACATTTTCCCTCGCTTTGGTACGTGCAATGATCTTACCTGTATATCTGCAAAAAAAACCACCCTCTTCTCCTCTTTCCCTGCTAATGTTCTCTTTCCTGTCTGCCAGGCCTTCCTCTTGTCTACCTTAGAACTAGGAGCACAGCCAGTCTGACTAACCTAGAGCACCAGATGTATGCTAGAGGTACTGTACCGCAGAGCGGAGATGCTTTTGCTTTTCTTGCTAGAAATGTCTTTGCGGAGGGAGGATTTCCTTGCTTCTAACGCTCTGGGCACGATATAAGCTCCCTCCCCAGCCTATGCCATGCACCGTTGCTGCTTTCCGGAGGCGTGGCTTTCATGGGCTCAGGAAGTTCAACGAACAGGCAGGAGATGAAGCTGAGCCCACCCTCTCCCTTCCCTGCTCTTTGCAGTTGGAGATCATAATCCAGGAGAAGTGGTAGCCTGTCCGGAGGAAAATATTGCTCTGCGCTTGCTTGAACTGGCTAGAAATGAAAGAAGGGGAGGGTTGTGGTCAGCAGCAAAGCACTTGTTTTGCATGCCAGGCTTGGGTTCAGTCTCCAGTTAAAGGATCTCAAGTAGCCAGGGCTGGGAAAGACCTCGCTGTGCCTAAGACCCTGGAAAGCCGCTGCCAGTCGCAGTCGAAAAGCCAGACCGGTCTCTGTATAAGGATCAGAGAGTTGTATCGCCGATGTCAGTGCTATTTAAAAAAAAGCAGATCGGGATTTCTGTCCATGCAGAAAAATGCGATGTGGTTAGAGAATCCAGAATTCGTTTGTCCTTGGTGCCATTGGGATACCCAGATTTAAGACTGGCAACCTCCAGGTGGGGGAGCAAAGTGCTCCTGGAAGCACCAGTGATCTCTAGACGACAGAGAATCATTTCTGCCGGAGATGAGGAAGCCGTGGCTCTGTTAAGGCAGTTTTCAGACGTTCAGGATCCGGGTCCTGTGTTCCAAAAACTTAAGCTGGGCCAGTGCCTTCATGAACAGGTTAGGTTCCAGTGAAATCGGCTTGGTTCAGTAACTAGTTTGGAGAGCCAGTTTGGTGTAGTGGTTAAGTGTGCGGACTCTTATCTGGGAGAACCGGGTTTGATTCCCCACTCCTCCACTTGCACCTGCTGGAATGGCCTTGGGTCAGCCATAGCTCTGGCAGAGGTTGTCCTTGAAAGGGCAGCTGCTGTGAGAGCCCTCTCCAGCCCCACCCACCTCACAGGGTGTTTGTTGTGGGGGGGAGGAAGGTAAAGGAGATTGTGAGCCACTCTGAGACTCTTCGGAGTGGAGGGCGGGATATAAATCCAATATCTTCTTCTTCATCATCTTCTAGTTTGGGGATTTCTTTTTTTTCTAATTAAAATTTACTAGGCTTTGCAATGGCTGTTGATGAAACACAGCAATTGGGGGGGGGGGGGGGACGGTGTATATGTGTGTAAATATTTGGCCAGCTCGCTTTAGATGTTCTTAATTCTGTCTTAGCTTTTTCTCCCCTTCCGCACCCCCTTGGCGCAGCAACCCCTGATATTCTGTCTCCTCCCCCCCCCCAAACCTGGATGTCTTTTAAAAACGCCTTTCAAAGGAAACTTTTAAAAATAGAACCTCTTGACCTTCCATGCTGGTGGATTGTCAGCTGTTGCGCTGAGGCTCGCTCTTGATTCGGAACTAAAGCAGGCAGCAGACTGTCTCCTTTCCACCTGAGAAAAGCTGATAGATTGGGAGAGAAAGCGTTTGAGAGTTACTCGCTCCAGGATGGGCTACACCCTCTGCGTCCTCTGTGAGTCACTGTTCTGGCCACATGATTAGAAGTAGGCAGGCAAACCCGAGAATTCGTGACGAGAGGAGCAAAAATTGGGCTGAAAAAGAAAAATATTAATCTAGCTGCGTTTTGCTTGGACTGGCTAGAAATGAAACCGGGGAGGGCTGTGGCTCAGTCCGCCTTTGGGAGCAGACTTGTTTTCTTTTCCCCTGACTCTGCATCAGAAGTGAACAGCCCAATCTCACCTCATGCAGAGATGTGATGTGCTACCCGTCACTGCCCCCTGCCCCAGCAGAGGCTTTTCAGAACAACACCAGAACAGTAAATCACACAGAGACACAACAGTGAGCTGCTAGAGTGCAGTGGTTAGGATTTTGAACAATGACCTGGGAGTCTCGGGTTCAAGTCTCCACTTCCGCGTGAAAATTCCTGGTCTTGGAATTCAGCATGATTTGCTCTCGCTCACACGGGGAAGTGCCAGTTGGCAGTGCCCCCTTTGTACCTGAGACTTCGCAACGTCACTGTAAGACAAGACATGAAGCAAAGCCCCAACTGCGGGCATCTCAGAAGGGCCTTTGCTGCCTGTTGTCGATCCGACTCCTGGCAGAGGCTGGGCCAGCACAGAGCAGCAGCTCCAGCTGAAAGCCAAAGTCACGTGAGTCATTTTCAGCAGCTCTGTCACCTGGTCAGCAGCCACTTTTGAAGCAGAAGAATCACCAGGAGCAGCTTCTGTTCCCGTGAAAGGAACATGCTGACCTTGGACGGACTGGCACAATAGCAGGGAAATATTTATAGCTAGCTATTTTTAGGTGGAAGTGCTGTATTGGTTCCTCACCATTGCCACCTGCCTGGCAAAAGTTATTTGAAGGGCAGGGGTGGATATGATGTGGGGTAACTGCCAAACCTTCCTCCCCAGTGCTCACTGCCCTCTCTGTGATGCTCAGTGCTGCCTCTGTATCATGGCAACCCAGTCATCCAATCACATGGAACGAGGGCAGGGAAGCACGTGCCGGTTTGGTGTAGTAATTAAGAGCACGGACTCTAATATGGGAGGGACTGGGTTTGATTCCCCACTCCTCCACATGCAACCAGCTGGGTGAGTTTGGGCCAGTCTCAAGTTCTCTCAGAGCTGTTCTCTCAAGAGCAGTTATCTCAGAGCTCTCTCAGCGCCACCTCCCTCACAGGGTGTCTGTTGGGGGGGAGAGGAAGGGAAGGAGATTGTAAGCCACTCTGAGACTCCGAGTGAAGGGCGGGGTATACATTCAGTCCCTTCTTCTTTTGACAGCGTCTGATGCACTCATGAAACCACTGCAGTCATGCAATTGGGGTTTTGCATCTAGCTCTCCTCCCCCCCCACCCGCCCAAAAAAGGTGTTTTGAGCACATCCTGAAAGACACACACCTCTGAAACCTTCTCCCTAAAACAGCCATCCGTATCCCCTTCTCAATCCTGCCTGTTGACTTTCAAGAGGACATCCCATTCAAGTGAATGAAAGAGGGAGGGGTACAGCCCTAAGCACCAGCCCTAAGCCAAAGCCTTGTTAATTATTTAACTTTTTGTTGCACACGTTCATTATTTTCTTTCCTCTCTGTGTAATTGTACGGTGGTTCCGGTAACTGGGGCAATCCCCATCCAACGTTATTCCACAGGACTGAGTTCTCCTGGGTCATTTTGGATTCTGCTCTGTCATGAGTGATGTTCCAACTTGGGAAGACCAGGCTCTGCTCAGAACCGCTCGCTGTCTTGAGCACTGCACCAGATGTGTGCTTCAGTCCAACAGCTGCAGTTGGCTGCAAAGTGTTCAGGCCAAAGTGGGGCCTCCCATTCAGAGCTCGGGTGCAGGATCAGGTCCCTTCTGAGGCTCCTTCATGATGCATGATAGATGCACAGGTGACCTTTTAGAGACAGCAAAGTTTACTGATCCTGAGCACAGAACCGGCTCTGTTCAGACACAGTACTGAACCATTGCTTTGACACTTTGGATACCTGAGGGAGTGTATCGAGTGGCCAGCAGGTTTGGGGAAAAGCCCTGTCCTGTCTTTTGAATAGTGGCTTGTGTGCAAAAGGAAAGTCAAAGGTTTTTATTGCAAGCCTCTATTAAAGGAACAGACCTCCCCCCTCTCCTAAGCAGTGTTCCCTCTGAGTTAGTGTGAGCTAGCTCACAGGCTTTTAGCCTCCAGCTCGCATATTTTTGTCTTAACTCAGGAAGGGTGACCCCAGAGCATACTAATTGATGCAGTAGTTCACAGCTTTAATGTCAGTAGCTCACAAAGTACAATTTCTG
This sequence comes from Heteronotia binoei, assembly GCF_032191835.1. Lineage (NCBI taxonomy): Eukaryota > Metazoa > Chordata > Lepidosauria > Squamata > Gekkonidae > Heteronotia > Heteronotia binoei. The sequence goes on from NC_083240.1 coordinate 16,729,091, forward strand.
CTCACAGGACTTTGCAGCTTAGAGGGAACATTGCTCCTAAGTTAGTAAACTGAACTGTTACAGAGAGATGCTGTAATTCTGGTTTTAAAGCAATGGAATCTGTAAGCCGAACCAGTACCAGGGATAGTGTTTGTTAAGCCTGTTCCTCAAGTTGACGGGGCAGGTACCAGTAGAGTCAAGAGCTTAGACCTGAGGTTTTGAATGGACTAAGCAACTGAGCACAGTTTGATTGACCAGGGATTTGGGGAGGAGGGTGGCCCAGCATCTGAAAACTAGAGCTGCTTGCCTTTAGCGGACCAAGCCAGGGCCACCACTGACAATGGAGCAGCATCTGATTCTTGGAAGTGAAGGGGGGGGGGGGAAAGGCACATGGCTGCATTCTCCACTCCCTGAGTCCTTTTCCTCTCATCTCCTCACAGCTGAAATGAAGGCTCCAAAACGTCGACACCCTTTCGTGCCCTTTGCCCTGCGGAATCATACCGGTTGCACTCTCTGGTTTGCCACTTTGACCACCACCCCAACACGGTAAGGAGTCCTGGGCAAAGAGGGGAAAAACTTGAGGGCCTTTCCTCAGGCAAGTTATAAGCTCCGTGTGCTTAGGGTCAGCGCTCCGGACTTCCCTGGCTAATTATTTATGTGCTGCACTTTCTTGCCCACTAGAGACTCAAAGTGGCTTACGTTGGTCTTCATTTTATCCTCAGAACGACCCCGTGTGGTAGGCTAGCCTGAAAGCATGTCAAAGGCCCGAGGTCATCCAGTGAGCTTCCATGGCAGAGCGAGGATTTGAAACATTGGTCTCCCAGATCCTTGTCTTAACACCCTTAATTACTGAACCATAATGTGTTATTTCTTTTTCCTCGTCCTTCATCTGTGACTTGCTTGCTGCAATCTTTGGTTTATAGCATAGCACACTAATCCTCATTGGGGGGGAGGGGAAGAGTCGAAAAGAAGTTGTCATCATCATAGTAACCCAGAGGAAGGTTTTCTTAATGAGCTTTAGATCTGTCTTAGATTCAGATGCACATGTTACTCTCATTAAGATGCAAAGTGTGACAGTCGGGATGTCCGATTTCCTGCAAAACGTGACGGTCTGATGTGACTCTGCTTTCAGTGCTGCGCTCTCACACAGTGGAAGCCCCGGTGTCCTTCCAGAGGAAAACGGCACATTCCTCGATGATGCGCACAAAGTCAGCGAGTGGCGGGAAGTCCTGACGGGTGAAGAGGTTCCATTTGAGTTTGAAGCCAGGGGGAAACTGAGGCACAGGTGAAGAACCATGATCCACGCTGGCCATCATGTTTTAATGTTTGAGTAGCCACATTTTTAATGGGGCTTTACTTGAGGAGCTTGCGGGGGGGGGGGAATGCAGAGGGTCCCAACTTCAGTCCTCAGTATTTCCAGTTAATGATCTTCTTCTGAGAATGTGGAAGACAAGATGCTACAGGGCTACATGAATCGTTTTTCTGACTTGACATAATTCATTTGGGAGGGGCCACAGCTCAGTCATAGATTACCTGCTTTGCATACAGGAGGTCTCAGGTAAGTCTCTGGCATCCCCACTTAAAAGGGCCTCAGGTAACAGATGTTGGGAAAGACCTTTCTCTGTCTGAGACCCTGGAGAGCAGCCATCAGTCAGAGTAGACAATACTAAGCTACAGGAACCAATGTGGCATCATAGATTCATTGCACTTCTGTTTTGGGGCAGAGGCCTTGGCTGAGTGGTTGAGCACTTGGTTTGAATGCAGAAGGTGCCAGGTTAAGTTCCTGATAAATCCAGTCGAAACATTTGACAGCCATCCATCTGAGAGTCCTATATGCTACATGCAGCCGGAATCGATAGCAGCCAGATGGATTTGTTGAAAGGAAAAGAATAAGAATGCTTATAAAGCAAAATGACAATGTATGTGTTAACTCGGAAAAAAAACCTCCACCCTGTCTTTAATTACTCTTCCTAACATCAAACAGAATAAAAAGTTGCAATATAGAACTATTTTTAGAGACTCATAGCTAGTATCCCCATTAAAAGTTCAAATAAAAGTATGAATTTGCAGTGGTACTTCTTACAAGCTGATACCACAGCACTACCGGAGGAAATTATTCTGCAAGAGACCTCCAAAGAAGCGAACGCAGTTTAGCCATTGCTGTGCAGGCACTGGGAAAAGAAACTGCAATATGCTTAAGCCCTTCATAAAACAAGATTGTTATCGTGGGACGCTCAAGAGAATGGAATGCAACAAGTCCAACTTCGTTGAAAGATTTACCTCCTGCCTTTCCCAAAATGAAGTCACATGTAATAAAGATTACAGCATATATATAAGAGCCAAATAGAAACTTTGCTGTAATAGCGCCAACCTGGTATCTAATTTTCCAATATAACAAATCGTAAAGTCATGAAAAAATTCTTCAGTACAAACATTAATTTCATTCATGTAGTATTAATTGCACATTAATTCATTTGCACAAAAGGTATCAACAGTCCAATTCTACACTGGAAATCACTCTTACATAGTACAAAATTGCAAGTCGGAACAGTCATGAAATAAATTCTACAAAAAAAAAAAATCCAAAGTCTACACAAGAATCCCAGGTATAAATCACCTTCTTCAGTGAACCCTTCCAGGATTTAATAGGCAACAAACGGCCACCAGTGCTATATAGGAATGTGTATTTATGCCGCAGGAAATATTATTTTTGCTGAACGGGCACATCCCAGTGACTTAACACATGACTGAAGTGCTAACTCTCATTATGGTATATGAAGTTGAAGCAGCTCCTCAGAAGACAATAAAACCTAATCACAGTGAAGCCAAAAAGAGGTCCATCAGTGGCTATTAGCCACAGCATATTGTTGGAACTCTCTGTCTGGGGCAAGTGATGCTCTGTATTCTTGGTGCTTGGGGGAAACAGTGGGAGGGCTTCTGGTGTCCTGGCCCCACTGGTGGACCTCCTGATGGCACCTGGTTTTTTTGGCCACTGTGTGACACACAGTGTTGGACTGGATGGGCCACTGGCCCGATCCAACATGGCTTCTCTTACGTTCAGAGGTGGTTTGCTCTTGCCTGTCTTTGCACAGTAACCGCAGACTTCTTGGTGGTTTTTCATCCAAGTAGCAACCAGGACCGATTCTCCTTAACGTCTGAGATCTGATGAGATCAAGCTAGTCTGGACCGCCCCAGTCAGGGCACCAAAGAATACGTTGTCTGAAAAAGATAATAAAAGTTTAGGCCAAGAAGTAGCATCTCTATGTCACCCAAAGAGACTGGAACCCCAGGGGCTGGAGCTGATCCAGAAATGTTCCATTGGCTGTCATGTTGTTCTTTGCCTTGCTCCACGCATGCAGGCACACACACGACCTAAGGATTCATCAGCTGCAGGTGCGAGTAAACGGCTGGGAGCAAGTCAGCCCCGTCTCAGTGGACAAAGTGGGGATTTTTTTCCGCTACGCAGCTCCAGACAAGAGCACATCTTCGTCGACTGTAAGTTCTAGTTCCAGGTACCAGGTTTTTTGGAGTTGATCATGCTTTTGCAATATCTTCTGTCAGCAGTGGGATTTTTGTATGCGTGTGTTCTCTTAGAGAGCCAGTTTGGTGTAGTGGTTAAGTGTGCAGACTCTTATCTGGGAGAACCGGGTTTGATTCCCCACTCCTCCACTTGCAGCTCCTGGAATGGCCTTGGGTCAGCCATAACTCTCGCAGAGTTGTCTTTGAAAGGGCAGCTGCTGTGAGAGTACTCTCAGCCCCACCCACCTCACAGGGTGTCTGTTGTGGGGGAGGAAGATAAAGGAGATTGTGAGCCGCTCTGAGATTTGGAGTGGAGGGCGGGATATAAATCCAATATCTTCTTCTGTTAGCAGTGAAATTCTCCCCCCACCCCACCCCACCCCATACAAATGACTGGCTCTGAAGACCCTTGATTACTTTTGCTAAACTGAAAATGATAAAGCTCTGGAACTGGCCCAGAAGTTCATCCATGGGAAATTGACCCAACTTGTATTAATCACTGTGTTTTAGTTTTAAAGGGCATACACACACTAAACCTGTTCAGGTATATTTGTATGCTTTTTTGTTGCCACCCCCCCCCCCCCCACTTTCCCTGTTTTGGCACTTCATGTTTATTTGATCATAGCAAGCAGAATTTGCTGGTTGTATTAACAGCTATCAGGTATTTTTATTTGCCTGCCTGTTTTGGAAGTGGCCTTGAGAACAAACAAAATAACATGTGCAGGGGGATCAGTAACTTAAAACAGGATTGTACATTCTGGGTATCAAATGCCCAAGCAGAAAGGGAAGATATAAATTAATTTCGATTTTGGCAGTGGATATTTATTTTTCTGTAACGTTTGTAGGCTGCATCCTCTACCTAACTTACAGTTTGTGTGTTTGTTTTTTTTTAAATAAAAGTTTTAAAATTCAGCAAAACAGTTGAAAACAAAATGTTTTCCTCATCTTGGAAAAAGCAGAAGGTAGACCAATTTGATTAAGTGCTGGCAGTCAGTGCTGGCAGTTCCAGTTTTGTTGCACGTTCAAGAAATGCAGAGGGTTTGGACAGGTTCTGTAATAAGCACGGTGTGATTTTTTATTTCTGGATTTCCTCCCCAGGTTGGCAGCCCAATTAGCAGAACAAACATCATCCATCCTCATGTTTATGTAAGTAGCGGCTTGTTTATCTTTGGACGTCCTTTCTTTGCATGTTCATTTTTTAATATGAGCTTGATCTTTTTAATGCATTTTATCCCACCTTCTTTGGGGACGATGTACATGTTTCTTCCTTTCCCATTTTATCCTAGCAACAACCTTGGGAAGTAGGCTAGACTGATAGAAAGTGACGAGCCCAAAGTGAGCTTCCGGGCCTTGTGGGGATTCGAACTCCAGTCTCCTAGATACTAGTCTGACCCTGTGCTGGACCTCACAGCTTTGACTGTGAAATTGTTTGAGTCACATACTGTTATTTTTGTTTGTTTTTAATTAGTGTGTGTTGTGAAAATAGAGAGGGGGAAAAGCTGCTAAAACTGTTGAAGAGACAAAAGAAAAATCATAATTATCCATCATGCGTGATGCATCTAAGGAGACAATCAAAGCAAAATCCTTTTTGAATTTCCAGCACTGAAGAAAAATGGGAATGGAAAGGAAACAGGCCATTTTATCCTGCAGTAAGATGATTCCGAGTGATTTCCTCGTCCGTTTCTTAAACGTGATATGGCTGGTTTTGGAGGCTGTGGTGTTCCTGTGGAAAGAGCCAGTCTGTTCTCCAGCTCTAATGTGAAATTGCTCCCGTCCTCTGCATGTACATTGTGATTGCTTCAAGTTTTTAGATTTCTTTGGCAGGGAAATTATTTGGTTTTCCTCTTGGCTTCGGCATGAGCTGGAGAGGGCTGGGCCCGGTGCCTGTCAGCACCACATTCAAGTGCAGGGCGAGGAGAGGTTGTTCCCCAGCAGGAGGCTGGGCTGGCGGAGCCCTCTGGGTTGCCTACTCCTGTAGCAAAGACCCCTTTCCTCTCAGGTCACTGGGGCTCGTTGAAGTTGGCAATACCTTGAGCGTTTTTTTTTCAAGGAACCAGTTGGTCACGCTTTGAGCCAGCACAGCTGCCTGCAGTCTGTCTTGTTTAGAAATACTGTAACCCTCCCCTCCCATAGGAATTGAAGCGGGGCTGTTATAGCTGAGTTTGAAGAGCATGTACTTTGTCTGAAGATAGTCCTAGATCCAGTCTCCAGTTGAAAGGATCAGGTAGGAGGTGATGTGACCCTAGAGAGCTGCTGCCGGTCTGAGTAGACTTTACTGATCTTGTTTAGTTGTGTGATTCAGCATGAGGGAGATTTATGTTTTCATTCATGTCGGGAAGAGGTCTTGGTTCAATGGTAAAGCATCTGCTTGGCATGCAAAAAGGTCCCAGGTTCACTGCCCGGTATCTCCAGTGAAAAGATCTGGTGGTAGGTGATGTGAAAGACCTCCATGTGAGACCCTGGAGAGCTGCTACCTGTCAAAGGAGACAATACTGACCTTGATAGGTCAAGAGTCTGACTTGCAAGTGACAAATTTGCTAGCAGATTCTCCCAGCTGTCTAGCTCAACACCTGGCTTGCTAACATTATAATGCAAGGGTGGCCAACGGTAGCTCTCCAGGTGTTTTTTGCCTGCAACTCCCATCATCCTCAGCCAGCATGGCCAATGGCTGGGGCTGATGGGAGTTGTAGGCAAAAAACATCTGGAGAACTACCATTGGCCACCCCTGTTATAATGCACTTTGACCTTTAGAAGAGGATTGCCTGGCCATTTCAGACAGGTGAAGCCAATTTTGGTTTGGTTTAGCGAAATATACCACCGTTACTGTGTTGGGTTGGGACTCTGAAGGACCCAGGTTCAAATCCCCACTTTGCTATGAAACTCCTTTGTGATCATCAGCCACCCTGGCTTCACGCCTCCTACTGAGGAAGGGGGAGCCAGCTCTGCCTCCATGAACTTAAGAATTAAATGTACACAGATAATTGTGCATTCTACCTTTTGCAGAATTTGGGTATGTTGTTCTGCTACCTTTCTACATTTGTTCTGTTTCCTGGGTTCACAGTTTTCTTCACTGCCTCCGGTGCGAGTGGTGTTTGCGGTCACCATGGAAGGGAGTGCCCGGAAGGTGATCACAGTACGCTCGGCCTTGATGGTGAGGAACAAGCTGGAGATTCCAATGGAGCTGAGGCTCGACAGTCCATCCGCTCCCGACAGTAAGTGCATTCAGTCATTTAAAGCAGGGGTCCCTAACCCTCTTGAGCTTGTGGGAGCCTTTAGAATTGTAAAACAGCATGGTGGGCACAGCCATAAAATGGCTGCCACAAGAGGTGGAGCCAGCCATGCAGTGGCTGTCACAGTTTACCGTCAGTCACTCAGCGAGGATCTCTGTGCTGTGGTGGAAGCTGCTGCAACGTTCTTAAGAATCTGAACAGCCAATCAGATCTCCAGTGGTCAATCAGAAGTCCTGCTGGGTGAAAGCTCTCTTCGGCCCTTGGCCAGCACCAGAAAAGGTGTCTGTGGGCACTCTGTGGGGGAACCCTGATTTAAGACTACTTAAAAACAGGGTAGACTGAACTGAGAACCAGAGAGGAAAAAATTACTGAGTGCAAAGCCAATAAGGTGCATGTTTTTAAAGGGCATTTCTGACATTTTGCAGTTCTCTTTCTAGGGGGTGTATTATTACAGCAACAGCTCCATTTTTCAACAGAGATGACCTTTCGTCTCTCATTTAAAGCCCCACCTAATGTGTTTTCCCAGCCAGTTCCCACTTTGCTTTCTTGATGATGTCCTGTATTTCAGTGGCAATCCCCTTCCAGTGATTCATTCCTTCTAGTCCAGAAACACGAGGTTGGGTTCTATTTGAACATCATGAAGTTGAAGTTCATTGTTGCAGCTTGTGTGCAGGCACCCGTGGGACTGTATGATTGCAGGCTAGGAGCCAAGGAGAAGAGCTTCCAAGCTTTTCTGAAGATGTTTCTAGGCTCTTGAACACACCTCCCACCCTGCCATTCTTGTTATCAGAGCCGCAAACTCATGTCTCTGCCCCAAGATTGGAGTTGGAAGGAACCACCTTCAAAAAAGGCTAAAAAGAAAAACAAGCACTCACATCGCAGTCCAGCCCAGTTGTTCTTATTTTGCCACCTGGGAATTGGGGGTTTTTTGGGGGGTGGGGGGTGTCCCAAATCTGGAAAGGTTGAAGACTGCTACTGTAGAGAGCATGTTTTTGTTCTAAAATGGTAATGTAGAGAAAGAGGCATGTTTGGGTTGAGGATGGGATCAAGGAAAGGAGGCACTCTAAAGACCATGATGGCGCATCTTGTCTGGTTGCAGAACCTGTCGTCCTGCCTTCAGTAATGCCAGGGGATTCCTTTGCTATTCCTCTGCATCTCACCTCTTGGCGCCTGCAAGCCAGGCCGAAGGGAATGGGCGTCTTCTTCTGCAAGTCCCCAATCCACTGGACGAACGTCCAGAAGGCCTCGGAGGTCAGCAGCAGCAAGCGAGAGTGCCACGCGATGGAGTCCGAAAACAGCAGATTCTTCAGGTGATTATTTCTGACTTCTTCCATCCAAGTGTTTCCTGGCACTTGTGGGAGGGCTGTAGAAAAATGGGAAGAACCATCTCAAAGTTACCTTGTTTTGGAGACCTGTGGTGTAATACACGGAAATTAAACCAAAATCCCGAGATGTTATAGAAAGGGGCTATTTCAGGATATCATCAGAGAATCTTACAACCTTCATTGGGTTTTCCTGTGTCTTGGAAGGAAGCAAGAGTGTGAGCCATGGATCCCCTCCAATAATAAGGAAGTTGATGCTGTGCTGCTTATTACCTGCTTGGCCCTGTGGTTGCTGGAAAACTTGAGAGAATCAAAAGCCCCAATGAAAAGGTGCAAAGGGTCCCTGCATGCTAAATGGCTAGCTAGGGTAGGCAATATAGTGCATTCAGAGAATTGGGCTGTTTCTGGGCTAGCATTGAGGGTTGGCACGATGGGCTGCTTGCTGAGGCCCACAGTCCAACAGATACCCCATCACTGGTCAGATAGGTGCTTGATACAGATGCTTCCATTAGGAAAGCGAAGATTGCTCCAAATGCCCCTATGACATCCCAGGGAGCTCTGGGATGATCTGCCTCTTGCTGAAAAGCTGGGGCAGGTTTCCTGGGAAATAACTCCTTCATGTGGTTCCGGGTTGTGCAAAGAAGTTCAGACAATATCAGGAACTGAACGCTGAGTTACACTTAGGTATCTGACGACGAAGAAGACGATGGCCATAGATTTATACCCCACCCTTCTCTCTGAATCAGAGTCTTAGAGCAGTTTACAATCTCCTTTGTCTTCCCCCACAACGGACACCCTGTGAGGTAGGTGGTGCTGAGAGAGCTCTCCCAGAAGCTGTCCTTTCAAGGACAACTCTGCAAGAACTATGGCTAACCCGAGACCATTCCAGCAGCAGCAAGCGGAGGAGTGGGGAATCAAACCCACTTCTCCCAGCTAAGAGTCCACACACTGAACCACTGCACCAAACTGCCTCTTTGAAGGCAGCTTTGACTCTTGAAAGCTTATCTCCTGAAAATCTTGTTGGTCTTTAAGGTGCTGCTGGACATGAATTTTGTTTCATGTGTGTGTGTGTGTTGTGTACATGTACTGGACTGTGCCCCACACCAGAGCTTTGCTGTTTTGGAAAAGAAAAGTTGAGCCGTGCAATTCTACTCCCTAGCGTAGCTTTACATTTGTCTGTCTTTTCTCCCTAGGTTTTGTGTCGCTATAAAGAAAGAGAACTATCCCGATTACATGCCCTCCAACATCTTCTCCGACAGCGCCAAGCAGATTTTCAGGCAGCCTGGGCACACCATTTACCTCCTGCCCACGGTGGTGCTTTGTAACCTGCTCCCCTTTGAGCTTGAGTTTTATGTGAAAGGGGTGCCCATCAGTGGGACGTTAAAGCCAGGCAAAGAGGTGGCACTGCACACAGCCGACACTTCACAGAACGTTGAGCTCGGTAAGGCTAAACAATGAACTGGATGATTGTTTGCTGGTGGGCGTGAAAGCATCAAAGTGTGGCCTGGTTGTTCACTCAGCTGTTAAGTTTGCATTACTTTCAATGACTAAGTACTGCCTTTCAATGACTCCTTTCCAAGGCAGAACACAGCATAAAAACCAAAGAGACTCTTGTCAGTAACTAATTACCTGATAAAACATACCAGAAACAGAAGTATGAATCTCAGAGCAGCGATCAGCAACAAAGGCCTTCTTCTCAAAAACCGATCATGTTTTATCAGTTTCTGAAAAGAGGCAGGTAGTAGAATGGGGCATATTTTCTGAGCCTTCCACAGAACTGGGGGGCAGTTACTGAAAAGGCCCTGCTCCTCAGTCTGGCATCTGCTCTGTTGAGAAGAGGGACCTATGCTCTTGTTGCTGTCCTTCCAGAACTGTAATAACTTGATGAACACTCATCATGAACACCTGAAGCTGCCTTATACTGAATCAGGCTATTGGTCCATCAAGCTCAGTATTACCTACTCAGACTCTCTTGCCTAATGTAAGAGCCACACAGAATAAACATCAGATGTTTGAGAGTCACAAGACATGAATGTCAGATAGATGTCAGGGGGAGAGGTCGAAAGAAAGCAACTTTAATTTCAAATGCATTCTCCAAGCTGCTGACTGGCTTGGGTTGGAGAAGTGATTTAAAGAGAGAAATGCCTTCTCCAAGCTGGCCAACAACGGGGTGGTGGGGGCTTTGAGAACCACACAATATGTGTGAAAGAGCCACAGGTGGCTCCCCAGCCAGTTTGCACAACCCTGCTCTAGAGTCCCTTGCCCCTCTCCAGAGCAGCTCTCCAGAGTGTCTTGCTGAGATCTTTCACATCACAACTCCCCTGATTCTTTCCACTGGAGACACTGGATCCACTGAGCCACGGGGAGAAGATGTAAGCTGAATTTGTGTATGAACGAGGAATCTATTCACCAGGGGTGGCCAACGGTAGCTCTCCAGATGATTTTTGCCTACAACTCCCATCAGCCCCAGCCATTGGCCATGCTGGCTGGGGCTGATGGAGTTGTAGGCAAAAAAAAAACATCTGGAGAGCTACCGTTGGCAACCCCTGTATTCACTTATGTTGTGTTCTATGTAGTTCTTCCATCACTTAGAAATCTACCTAGCTTCTGGGGAAGTAATGCTTACCGAGAAAAGGCAGGAAGAAACCATAGCCTTTTTCTTTCTTTTTAAAAAAATTCCCAATTTCAGGAGTCTCCTTAGAAAACTTCCCGCATTGCAAAGAGCTCTTGATACCTCCCGGAACACAGAACTACATTGTGCGGATGAGACTGTACGATGTCAACAAGCGCCTCTTGAATCTCACCATCCGCATCGTGTGCCGAGCTGAAGGGTCCTTGAAAATATTTATCGCTGCCCCCTATTGGCTCATCAACAAAACAGGTAAATCGAAGCTACTTCCTGGGAACCTCAACAAAGACGAGTCATTTCAGAGCATGCATAAGAGTGGAGCCATTTAAAGAGATCAATTACTTTTTATTTTGAGCATCCTGGGGCTAGTAAACAATTGATATCCAAGGGGAGGCCAGGGCTTCAAAGTGCCCGTTCCCATTAGCTATCAGGGTACCATTGCCCAGGTTTACAAGGTTAAGGGGGAAGTGAGAACGCAGTCCTTGGGCTTGCTGCCCACTCCACACAGGGACAATGGCTGCTCTCAGTAGCACCCTTCTAGAGGGTTATTTTCCATGGATTATAGTGCTGCATTGGGCATACTTTGGAAAAGAACGATGGGTTATATGTCACTCTGCATTGTATGCTATTTGCACTTTGAACATATGAAGCTGCCTTATACTGAATCAGGCCTTCGGTCCCTCAAAGTCAGTATTGTCTACTCAGACTGGCAGCGGCTCTCCAGGGTCTCAAGCTGAGGTTTTTCACGCCTACTTGCCTGGACCCTTTTTAGTTGGAGATGCCGGGGATTGAACCTGGGACCTTCTGCTTACCAAGCAGATGCTCTACCGCTTAGCCACCATCCCTCCCCGCCCCTTGTTATGATTAAGTCCTGTTTCTTGAGGCCAGAAGGCAGGGCGCAAAACTAGTTTGCTTGGAAGGCGGGGCCTTCCCTTTGGTCAGTTGGATCTGGTTGTGGACCATAATAAAACTGAACTGAATCAATCTTCTTGACTCCCATTCATTTTGCAACCCCACGCCCAGGTAGAGGAAAGCAGTGTACTTTGTACACATCATTGCCATTTGCTAAAAAAAATATGGGGTGGGGGTTCCAGCCTTAGAGCCAAGGAAATCCTTCTCCGGCGGCAAATGCACTTAGTTTTCCCTCTTCTTCAAACCTCACAGCCTCTAAGCCAAGTGGTCATGAAATTGAATGTTCTCTGAATCTAAATTAAGAACAGGTGGTCATTGGAATAAATGCCATGCCTTGGACAAAAGAGAGAGAGAGAGAGCACCCAGAAAATTGGTGGCTCAGTTTTCCATCGATACTTTCTGGCACTGTTAGGTCAACTAGAGTTCTGAGGCCAGCTAGCTTTTGGTTTTGCACCTTGTCTTAGCAATCTGAATATTTTATTTATCATGGGGTAACAACAAAGCTAGGAGAATGTCAGCTTGGCCAGGAACTCAAAAATGATTCAGTATAATGATGTGTCAGCCTTTTTTTTACAGTCGCCTTAAATCTTCTTGAAAACCGTGGATGAAAGATCATGGGGGGGGTGGGCTTGAGTCATCTTCCAGAATGTGAAGATGCTCTTTTTAAAAAAGCTGTTAGGCAGCAGCAGTAACTTGTTAATTTAAGAACAATATTTATTTAGAAGATATGTACACTGCCTTCCCAGATTTGCTTGTGATAACACAGAACAAAGAGGCGGTAAAACAAATCATAGCAATGAAATGATCTAGGGCGATAATACAATAAATCAAACAGAGTCACTTCAAACCTGCTAATAAAAGAAAGCCAGGGTGTACAAGCACTTAAAACAGATTAGTCTAACAGATGTGAAAAGAATTAACCTCTCTTAGATAGAATCACGAGCTAGCATACCCCCATGGAAGCATAAGCCCATGTAGATAAAACAGCAGCTGCAGCAACCTGCTCAGCGGGTGTTTGGGGAGAGGACTAGGATGGAATTCCTTTTGGGTGTGGAATGAGGGCAATGATATTTAATCTCCTGTTCCCCATTTCCGATGCCTTACCTCAACCACTGAACGGTGGTGCGTTCTTTCTAGCTCAGGCAAGGATTCTCTTCTCTCTAGAGGCGAATCTCTGCCATTCTGTCAGTTTCCTTTTTGAACTGTCATATGTTTGAATTGTCAGTTGTTTCAGGGCTTGAAAACATAAAGTCTGTGGAAGAAGGTGTCCGGGGGTGGGGGTGTGTGGAATTCTTCATCCTGTTGAGATCTGCTTTAGAATAAATCTTTGGGCGATGCATTTTAGATGGCTTGCTTCCCAACATGGCTTTCTATCTTGAAAGAAGACTTGTTCTTTTATACCCTGCTTCTTCATCTTGCCTTCCCTGCCTCCTCCCACAACAGGCACCTTGTGAGGCAGATCAGGCTGAGAGAGAACTGTGACTGGCCCAAGGACACCCAACAGCCTTCAAGGGGAGGAGTGGGAAAACGAAACACGGCTCTCCAGATCAGAGTCCGCTGCTCTTTACCACTACACCACACTGGCTCTCTAGTTCTTGGTTAAGCAAATGACTTTGCACCTTTGAGTCAAGGTGCAAACTGAAAAGCTAACTCAGTCCTGTTGTTTTGTTTGCAGGGTTGCCCCTGATCTTCAGGCAAGACAATGCCAAGATCGATGCGGCTGGCCAGTTTGAAGAACATGAACTAGCCAGAAGCCTGAGCCCTCTCCTGTTCTGTTACGCCGACAAGGAGCAGCCAAACCTGTATGAGGGGCTATTCAGTGTTTCTTTGAATTACCAATTATGATTTTATGCACTCACTTTGTTAATCTGTGTCTAAATTTGAAACGAAAACCTTCAAACACTTTAGTCTTTTGGCAGGGGATGCTTCCGCACGCACCCCTCGATTGTTTCGGTTGCCCTTTTCTAGTTCTGCGTTATCCTTTTTTTTTGCAGCTGCGCTGCAGACTGGGAAGAAGATCCTGGTGGTTTTGTTTTCAGTTCTTTTCCTAAAAATTCCAACTTGACTGGTTTTCAATCTGGCTGCACAGAGTTGGCATTTTCATCGTGCTGTTCACCATCACCCCAAGATCCCTTTCCTGGTTAATCCTTGCCAGTTCAGCAACCCCTGCCCATCATCCTGCATCAGATGAAGTGGGCTGCAGGCCACAGGAGCTTTTGCTGCAATACAGTTGCTAGTCTTTAAATTATTTTTTTCAGGGGGAGTTTGGTTTGTTTGCTTCCATCAGCCTTGAGGGGGGGCGGGGTGGCCCTGCCCTGGCTGTGCTTTTTGTATTATATGAATCTGCGGCATGCTATGGAGATGCTGCTGGGATCTTTCAGTGGCTGCCTGGAACTTTCAGAAGAACTGTGGTTTGTGGAACGTTTCCAGGAACGAGCCCAGCCATGTAGTCTGTTAGTCAAAATTTTGTTGTGTATAGCCATTGTCCATCACAAAACAGAACACAAACACCAAAATTCCCAGATAACATCTTAAAAGTTTCCAGAAGGGCCAACCTCAAAAAGTTACAACGTTCGATATCATGCTTGCTCTTATCTTAGCTACAAGAGGGAACAAAGAGACTCTGTAGCAGGAGTGGCCTCTTAATGTAAGAGCCACATAGGATAAACATGAGATTTTTGATAGCTGCAGGACGTGAACATCAGATGTTTGAGAGCAGCAAGACATGAGCGTCAGATATTTGAAAGAAGAAAGGGAAAATAGCCGCCCTGAGCCTGCTTTGACAGGGAGGGCGGGATATAAATCAAATAAAATAAAGATGGGGAGGGGGAGAAGTGTAAAGAAAGAAACTTTCCTTTTTCTACATTCCTTTTCCAAGCCGTCAGCAGGCTCAGCTTGGAGAAATTATTTAAAAAGAGAAATGCTTTCTCGAAGTCAGCCAATAAGGCAGTTGGGGCTTTGAGTGCCGCACAATATGTGTGAAAGAGCCATATGTGGCACCTGAGCCACAGTTTGGCCACCCCTGCTCTATACAATACTTGAGCATCATTATCAGATAACAAAAATGTGATATTTTCAGTTTCCAGATGTGCTTTTAAGGTGGTTAGTATTCTGCCCAGAAATTTGACTCTAGGTGCATTGTCGAGTGGGCAAGATAGGGTATAATGAGGAAGGTTTTCTATCATAGACGAACCGCAAATGTAGAAACATTGTGCGAGAATATCGACTGGTTAACAGAGTTGTCTGCATAGTCTGAAAACAGAAAGCAGCCGTATAGTCAAAGAACTGATGGTTTCCGAGAATGAAGTGCTTGCAGAAATGATCTGGAAGATTCAGCAGCAATAGACGTTGCAGATGCTCAAGTATCTGTTAGCTTTCGTCAGGGGAGGAGGAGAATGCAGTTGGTTTTGGGAGCTTTTTTTGTAGGCTGATGAATCCCTATGTTCTGTTTCTCACTGCAGTTGTACAATGAGAGTCGGAAAGGGCATCCACCCCGAAAGCATGCCCGGTTGGTGCCAGGGCTTCTCCCTGGACGGGGGGAGCGGCGTCAGGGCCCTGAAAGTGATCCAGCAAGGGAACCGACCAGGCCTCATTTACAATATTGGTAAGTTGCTGGAATTTGAGTTCGTGTTACTGAAGGGTTTTAGTTGCCTCTCTGTATTTCTTTGATGTGGGGCAGGGATGAGGAATTTTTGCTTTGGAGTCACCATTTGCTAACAGGACCAAAACCAATACAGGGTATGTCAAACTGAACATATGTGTAGATTTAACTGGGCGTCTGTGTAAATTTCCACTGCAGTCAGGAACTTATGAAGGCAAAACTTATGGCTGACATCTACAATGCAGCCCAAAGATCCGGCTTCCAGCTCTCTTTTTGCTAACCCCCCATTCCCTGGTCTGACTCATTCCCCGTTTATAGCATTTTGTTCCCCCACCTGAGGCTTTGTGGTTCAGCTAAGAGCCATGATGTTACATGTAGTAATTCAGAGGCTGCTTTATGAGCATCTGAACCACGATTTGACATGAGTTTCTTTAGACTTAACCATGAACACATGAAGCTGCATTATACTTATCTGACTGCTGGTCTGTCAGGTTTGTACTGGCAGCATCTTTCCAGGGTCCCAGGTAGCAGTCTTTCACACCATCTATTGCCTGGGGATGCTGGGGATTGAACCTGGGACCTTCTGCATGCCAAGTAGGTGCTCTGCCCCTGAGCCATAGCCTGCACCCCAAATTGAGGAATTGCACCCCTCACCTTAACAAACCTGCCTTATAATAATATTTTTTTTAATTTATATCCCGCCTTCCCCGCCAAAGCAGGCTTAGGGCGGCTCACATAGCATAAAATACCACATTTCAACAGTATACAATACAACATTACAATGCAAGAAATACATAAAATACAACATTATAATACAACAATCCTCAATTTAAATATATTAGATATAAATTAAATATTACATTAAAATCAACAGTTAAAACTAACAATTTAAAACCACAGTTGGTGCTACGATCTTAATATGATGCAATTGCTCATGGCGATGGTACAGTAGTTCTGCATTAAAAAGCCAGCTGGAAGAGGATGGTCTTGCAGGCCCGGTGGAACTGGTCAAGGTTCCGCAAGGCCCGTATCTCTTCTGGTAACTGATTCCACCAGTGGGGAGCTGTAACCGAGAAGGCCCTCTCCCTCGTGGCTTTCAATTTGGCCTTCTTCGGCCTAGGGATGGTCAGCAGGTTTTGCGAGCTAGATCTCAGTACTCTCTGGGGAACATATGGGGAGAGACGGTCCCTAAGGTAGGCAGGTCCTCGGCCATATATGGCTTTAAAGGTAATAACCAGCACCTTGTAACAAATCCGGTACACAATTGGCAGCCAGTGCAGTTCCCGTAGCCTAGACTGTATACGCTCCCACTTAGGGAGTCCCATTAACAGTCTGGCTGCCGCGTTCTGCACTAGCTGTAGCCCCATGTAGAGGGCATTACAGTAGTCTAGTCTCGAGGTGACCATTGCGTGGATCACTGTTGCCAGGTCATCACGCTCCAGGAAGGGAGCCAGCTGCCTCGCCCGCCTAAGATGAAAAAAGGTGGTTTTAGCAGTGGCTGCTATCTGGCCCTCCAGTAGCACCCCCAAGCTCTTGACCCTGCGCCCTACTTTCAGTGGCGCACCATCAAAAACTGGTAGGGGAATTTCCCCTCCTAGGCCGCCACGGCTCAGGCAAAGGACCTCTGTCTTCAACCTACTCAGCCTGAGCCAACCTGCCATGGCTTGCAACGCCAGATCCAGATTTTCTGGGATATCGCCAGGTTGGCCGTCCATCAGTAGATAGAGCTGGGTGTCGTCAGCATACTGGTGGCAACCCAGTCCATACGGGCAACCTGGGCAAAGGGGCGCATGTAGATGTTAAACAACATCGGGGAGAGAACCGCCCCCTGAGGCACCCCACAATTAAGTGGGTGCCTCTGGGACAGCTCTCCTTCAATCGCCACCCTTTGTCCCTGACCATCAAGGAAAGAGGAAAGCCATTGCAAGGCCAGCCCCTGAATCCCTGCGTCGGTGAGGCGGCGGGTCGGTAACTGGTGGTTGACCATATCGAACGCAGCCGATACCATTGATCTATCAAAGTTAGTATTGCTAACCCAGACAGGCTCTCCAGGGCCCAGGCAGAAGTCTTTCACATTACCTACTGCCTGGTTCTTTTTAGTGGAGATGCTGGGGATTGAACCTGGGACCTTCTGCATGCCAAATGAGTGTTCTACCACTGAGCCACAGCCCATATCCCCAGTACCATGGTTTTGTATGATGTATGAATGCGATCATGGCTTCTTAGCTGCAGAGATTGCTGGCAAGAGCAAAGGTGGTAAAACTGAGGTCCAAATGGTTGTTTGGAAGCCCAGTCCTTGTTTCATAATTATGCATACTTAAAGCAGAGCTTCTCATAGTGTGTAAACTACGAGCCACAATGAAATGTTCTCTTGCTCCCGCTGTTTCTAGGGTTTTTGTGCTAATGGACTATGTTTCCAGCTCTGCTATAGCTCTATTAATATCTTTCGCTGCTCTTTGGTGCTCCCAGCAAGGTGATATATCAGGAGCGGCCAAACTGTGGCTCTTTCACACATATTGTGTGGCTCTCGAAGCCCCCGCTGCCCCATTGGCTGACCTGGAGAAAGCATTTCTTTCTTTAAATCACTCGTCCATGATAAGCCACCCGGCAGCTTGGAGAATGCATTTAACATTAAAGTTGCTTTCTTTCCACCTCCCTCCCCATCTAGTTGCCTTCCTTCCTTCCTTCCTTCCTTCCTTGTCTTGCGGCTCTCAAACATCTGACGTTTATTCTATGTGGCTCTTATGTTAAGGAAGTTTGGGCATCCCTGGGTAATGTCACACAAACATCTAAAGTTAACTTTGGGGGCATCTTTGCTGTCAAATTGCATGTTGCTCTGGAGAAGGCACCAGTGGCAGATTTTTTAAAACTCTATTTATTAGTAATATTTTTGAATCCCTATGTTCTGTTTCTCACCCAGTAGCATTATTATTGTTATTACAAAAAACACGAATAAAACAGTTAATTACCAAAAGAAATAGTAAAAATAACAGTAACCAGCCATGTTCCGCAATAGGCATAATGAGATGAGTGAGCATTTATATAACCGTATCATATTGAAATGTTGGTGGCACAGAGATTTAATTATACCACAAGTCAGAAGGAGGAGAGAGATAGATCTGCCTATAAACCAAGATGTCTAGCTGTTGTTAATTCCAGATGCTCCTGTTGTTGACTGACTCTGCTTCTTCTTAGGGATTGACGTGAAGAAGGGCAGAGGCCGCTACATCGACACTTGCATGGTGACCTTTGCACCTCGCTACCTGTTGGATAACAGATCCAAGCACAAGCTTGCCTTTGCGCAGAGGGCGTTCGCCAGGGGACAGGTGTGAAGGTTTCTATCTCAGTGTGTTCAATGCAAGCATCAGAGATGCTTGGTTGCTTGCTGGTAGCTGTTATGTGATGTTCCCTCACAGCAAGCTGTTTGGGACCTACGTGTGTATCTGGGTTGGAAGGAACAGCACTGTGCACCGCAGACTTTCTGCAGATGGGAAAAAGGCAGCCTAGAACTGTTTTTTTTTTTAAATAGCTCAATTCTACATGAGTTGCACTAAGTCCCCAACTTTTAAGGCCAGAGTCCCCAGCTTTTTGGGGCGCCTTTGTAATCCTAGCACAGCATGGCGAGCACAGCCACAAAATGGTTGCCGCCAGAGGCAGAGCCAGCTACAAAATGGCTGCCAGGCTTACCTTCAATCCTGTGGTGAAGATCCTTGTGCTATGATGACTACTGCTGCCAAAACAGCATTTTTGAAAATCTTCAAAGCCAATCAAATCCCCAGTGGCCAATCAGAGGCCTTACTGGATAAAAGCCACTTCTGGCCCCACCCACTTTCTAAAAACACTTGGTGGGTGCCAGAAAAGATGTCGACACCACCATGGGCACCATGTTGTGGACTCCTGCTGTAAGAAAAATTTTTTCCCTTGTACGGTGTAGTGATGTGCTATGCCCTTATTGTACATATTGGGTTTGTTGCACAGAATTCAGTTCTGTAAGTTTTTCATGTAGATGTGTTTTTGTAAAGCTTCTCCATGCCTTCTCCTCAGGGCTCTTCCAACCCCGATGGCTACATCTCAACCCTCCCTGGCTCGAGCGTCGTCTTCCACTGGCCTCGCAACGATTACGACCAGTTGTTGTGCGTTCGGCTAATGGACGTCCCCAACTGCATCTGGTCCGGAGGCTTTGAAGTCAACAAAAATAATTCTTTCCACGTCAATATGAGGTGATTATTTCGGGGGGGGGGGGGGGGGGCAGGATGAGTTCTCTTGAATGCTTCCTTTTTGTTACAGCCCCCCCCCCTCAATTTTAGGGACAGATGGTTGTTGGATCTGCACAAGTAACAAGTTCACTGTGTCAGTTCCAGAGACCCAAAGAGATTGTTATCTAGATGCCTTTTCTTGGACTTCACAGGCCATCAGGGTGTACATGCCAGCTTTCAGATCACACAGGATTTTTAAACCAGAAAAGTAAATCAGGCTGTCCTGAAACATTGTACAGCAGTGTAGCATTGTGCCAGATTAGGATCTGGAAGATCTGGCTTCAGATCCCCGTTCTCGATGGAGGGCTTGGGACGATTGCACTCTCTCCAATGACCCTACCTCATAGAGTTGTCATGAGAATAAAATGAAAGAGGAGAGAGACAGAAACACACTGCACTTCTCCCTTTCTCATAACGATACAACTCTCCCCCCCCCCCAAGTCACCCCACAGAAAGGTGGGAGATCCAGAACAGACAGAAGGAAATGTTTTTTCACACAGTGCCTAATTCAGTTGTGGAACTCGCTGCCGCTGAATGTAGACACAGCCGCCGACTTGGAAGGCCTTAAAAAGGGAGTGGGCAGATTCATGGAGGATGGTGCTATCAATGGCTGCTAGTCATGATGGTTAGCTACTTCTTGATATGGGGCAGTTGCAGGGGAGCATGGGTAGGAAGATGATGTTGCAATCATCCTGCTTGCAGGCTTCTTAGAAGCAGCTGGTTGGCCACTGTGTGAACAGAATGCTGGACTTGATGGTCCTTTGGTCTGATCCAGCAGGGCTCTCCTTATGGTTTTACATAAGTAAAGGTATAAGTAGTCCCTTGTGCAAGCACCAGTCGTTTCTGACTCTGGGGTGA